>NC_089874.1:36868571-37191428 GCF_040182565.1 Anser cygnoides | reverse complement strand
AGGCTTAAATTCAATAACCTTGCTCAAGCTTACCTGATTCTGGAACTGATTGTTTAAAAGCTTTTTTTCTTTCGTACAATTATAAGATATTCTTGTACCTGAAAGTAGGACTTAGAAAAAGCAACTAGCATCTTTTAAAGAACTTTTTAATATTGCTATTATTTAAATGATAGTCTGCTAATTGTATTATTATTAGCTTGAATCCCATGCTTCAGAAGACTCTTTGAGGATAACTGTGTAAAGAACAATTTTCAGTGGGTCAGTTTTGGAGATGTGTAATGATCCTGTATGTTCTCTGCTAGCACCGTACAAGGTGGCAATATAATTATAAACCTGTTAGTGACCATTTCAACAGTAATGCTCTATGAAATGACACTAACTAAATACTTGTTTTGATGAATCTGGGTAATGGATATCCAAAGGGTCAAAACAGCTCTGACCCTCTGGATGGTTAGAGTGAAAGATTCTCAGATTCACAGTCTAAATATGTCATCAGTATTTTGTTTCTTAGAATCATGTAAGCAAAGAAAAAGGTATTTTATTTTTATTTTCTCAAGGAAAGATTCCCCTTTTGTAACCATATTTTCTTTTAATCAAGGAACCATAATTTTGATGCTTTAAAGGCAGAGAAAATCACTTCTGCTTCTGACACAACCTATTTGGAATTCAGAACAAGGAGGAAGGCAATTAACTGACATTTTTCTACATAATAATATAAGTTAAGGCTCTGAGGCTTTTCCTACACTAGGGAAATTCAGACAAGTTTCTCACTGTTGCTGACACTGGCTTGGCCAAAGCACTGCTAGGAACATGAAAGGTCTAAAGCAGACAAACTCACTTGCCTCAAAAACTGCTGTCAGCAACTAAAACTTGCTTGGAAAAGGAGTTGCATTCACAGGTATGAATACCTGAATGATGCTACACATGTAATCCAAGCCTATTGTTTACCAGTAGTTACCAAATATGTTTCATATAATGTCACCATCCTTCCTTCATTCATTTACTTTGTTGAAGCTTCAATTTCTTTAAAAGATATTTTAACTTTGAATACAATACTACTAAACTATTTCTTAAAACTATTTTTTAAATGGTACTTCAGAATAAAAACAGGAAGTCGAACAATTGAATTATTTTCTGTGAATGCCATTTTTGATGATCATTTCTGTAGACAAAGTCCTAAAAGATGCTTTATAATATGGCTTCCTCATAAAATGAATCTGATTCATTGGCACCTATCATCACACTTGCATCTGCAAGCACAATATTTAAGAGCTACTTTCCACCTGAATGGTGCTTTTAAACTAAACTTTTTTCTATTTAAAAAATAAATCATTAAAACATTGCTGGAAGGAATATGGCTACAAATGAGGATATTGGCAGAAATCCAATGTTATTGGGAAGGTAGATATTCACACTACTCATGCTGCCAGTGGTGATTAATTAAAAGCCGTTAGATACCTGAAGCCTTAACAGTTCATTCAATATGATTCCCATTGCAGGAACGACCTGCTTTTGCTGACAATATATTTATGCAGGCAGAAAAGAAAAAGAAAGTCATGGTAGCAGAGCTCAAAAACACAAAGATATAAATGTTCATGTTTTATTTACAGTCCCACTTTTTATTCTGTGTGGTTGTATATCAGGGAGAGGTGATTTCTGTCTCCACAGTATAGTTAATCAGGAAACCCACACAAATCAGGTGGTAGAACTGCAGAGATCTGAGCCTAAAACCTTTGTGACTACGGAGCAACGGAGAGGTAACGGAGTAGCAAATGAATGCAGACAATGTGGAAGACAGCAGTAGAAAAAATAGAGGAATGATGAAATTGCCAAGTGATGAAAGCAAAAACAACCAACCCTTCATGAGTTTATCTCTTGGTGCTACAGATTTTGTTTTCAGAAAATGCTTGAATTTCCTTGAGAACATGCAGAATTCAGCAATTATGAATGAAAGACATCTTCCCATGAGCATGAAGGATTTAAAATAATTTGCAATTTTTACCACATTTGCCTGAAGTAATTTGAATCCTAAATTACACAAGAGAACACCCTCAAAAAGTCCAGCTCCTATATTCACATGGAGAAAGAAATCTTTTCACTGTCATTCACACATCCTGCTGACACCTGCTCTGCAGATGTCCTGCTCTGCAGATGTTGGATGAGCATTATGTTGCATACTAAATATCTATCATATTGCCAATTACTATATTTTCCCACTGATGACAATAAACTAGATTTTCAGATTTTCCTATGTAACCGACCAAAATCCAACATTAATAAGACACAGCCTTTAGTGAAGCAAGCCTATACATTCATTAAAATACACTAAAGTCAAACTAAAAGGAAGAAAAACTCTAAAACTACCCACCCTACAATCTGTATATTAAGGAGAAGCTAACAGTTGCTATGAGAATACAGTGCTGAATTTTCCCTTTAAAATAATCTGTGATGTTCTGTAACACCAATATGTAGCTTTACTTTATATAAAGCGAATAATAAGAACCACATGGAACAATCTAAACATCACGATGCCACCCCAGCATATAAATAAATACAGAAAAATGAAGCAAATCATCAGTGCTCTAATATGATTTTTGGGGGGGCTTTAGGGCTAGTGAATCTGTTTCTATCAGTCGGGTCTATGAACTCATACAGTTGACCTATACAAATATTCAAAATCCAAATAAATAGAAATCAATCAAAGATCACATTTGTGGGAATTCATACTGCTTTAGAATGAAGCTTCTTATTTTCAGTTGTTTAACTAAATTAAAACAAACAAACAATCAAAACAAATCAAAATAGGACTGTCTTCGGTCTACAAAGTGAGCCACTAAAATGGCTCATTAGTCACAAACAAACCCAAATTATATGAATCAGACATCTTTTTTACTTTTTTGTTATGCACTGCTTTGACAACTATTTATTTGTTTGGCTAATACAATATGATCTAAGCTTTCTTTTGCAGAACTTTAGAAATGTCCTGAACAGGAACTAAATAATGTATGGTATTTAAACATCAGGAAAAGGAAGCAAAGGATAACTTCAGCTGTATATAACATGTTTTTTTATCTAAGGAAACTTAGATTTCAAACTAAATTTCAATATAGTATGATGGTGAGAACTTCACAACTGCACATCTATTCCACTTATTTATGTAGATACTCCTGTTTCTAGAACAAAAATATAATTGCTGTTCCACTTTAAAATCACATTCTACCTTCATCCAAATTTTCATTCATGTAGGCAAGCTAAAAATGTTTTAATTAGAGTTAGCATAACAAATTTTAGCTTAAATTAATTCAGACTAAGTCATTTGTATTCCCACGAAGATGAATTGAAGTGGTAGGCAAGGTTCCTCAGCAGTCAATGCTTATCATTCAGATTTTCTGAAGACAAATTCTTCCTCAAAGTACTTCCAGTATGAAAAAGATAAGTAAGATAATGGATAAACTATTATCTCATACAAAGTGAGAAACTCCTCTATGGCTGCATTGGAAATAAATAAATAATTCGCCTTAATTATTTTCAGCTGTACCACTAATAGTTTAATACCTATTATGCGATACTCAGCAAAAATTTTAACACTCTTTCCTTTTGAAAATACCATGGCCATGGAGACCTACCTATCATTTGCTTTGCACGAGAATGTTGGAGAGGAAAGTCTTGTTACAACTGTGCAGCACACGTGTGCTGAAGTCCCACAGGGCTACAGTTTGCTCCTTCTTTCCAATCTTTGTTTTTGACAGGGAGAAAGAATTACATGAGGGTTCACCCACTCACATGTTTTGCTTTCCCTTCTGACCATCCTGCACACGTGTCTTGGGAACATCCAGAACTGACAGAGTTTGTAGGCTTTTAGTCTGAGGCCAAGATCCTTCTCACCCTACTCTGAAACAATTAGTAAATGGCACTTGAGAAAAGAATGCAATGCCCTTTTAGTGAAGGTACTGGGTGGACTCAGGAAAACTGGATTCATTTTCTGGCTTTGCAATGTCTCTTCTTCATGACCCTGGGCAACTCACTTAATCTACCCTTGCCTTGGTACAAAACTTCCTGCTCCACACAAAACTGCTCTCATTCTGCATCTGTTGATATTTGACAGGCATTTTTCTAGGGCTCTACTTCAGTGGGTACACAGTGTGGGAAGCAGGTCAAAGCTCAGGATTATATTTGAGAAAAGAGCTATATATCATACCCATGATCGTCAGTTTCTATCTCCTTTCACATAATCTTTTATACCTCGTGTAATCACTTCATGCGTTCAGTATTTCTATTACTAGCATTACATTTCTATCTGCACAAAATTTGCCCCTGACATTATAGAAGATAAGGCTATCACAGTTTTATTGATTGAGCAGAGAAGCCTACATATGTTTTCAATTACTATTACGCAGGGCAGTTTGAGGAGCTAACATATTTAACTAAGTAGAGATGGAGAAATACAGTAAAAGAAAACAGGGAGACAAGATGACCCAGCAAAATGTTTGTTCCTATGTATTTTTTATTATTTTTCAATCTTTAAAGCTTCTGTGACAGAACCAAATTCTCCAGCTATCTATTTTAACTTGAACTTATTTTTCACTTTAACTTGAACTTAATTTTTGGCAAAATGTATTCTACAAACTGGAACTACATGAATTGTGTTGAAACACATCGTGCATACTTTAATATGCAGATGCAGGAGGAAAATACACCTTCTGCTGCTCCATTTTGACAAAGAAATACAAAACTTGAGGTAGTATACAGAAAAGCACAGTAAGCAATGATTAATGAGTATTTCTCTAATGAAGGTGCTCCTAGTGGTAGAATCAGGCCTCCATGCCTAATTAGCAAATATTAAACTGCTTCAATTAATGAACTTTAAGGAAAATGATTATTTAAAATAATGGCTTAGAAAAAGTTAAAGTGAATACTACACCCAGACCGTACAAAAGATTTTCAGTAATAATACTCTGCTGACAATTCATCAGATTTAACAAGGTGCAATGAAAGAGGAACTGACCTCCCGAGGACAGATGATTCTCTTGGGACGTGGTGCTTCTTGTTGTAACTGATACACTGTCAAAGACAAAAATGTACAGATAATTAGAAGACTGCAACATACACAAACTTTTATTCAGATGAGTCTTTTAGCCAGAGGCTGCAGAGAAAAATGCAAATGCAAAGGAAAAGACAGCAAACTGAGGTATTTAGGTTTATGTAAGTCATTTACATGAAAATTGGTTGCTGACCTGCAAACTAGTAAAACTGATTATTGTTTTAACCCTTAGAATCCTTATCTCCTTTTATACTTGTTACTCTGTGTCTATACTGGGGAAAAATAGCTTGAAGAATTTGTTAGGTGTTTCTCAAGATTAAATCTCACTTTTGCATATACTGTGGTTGAAGAACAGAGTGGTTGAATGCTTACTAGCAACGCACTTTTCTTTTTTTTTTTTTTGGATAGGCCAAGAAAAAGTTCAGCCCATTTGAAAGACCTCACCACAATCTCATAATTTATTTCTTTTTAAAATTTGCTGGCAACTACTTATGAGCAAGCGAACATTCCTTTCAGAGCAATTACGCCACATTCAAATGGCCCTGGATCAATTTTGTGAATCTTCTGAGGACTTCAGGAGAGAGATATGAGGCCAGGGGTAGCCGCTGAACCCTGGCCCCCAGCCTCTTCACTTCTTGTATTTAATGAGATCCTTTCCTTCCTTTCCACTCAAAAGTCATGAGAGGGAGCTGACATACAGTGACAGTAATCAATTCCAGCGCAGACAGACTGTCTCTCCATAACTCCAGTAAAAATCCCAAAGGTTTGGATTGCTTCCCTTGAGGAAGGCCTTCTGTATGCTGTATTTGGAAAGATCATGTTGTGTCTATGATTTTTTTTTCTTTTTTCTTTTTTTTTTTTTGAAGACCAAGTTTCTAGGACAGGGTTCTTCATAATGCTTGTGAAGCTCAGAATTATGCTTGTGAAGCTTAGTCTTGAAAGTTGGTAGATTATGGGAGGAAAATAAATGCTGGTTGGTTTGATAAATGCTGGAGCCCTGTTCCAGAAAGGGAATGGAAATACTAGGTATTACTCTTCAGCACCTTCTCTTCAAATGGGGCTAGGAGAAGCTGCAATGAAAGCTGAGAAGCATGGAAGTCCTCAGCTTGCACCCAAGTTTGTCTCTTAGGGAATACAAAAGCTTTGGGGACCAGGCTAATATCAAGGAAAAAGGCTAATATCATGGGAAAAACCCATATCCTCTCCCTTTCCCAAGCCAATCTTTATGCCTGGTTCATAAGAGGGACATATCAAGAGAATTCATAATTCCTCATATCCCCTGTCAGTTTTAATGCATATGGACGTATTCCAGCTCAGAATCTGTACTAAGAATTTGGATTTAACCTGCTTCACTCAGCACTGCCAGACCTACCACTACTTTTGCTCAAGATTTATGATAACTAGTGGTCTTTCTTACCTCTTTCACTTGTGTCATGGAGTAAGATTCAAAACTTTCCTTCTACACTTTTCTGATCGAATGAAATGTGCATCCAAAAGAGTTGTCAAGCAAAGCATGAAAACTTTGCTTCAAAAATCAGAGACTGTTTCTTAAAACTCTATCTGTTCTGCAGCCCAGTATCAGGATTTTAAGAGGCCATTTCTGAATGTTTGAAATTCAGCATAATGTCTAATTCAGCAAGGTACTGATGCTTAATGCTAAATATACTAAAGGAGAAAATAGTAACTTTTTTCTTCCCCCATGCATTTCCAGTAGAGAAAAGGAACTCTATGGATTCAAAATATTGTAAGAATATGATTGCTTCCTCACCATTTAAAGCGAAAGATCTATTTCCCCTATTTATTCATTTAAATTTTAATTGAAAAAATATACTTCATAAAAATCCTATTTTTCAATAATCAAAACCATTAACTGACGTAGCAAATTAAGTTAACAAAGCTGTTTCTAAAACAACCTCGATAGCTGCTGTGTAAAAGAAATTAGTCTGACAAACACATATGATGCCTATATCTTGTGATAGGTTGCATTTAAAAGAAATGAAAAAAGTAAAGAGCTCTTTGAAATGACCAAAAGGATCAGTGAGGCCGATATCACTGCAGAAGCAAGGGTGGGGAGAAGAGTCAGCATTTCACAAAACAAAGGAGGAAATGACTAACAAGAGAGGGCATTTATATGAAAGACTTGAAAGCAAAAACAGAAAACTGTATGTTGATAGGATGCAGTGGGATGAATCAGTGCAGGGATTCATGATGAGTACTAGAAGGACAAATCATCTTAACAACTGTGTTTTGAATAGACTGTAGAAGGTTGCTGTCATTCTCAGAGAGGCACGAGTAATTAATCTGCACAATAATCTGCATCGAGAAAGACATCTGATTTAGAAATACATCACAGGAAAATAAAATAAGATTATTACTATACAAATAAATAATAATAATAATAATAATAATAATAATAATAATAATACTCTACACGCTGCCTTAAATGTGCAGGATGATAAAATGGCCCCAGGTAACAAGCATGTCTGAGCTTGTGAATGGTGGTAATCACAGAAAACATCATGAATGGGAAATGATTTCCTGGAAAAGATAAAACATTCAGATTTGGCCATATTAGCTTTGAATAGAAAGACATCAAACAGACAGCCCAGTGGAACTGCTACAGAGAGATGCAGAACCATTAGACTGAGGGAGAAAAGACAGACTGGGAAGAGAAAGAAAGGGCTGAGAATCACCACCTCTGTTCAACGGGAGAGAAACAGCAGGGACAGACAGGCAGACAAGAATACCTGGAAAAGACACACAGCAGGGAAAGGATGGGGAAGGTAAAAGAGCAGTGAAAAGCCACATAAGTGAAGAACTAGGAAAAGACAGTATCTCACAGACTGAGGTATTATGGAGGAAAGCAAGTATGATGCTACGGAAAGCTGTGTTCTTCTCTGGAAAGGTTCTCTCCTGTTTCTGCTTCGAATGATTGCTATATGAAAATCTGCAGATGAGTACGAATACAAGTGAAATATTATGGCTAAGGTGACTCAAAAAAAAATGTGCCCTACAGCTAAGTTCCAATGAGCATAGACACCTCATTAAGTGACCTCATTTTCAGAAGTGCTGAACATCCTGGAGCTCTGCCTGATTTCATTATATGTGCTGGGCGCTCACCACTCAGGCTGATGCTGCTGAGACCTCAGCTGAGTCCAGTGGATGGTCAGAAGTTCAGAAAGCAGTTGACCCTTACTTACTCACTTGCTCCAATGACAACAAGCCTTAACTTTCTGCCTCATTTTCCCCTCATTGATGCTGAAAGTCTTAAAACAGAATCCAATTTATAAGGATATGGTTGACTGAAATAATACAAAAACATACTTATTTAATACAGCGGTAAGCAGCAATTGACATCTGATCCAGTCTATCTCAGCATGTAGAACTGAGAGGCAGGTTAGAGACAAACTCACTTTGGTTATGAAAAAAGATTACACTTGAATGAAATGATGCACTATTATTTTAGCCCTGAGAAAATTAACTTCATAAAAAATCAACTGCATGCAAAAAGAAAATGTATTATTACTGCTTAGAGAACAGCACCAGACCAGGATTAGCTTTTCAATCCTGCATTAGAAGCAAATGCACAGTAATAATACAGACAGAATTTTGGACCAAAATGTAGCAGTGCAATGGAAAAAAACAAGCATCTTTTAAATGTCCCTTAAACAATCTTTATCAGTTTAATAATTCAAATATCTTGCCAATGTTCATAGCATCATAATCACCAAGGAGCATATAAAGGTAACAAAACTTTAATTGATTATAGAATTTCTAGGGGAATATTTCTTTGAGATGTAAAGTAACTAGTTGGAATCTCTCTCTCTCTCTTTTGTTCCAGCTACAGGATGAGACTTGTGTACCAGAATGAATAAGACAAATTATACAATATATTTTAGAGAGAACTGTCTAATTATGAAATCTGCTCTGTGTAGGTAACAAAGGGGTGACGTGAAAGTCAACACTTACTCCTCTTCTGCCAGGGAAGAAGGACTATCACCACTGTCTTCATACTGTTTTTTCAATCTGCAGTGTGCCAGGAACTTGAGCTTTCTATTTTAACTCATCTGTGACTACTGCTCAGTGATGCTCCAATGGAGAGGAAAAAATCGTATCATTGCTTTTATAAAGCAGCAAAGAAATACACTGCCTTCTGCCTGAGAGTGTTTCATAGAGTTCCTTAGTCTTACCTGTTTGTCCTCATCTTATTCAGGCATTTATCCATGTGCCCAGCTTGAACAATATGAACTGTCCTATTTCTGCAGAATTACTCACATAGCTTAATTAGGAACCTAAGTGCATGGCTGAAATAAGGCCTTAATTTCTAACAAAAGTGAGTCTCACGCATTGTGCATATTATATGAAGAAGGAAGAAAGCAAGGGAACTTTACAAGGAGCTGAACCATGGCATCAACTGATACCACACTGCTTCATTCCAGAATATGGATCTGTGAAACCTATGTGCCTTCTAACAGGCCTTGATAAGCAAGTGAAGGTCTTTGACATTAGAATCCATCTTTTCCAAATCCAGCTGAAATAACCCTGTGAATTATGCCAAGTATAACATGTGGATTCTGAAAGTTGTTCCACTTTGACCAGCATTTGCCCATGGATTTGCGGAATACTGTTTAATTGAATACTTCACCTGCAAAACCAGGAAAATTTGCCTCTGTTGAAAAGCTAGGTTTGAAGCATTGATTACTATGTCAATAAAATACCACAAAGAGCATCTAAATTTATGCATCAGTTTAAAAAGAAGTCAAAACTGTATGCAAAATATCTTAAAAGTAAGTTAGAAAATGTTAAAAAAATAAAAAGTTACTAGCTAAAATACATTTAAAACAGTTGTTAAATAGGCAGTAAACATAAATTGCCAATAGTAAAATATACAAACTAATTTAAAACTGATGAGATACAGGAGTAGATTGTATCATAGATGAATGCTATCATTAGACATAATTTCTATAATTAATTTACCAGATTGTGATCTTTTTAGCAGGGTAAAGAAGCATATTTTACCAAACACTGCAATGAAAAACATATGTCTGTGGCTAAGCAGTCTCAGCAGTAAATATCTGTAGCCTTAAACTGCTATCTGCATTTTGGAGCTGTGTAACTTTTTCCAAGGTCATTCATGCATGGGGTTGAGATGTTGATGCTATGATGTTGTCACTACCACAATATTGGCATCCTACATACATGTGAATAGAAAATTATATATTCATATTCTATTAGTTTATTTATTTATTTATTTAAGTTTCCTGGAACTATGTGTGCTCTTGGGCAAAATTAACCAAACTTTTTCACTGCATGCACTGACCTGCCTGTTGCACTAGTGAGGTGACTAAGAGAAGGTAAGTAAAGGCATGTGCATATTCCCCCCCCCCCCCTTTTTTTTTAAATGAAAACTTCCTTAAAGGAAACATCTGTTATTTCAAATCCTAGTCTCGTCAGAGTCAACAGGATATTTTCCACTGATTTTGATTTAAGCCTGGTTTCTCTTCTAAAAGAATACACTCAAGTGTCTACTTTTCTCCAAGTGCTCTAAAAAGTACACTGGAATTGTCCATCTAAAAGAAATACATTCCTGTTGACCATATATTTAAAATACTGCATCAACAAAAATAAGTCTCTAGAAAACTGTTCTAAGAAGCAATCGATAATTAGTTTTGTACTCAAATTTTGGATGAAAGAATCCTAGTCCATTCTGAGGCAGATTGCCATTCTCATGTAGATGTTTTTGAAGCCATCAAGGTAGTTTAATGTGCATATAAGTGAAGCCAACAAGTTTACTCAAGTCTTTAAAGTTATACATGTACACACATGTAACTACTGTGATCCTTGTCTTTTTGTACTTCCATTTTTGTAATGGTACTGTACTGTATTTGAAGTTGCCATAATAAAAGGTTCAGCTTTTGCTTGGGATAGTTCTGTATCCAAAAACAGTGGGAAAAATATTCAAAGCTACAGTTTCATTGAAGCTTCAGTAAGTGTTTGAAATAAAAAGATCAAGGGTTTAAAAGGCAGTATTTTGTCTTAGATCTGTGCTATTTTATTAGAAAATACATCTGAAACAACACCAAAAAAAACCCAAACCATAAAACATGCACTTCCGCTCTGCACTCCAAATCACTTTTCTAATGGCAGACAGGAAGGTTCTAAGAACTGATAATGGTGTCTCCAACTTCTAAACTACCACTTCAAAAATCAGCTTATATTGCTAAGGATCAAAAATATTATTGTTTTAAAGTGAGCTGGTGACCCATGTAAGAAGACAAGTATACTCAAGTCTGACCTTTAGTAAACACATGAAACATTAACCTCTACCTTTGGAGCCCTTCTTGAAAATCTCAATGTAGGAGCCATGAAACCCAGGATTTCCACATTAGTGAGGCAACCCAGCTGTGACTCTTAACACTGCTGAGTCTTGCTCTGTAGAGACCCAGAACAGTTCAAGTTTCACTGTTGTCCAATTTAGTAATTTCTACAGGCACCTAACCTAGTACATTTATGTCTTTTATTTATCTATTTATTTATTTATTTATTTTTAACAAAGAAAGAGAAAAGAAGTAACTGTGACACCATGGCAAAGTACTAAGATTACTCCTATTTCTAGTATACTCACAATATGATTTCCATATTGGAGGCTGGTATTCTTCAGCATCTGAAATAGAAGTAAAAAGGGAGAAAGACATCAGTCAATTGGCCACTGGTTCAACCTGTCAGCATGCATTTTTCCGTTGAGAGTCCTCAGCTTGTCAGCAAAATTCACATTTCTTTCCCAAGAGAGATACTAGCTCATTTACAGTACAGTTTTCTATGTGAGAGAAGAATATAAATTTCAGCCACTTGTAGATCCAATGTGTTCTTTCCAAATCATTCAAATACATCAGGAATTAATTTCTTACCAATTTGCATAGTTTCCTGACTCACCAGTATTCTATAATAATTAACTAGACTGGTAACTACATTCTTTATTTACTTTATTTGGCATGATAAAGAGACAAATCACTACTGGTTTTCAATCAGGTTTCTAACCCCACTATTAAGAATTTAGAATAAGTATCAGTGACTAATATAGGCCTTAGCTAAAAAGATGCACAGCTCAGATTGGACTCCAATGCACTGGTCTGACAGTTCCAACAATGAGATTCAATTACACTTCTTGAACTGTCTATAATATGTAATTTGCATATTTTTCAGAAACTGCATCAGCAAAAATAATAATAAAAAAGTTAGAAAGAGACTGCAAAAACTGCAAACAGATGGCTACTGCCCTTATCAATCGACAGGGCATAAAAAGAGTTGATATCTTCTCTCAGTGGAAGAGTTATACAACAATACTAGGTAAATGTTTGGCAGAGGGAACAGAGGTTCTGTCTAAAAGTGTAAGCTTGTAGAGCCTGAGCTAAAATAAAACCATGTTGAAAGCTCAGGGTGCAGAAGGCTCTCTAGGCTGGAAAGGAGACTGGCACCACTTGAGGGCCATGCTGAGTACATGAGCCCACAAACCTCACTCCACAGGTAGCTTTCCAGCTCTTGGTAAAAAAGGCTGTTGTTACACACCCACAAATCCCAGCAGAGGCCAAGCTTGAAGTGCAGGAGTTAACTAAGCTGCCATACATCAACCACAAAGGGTTGGGGTACCAAGAACTAGTTTGGCTCTGAACTGCCATGTTGCCAAACACTTTGAAGAGGCATTTATAGGGGGTATATCATTAATCTCCTAATACTGTGCAAGTTAATTAAGGTGTTTGGTATTTACCAAACTTCTACTTAAGTTATGCTAATGCAATTCAATTATAGTTGCATGGCTCACGCTCTCTGTCTATTTATATACACACAACCACTTTAAATATATCCATGCAAAAGTTTGTTTACTAGGAATGTTAATCATTAAACTACCATCTGCCACTTTTAACTCCATTGTTTTTAAAAAAGGATAAAACCTAGCAATTATCACAGTTACTGCCTGGAATAATATGCTGCAACAATTTGCGGATATATTGATTGGGAAACCCATTCAATTTCGGTTTCAGCTGGATCCACTTCATAACTTTGGCAAAATTTAAAACGCTTCCAGACTGACAGAGTCATACAGTACTGTGGCAATCCAAGAGTAATTAGCTTGCAAGTTCATTATACAGAAGGATTATTTTAAATTATATGAAGCTATTCATGAGACCAGTGAAATTTATTCATGCAAAAGCAGGCTAATTTTTTCTCCTCTCACACTATAATGGTAATATATTACTCATTTTTTTTTTCTATGCATCTGTTGCTCTCTATATAGTTTACCATAAAACCATAATATTGTGTATTATATTCCTCTGCCATACTTCTGTACTACTGCAACGGGATTTCTGAATTTGCTTGTTAACTTAATAGCTTTCTTCCAATAGGAGAAACATTGAAATAATGCAAATGTTAGATTATCTGTACTTGTGACTTCAGAAAAGGAAATAACTGTCGGAAAAACAATGAAAAAACAAGTTTCAGTTGTTGTTATAATCTTCCAAATTAATTAGAAAGAGCACAGTAAATTGAACAAGGAAAGCTGATCTACAAGTGGCCATAAAGTGCTTCATTAGCTTTAGACAGACCGATGGTGCGGAAATACCGTAGTCTAGGTGGAGAACAATCATCTTGGAGATACTCATAAAACAAAACTCTTGATAATTATGTTATATTAGTCACGGCTATGAATCTGTTGGCCCAGGAAAGAGCGGACAGAACCATTCCTCAATAGCTAAAATAATTCTTAAGAGCAGCACTCTCAGGAAAAACACAGGTCACCGACTCCATGTTCTCCTTTACCTACCACAGCATCCTCTGTGATGCCAACAGCTGATAACATCTTCTTAAAGTGTAGAGAACAAAACACTATACATGTGGTATTATTATCACTGTTTATTGTCAGGCTATTGTGCCTGACATTTGATGGCATCCATTTGCAGGGAAATAAAGAACAATTACCTTAAATACAACCTGGAAAGAGAGGTTGTGTCTAAGGATCAGAGAAATGTTTAATGGAGCCCAGTTATCAATGTCTTGCTCCCTCTATGGATAGAGGCCATTGGGCCCCTCTGCAAGCATGGGCCATGTTTTTTGTTTGTTGGTTTTTTTTTTTTTTTTAATATATATTATTCCTCTTTTATTCTAAGGTAGCTCTACTAATTCAACTGTACTTCACTCTCTATCATTAGGCTTAATACAGCATGTTCACTGAAGTTGCCATTAATAGTTTGTTTGGGTGGTTGACTCCATTAGTATATGACACTTCAGCTCCCATAGCTTTTGTCTTCAGTTCTGCACAGGGTAACAATCTCTGCAAGGACCACAGACCTCAGTTTTGATCTTCTTGGCCAAGATCAGTCAATAAATGTATCTCACTCAGCACAAATGACAAGTGCTCCAAGTTGATATCTATCTCGTTAAATTATATTCCTAATGTGAACTTTGATCATAGTGCTTAACATAACTGTGATAGGCAGAGTGTGAAAAAGGGCTTCACTGACATATTCTTAGGTGATAAGACAGGATCTCTCCTACTGCTGTTTTCTTGAGGGTTTCAAGCTTTCAACAGTGACAGGTCTAAATTCAGAAAGTAAGATAGCTAAAAGCAAAGTTGAAAGCAGTCACGACAGGAGAAACCAAAAGCACAAAATGAGTATTAGTTCTGAAAAAAATCAAGTAAATGTCACAGGGTCAGCTATTATACGCCTGACTTTAGAGAGACTTTCATAGAATCATAGACAGCTTGGGTTGAAAGGGACCTTAAAGATTATCTAGTTCCAACCCCACTGCCACAGTCAGGGACACCACCCACTAGATCAGGTTGGCCAGGGCCCCATCCAACCTGGTCTTGAACACCTCCAGGGGTGGGGCATCCAAAATTTCTCTGGGCAACTTGTTCCAGTGCCTCACTAAAACTACACAATACCCAAAACTTTATGTTATTTTTGTTATTTCAAGTCTTAATATCATTACCGTAACAGAAATGAAAAAAAAAATTTAAAAAAATAGAAAACCAAGGTGTCCTCACACCTCTCCTAAACTGGAAAAACTCAAACAGGCAAAAAAGGCATGAAAGACTTACATGAAGTCTTACAGGTAATACCATTAGCTAAACACTTTGAAACATAACAGTCAAGAAGGTTATTAGGACTAAAAAAATAACTAATAGTTGGTTAATTTGTAAACAGAAAGGCAAAAGGAATGGTGAAAGCTGACACTTGTGGAATATGACAGCTACCAAAATGTTTCTCACTGCACGCTAATACAGTTATATTGGACAGGAGAAGATACTACAGAAAAGTGTCAAACCAAAAATAACACTGTGGAATTGGAAAGTAGGAATAAGGAAAGGCAAATCAATTCTTCACTTAGTTTGCTTTACTCTTCCCATTGTAAAAAGAAAATGGAAAGGCTTTTAGGAATAAATTTTATTTCATAAATCTGATGGAGCACCGTAGAGCTGAGTAAGTGTGGAGAGAGTACAGTAAAGTTAGTACTGAAACGTTGGCAAAGTTTAAGCAGTCAAATAAAAGGTAAAACTACACAAGACTTTTTTTTTTTTTTTTAAGAAACATGACAGTAGAGGACTATTTCTGTAAAAGATGCATGATAAATGGTTAATACTTTACTTAGAGCTGTTCTTAAGCAATTTCTGAGAAATGAGGCTTACAGTAATTACATAGTAAGTAAAGTTATCCATGTACTTCAAGCCTTGTTATTCTCCATGCCTGGCTCTGTACCAAAGGTGCCACCTTTCTGGAAGTAGCTGTGAAGATACTGGAATGTCTGAATTGCTTTTTACTACTTCCTTGTACTTTGTGAGGATGACAATGTAATGCCAGTAATGCCAACAGTTGTGTTTTTATACTACGAACACTGGGACTGACCTAGAAAAAGTAGCTTTACTAAGACACTAATTAAGCAAAAACTCCAATTCTTTTGATTACTAAGACGGATAATACACTGGAAAGAGGAAACTGTTTTACAGGAAAGATCAGAAATTACATCACACAATTCAAACATTTCTGACTTATAAGTGGAATTTCTAATTATAAGGGGAACAGTAACAAACCTCCAAACTGTAGCTATGTGCCATGCCCAGTTTAGGAATCAGTACTTTTTGGAACCTCTATAGTGCTAAAGAGTTACAAAGACTAGTAGCAAAAGACAACTATCAAAGGGTCACCATTACTATGCTAGTGTCTTCGTAGCCAGTACAAAAGAGGAGTAAAACTATTTATTTATTTATTTATTTATTGCCTTTGTCCTTACTATAATATTACCAAAAAAAAATCAAAAAAAAAAAAAAAATCTGTACCTCACTTTGGAAGCACTGCCTAAGCTTGGATTTTCTGCTATTATTGTCTGAATTTCAGACTTCCTTTCCAGTAACAACTAATTTTAAAACTATGACTTGTGTGTGCAAGAAAATACCCTTATGCATGAGGAAGAGCCAGTTTGGAAGGGACTGGCTTATTGACAGTGTACAGGTAAATGATTCACTGGACTACAAGTCTATTTGCTAATTTTTTCATCTTCTATTTTTATTTTCAGGACCAAAACTAAAAACTACTAGTATTTTAATGGCTTTTGTATATTTCCCTTTAAAAGATTTTGCACATTTTTACCATATACCACATTTCCATTTTGATAGCTTTGTTTCCAATACATTGTTAGCATGTTATTAAATGTTTTTCTTATTTATATATATATGTAATTTTATAACAATAACATGTAATTGTTGAGTAAAATGCCATGTGAAAGATTAACAGTATTTATATTCTTAAAGGCACGTGTATGTTTCTTATATTTTTCTTCATACAGTTAAGATTGTATTATACAATTGACTAGAATGGCTGAGGTTGGAAGAGACCTCTGCAAGTCACCTTGTCCAAGCCCCCTGATCAAACAGGGGGCTTAGAACTGCTTGTCTAGGACCAGATCCAGATGGCTTTTGGCTGTCTTCAAGGAAGGCTCATGTTCAACTTGGTGTCCATCAGGACTCCCAGCTCCTTTTCTTTAGAGCTGCTTTCAGCTGGCTGGTGCCCAGCATCTATGGCTGGATGGAGATTAAAGTGAAAAGCGTAGTAAGGGAGCTTCTTTGCTAAGGCCAGTTCTTCAACATGTAAAACATCACTGCATTATTTAATTTCCACTATGTGCTTAAAACTTAACAATTATAGAGGCTCATTTTCATCTTATCTGGTCCCCTAATGACCAATATACTAGATGGTGAATAGCTATTTTCATTTGTTTTACCCTCTTGTAAATTAATATATATGCATACACAACTATCTCACATTGCAGCAATTTTGGCTATTTTGAATAGACACTTTTATGTTTGACTGTCATTTAGCAAATACATTTGGGTGTTATGGTTACTTCTATTCCATACAGGAACTGCCTTTACAAGCATGCCTGACTGCACTTTGAGAAAGAATATTCTTATTTTCTAAGTTGCAAATAATCATACTGTCAAACGAGCACCTCTTTGACTCCTAAAAAGTCAATGTTCCTTTGAAGAGCAAAATTAATTCTCCTGCAGTTAATAATTAGTGATGTAGCTCCTGAAACACTTCAGTGTGTCAAAAGCTTTGTTTAATGTTTCATTCAGAACACACATTTGCCTGCAGAAGCAGCCAGTAGTTGCCAGCTTTATTGCTGAACTTTCTCTTTGCCAGCACATGGACAACTAGAATATGGAAACATACTTCAACTTTTGCCTTAATGAGACACTTCAACTTCCAGTGTAAGGCACAGCAACAGAAATGATCAAATTGTTTATTTGCAACATACTTTATAATTGGTATATTCATCCAGATTGTGGGTGCTTCCTGCTGTGCTATTCTCTTTTTAAAAAAATCAGTGATAGTGTGTAATTTAAAATGTCAAAAAATGCTCACAAAAGGGGTGGAGTTCTATCCTGCACAGCAATTAGGCTGAAACAGTAAGCTTTTAATTAGCACAATATAAATTGACAGCTATTTTGTATCTTCTTCTTTTGCCTATCATAAACTTATTATCAGAAACCACTGCTATAAATGTAGCTCATTTAGTCCATTCTACAAATCAGAGTCTTCCTAAACTGTGCTCTCTCTTGCTTTTGCATCAGACTTCAAAACAGTATCTTTTCACTGGTAGGCAGGTGGTCAGTCCATGGAAAAAATTGTTTCATGCACCTATCTGCCTTCCTAAAATGCAGGTAAAAGATCCCCCAAATAGGCAAATGTAATAATTTAGAAGAGTTATCAAGTATCAAAGGAAATACTATGGTGACATAAGAGCATTGTGAGGGACCTGCTCCAACAAATCACAAGGGATATGAATTATTTGAACCCACAGCTAAACATGAAGAAATAAAAGCTTGAAGAGACATCTTCTTCAATTGGTCAATAGTATTCAGACAGCTATGACCATCCAACTGTAGCAATATTTTGTTCAATTAAAACATCTGCCTTTCTGTTCTGCATGTTTTAAAGAAAATTATAACTGAACGTGCCAGAACAAGTCAGAAAGTTAGAATTCTATCTTTCAAAATTTCAAAATAGACAGAAGGAATATATACAGTTCCCAACAGCAATAGGAAAACTGTAAGAGGAAGGAGTATTTGTACAACTCCACTTTTAGAAGTCCCTCGAGGAGACCAGTCTTTCAGGGATACTGTGTGAGGCCCAAGAAATACAATTAAAGACATTCCTCCAGATGGCAAATCAAAGAACCTAGAGGGGTCTAAATTAGCTGATGTGAATATTCTGAATGATTTAAATATTTTCTGGGAAATCTATATGACTTAATTGTGTAGCACAGTATCCAGACTAGCTAATCTTAGGCAGGTAGGTCTGTTTTCATGCTGAATCACATTTAAACTATTTGACTTCAGATGCCAGTTAAAAGCCTCCACGACTGAGGTGCTTTGAAGCACTTTGTTCACAGAGCAACAATTAAGAATTTCCTCATTCAAGTCATCACAGCATTGTGTCTAAAAACTAAGAAGGAAGATGCTGAGAAAAAAAGAAAAAGTCACAAAATATCTCCTTCATGCTTGACTGCCAAAAATCTGTTTTAGTTAATGGCTGCCATTAAATTTAATCTGGTCACTAAAAATTAAGCTCCAGTGCTTGTTACCATTATTCAATTTAAAGCCAATGTAATTAACATATAATAGTTATTTTCACATTTTCATGTGTTTAATCAAGAAACCAGAGGTATCCACAAATGAAAATGGCACAACTGGGGCTGTGCCTGACTGAGAGACTGGCATCTCTTTGGTAGGAATAAACACATGACATAAGTTAAATCACATCACATTAGCAGAACTCGTATCTTACTCAGATATATTTTAGTGTCTAAATAATGACCAGTTAGTTCCTGGCTAAAAATCAAGACCAGATCATCAGTTGGCATATATAAGAATAGCTCCACTGAAGTAGTTTTATCACTGTGCAGAATGTGCCAGTGTATTTCCTGTCATTTACTTATTGCAATCTAAAAAAAACACAACAAATACAACAGAACCAACAACCCTCTCCCCAGCTCTCAGTCAATGATCCCTGGATTCAGCAAAGCAATCCATGCATTATATGAAAAAGCATGTGACTGAAATAACCACAATAATGCCAAAAAATGGCATTAAAAGGGTCACTGTAATCACGGCGAGGTATTTCAATTAGAACATTTATGTTGAAATAGTGTCAGCACATTCCCTGTTCCAGAAATGCACTCATAAATTGACACGATGCCCATTTATCTGGCTTGTCAAAGGAGCCAATACATTCCCTGAAAAGTTATTAACCTTTAGCAAAATCCAAATCATTGCTTTTGGTAACTCTGTTATTTTTGACATGTGTCTTTTTATCATCTCTCTGACCAAGGGCACAAATGTTTGCTTTTGACTATTCAAGGGCACCAGTGGTTCTAGCCCTGCAGTTGACTGTGGATGCTATTCAACAGCTTCCCAGCACTCATCTGTCTTTCCCACCTGCATTCACACCTCTCTGGATGTAGAAATACAAGTATGTTTAAAGACAAACACTGCAGATTCAGAAACAAGTGGAAACCTAGTAATTCATATCGCTCAGGAAAGCCGTGTGATTTAGAGAATTTAAGTTGGTAACGTACAAAAATCTCAAAATACATTGTACTCAGCACAAGGTTTACTCAGATACCGGGGACCTTGCTGAACTCTGGTCTCTACATGCAATTTCAGGCCTTGAACGTCAGAGATGGGAACAACCCTGCGCACGTAAGGACCTGCAGAAGAATAACAGGTTAGCAAATAGACCTTTCTTTGGCTTCCTTTATAGTTCCTGCAGCATTTGCTGCAATATTTGCTTCTATACTATATTAGAGCATGAAAAACAGGAAAAACACCACCCACCTGCAAAGCATATTAATCATTCCCACAGCTTTCTGATAAAACTCTGAACAATCACCACTCCTAGGATAAGAAGCAATGCTATAGCTGTGTACTTTGTTACAAAAAAAAAAAACAAAAAACATTTTCCTTTTAATCGCATTCCTTGGTGGGTAGTTTTGTTCAAGTTTGTCAGTTACATTCAAGACCAATAGAATTATTCTATGTGAAATATGTGAAATTACTTTCCGGATGTTCAACTTTTTTTTTAAAAATAGCTTTGATTAATCGATGTCAGATATTCCTGCAGTACCCACCTCCTTTTCAAATATGTACAAACAGGCAAATACTTCACAAGACTTTATGTAATACCGCCACCCACAATTTAACTAAAACCCCAGTACTGCTGTTCTCACAGTTATTAATTTTGATCTGATTAATAGTGAAAGGTTTATCTTCTTTAAATTAAGTTCCATAATAATACGCTTATGTTGACAAGGTTCTTATGTCATAAAAGCTCCACTTTTCTCCTGCAATCTTAGCAATAAAACAGTTAGTACCAATATTTAAAATTGCCAGAAAACTATTACAGACCTTTTTTTCCCCCTCAGATGAATACGATTTATGTATTGTTTCCTAACTCAGGAGGAATTTTAATTGCTTTGTGGAAGTCTGTAATTCTTCCAGGAGCTTTTTACTACTGCCTGGCACTTTCACAATTGATAATGAGTTCTTACAGTATCATGTGGTTCCAAATACATTATATGAAACGCTATAAAATTTAAAATATGCTTAGGTCTTCCATAAGTTTGATCAAACCAACCACCAGGGCACTACAAAACACCCTGGGCATAGAGGAGTTTTGCTTTGCAACTGGCAACTTTGGCTGCACTTTCTCTATAGAAGCACTGTGGTTAATGGTGTGTTGTATGAGGCAAACCCCCAGTTTCTATAATGTTTCAATCATCAAACCAGAACATATCCACATCAGTGCTCAGAGGGCAGATGGGGGCCTTGGTTTTACCAGTGCCTGCAGCAGCATTGAGTGGGAGGACAGAATTCAGCCACATGTGATGTACAAAGGAAAATGCAACTGTAGTCTGATTAACATCCAGATCTCCTATTCTGCAAATTTGGAAGATGCATAAAACAAAAAAATACTTCATTTAAGTATCTTAGAACACATGAAGCTTCTTTGTGTGTGATAAGTAAATTATATACTTTGAAAGAAAGAATTCCCAGTATAAAAATGGATTTTATTTCTGTATCATCTGAGATAGGCTGGTTATCTTTGCAAAGGAAGTAGAATCCACAATTTTTCTCAATAACTTCTTTGGAATTGTTTTTCGCCCTTCTAGAAATCAAAAAGAAAATTTGTTTCTCACTCCTGTATACCCCACTTATCTTACAGATACACTCAGAGGACAGTCAAGCCAGTACTTGAAAGCTCATCCATTAGATCCATGATCCTAAAATCAGGACAGTAAGTAAAAAAATCCTCTTCCTCTAAGCTATTTTTAAAGATATGCACAGGTACCACAAACAAATCCTCTAGCTTGTCCCACTAAAACAGTTTGTGTAATGTCAATTAATTATAAATAAGGTTATAGTTTTGGCACAAAAATGCATAATATTTTACAGCAGAGGGAAAAGAAGCAATATTAATCAAAGGTTTAGAACATATATTTGCCATAATCTTACAGCAGTTAAGCAATAAACAATATTCAATCCAGTATCAGTAATCAAGAATACTTCATACTGTGATTTATACCCCCCAGATGATGAAGTTCAGAAGTCACATATCCTCATATCCTTTTTTTTTTCTTTTATTTTTTTTTCCCATGGACCAAAATTGGTAGAGGATCTTTCTGAACCAGCATGGCCTTTCCTTTGAACAGCAAATGAGTCAGAATTCCTTTAAATGCTCTGCTATAATCACAGCCTTTTAACTCTGAAACCCAGCGAAATGTACTGCAGAATTACTGGAGATGCCATGTCTCTGTGCCCCAACTCCCAGAGCACGTACAGAGGTATCAGTAGGCCACCAGATCAATAGCTATGAACACACAAAAGATGCTTTATATCAATTGCTTCCTAACCATGTAACTAAAGAGAGGTTTGTTCCTCTTATAACATATTGGTCTTCATCTAGCAGAACAAGATTCAATTATTAATACTTTTATTCACATAAAACAAACGTGTGTATACATGCTCAAAGACTCAAAACTGTCAGCTTAGTTAGACCAGTAGTACTCAGGAGCTCAGAGAAGGAATAACAAAACAAATTCCAGTCAGTCCTTTGAAAATCTGGTAAATCTCCAAAGTGATATTATGCATTTTTTATTATTTTTTGAAGTGAATGGTTTGTGCTGAGCAGGAGCTCCAAGTCTTACTAGTGCCTGCTGTCCTGCAGACCTGCTCCCATTTAGGAGACAGGAAATCTGGGTGAAGGATGAGCAAGTGCTCTCATCTCTGACACCCCTACAGCTACTGTGGATATGTAATCTTGTAAAGACACCAATGAATGAGAAAGATCATTTTTAAAGATTTTCTTGGTTTTCCTCTGTGTTTGCTATATCATACAGGAAAGCCTGTCAGAGCTTGTCAGATCATCCTAGCAACTAAACCTCCCCAAATGCAGACCTTCTTGAGAATCCAGTGGCTGAGGCTGCTGGTCGTCTGCAGGTTTATTTGGCGACACCAGAGGTTTGTAACTAATGACTGACAGTGTGCTGCCCTACAAGCTACCCCAACGAAGCTAAGATTTTTGCTTCCTTTCATCAACATTATTTGATGCTTAGAGAGAGATATTGAGAAACCGTGTCAGCTTTGTGCACCAGGCACCATAAAAATATTCTACAATTATAGAATATACATTTATTTTAAACTTTTACTTCTTTGTTTTTTATTTTAAAGGATAGTTAAAAATAAACCATCCTGAGAGTAGATGACGGCAGAAAATAGACCTGAATATTAAAAAGAAACACCTCTCAAAAGGCAAGTACAGTGAGACTTAAAACCAATTTGTAAGATAAAGGCTAAACAGACCACTTACTATTGCCATCTGATAGCATCATTCAATATTGCTTGAAATTCATTAATATGCTAGGTAATGTAAGTATAGTGCATGTATACAGAATTAATTCTATTAATTTCTACATTAGAAAAATCTACTGAAAGAGGAGGAGAATAATTATACGGCAATCTTACCCATCTGTGGAAAAGGCATAGCAAAACCCATCTAAACCTCAGAAGAATAATTATCCCATGAGACTCACACCTCCTGGGAGTGCCCATTATTGTGTTAGGAGAACATAAAACTGACAGCTATTCAGAAAGACCTCTACAGTAATTTCGGCTTAGCTTTACTGCTTATCTGCTTTGTCATCTTTTTAGAATATCTACAAGCTTCCAGCTGACTTACCAATATTATATTTTATTTTTACAAGTAAGCAGTAAATGCTTCTTTTACAGCATATAATTTGTGTAACAGATGGAATATTTGAGAAATGTTTATGCATCTTAAATAAAAGGCTGTTCAAATTTAAATGGTTTTATAGAGTAATAATATTTAATTTAGATCTGCCTAGAAACTGCTGACTGCTTAGTCAGATTAAGTGGAACTCCATATGAGACAAAAAGAAAAGCATTTTATTATCATTAAATATTCCCATTATGGTAGCATTTGGAGCCCCAAATCAGGTTTGGTGTTATGTCCAACTGCTAACAAGTGCAGTCTGAAAACAAAACACAGCAGCTGATGACCTAAAAGTGCTTGTGATTATAGTGTGCAGCAAGCATCCAACAGATAAAAGGAAAAGGGATGGAAAAGCAAAAGGGTAACAGGAGGGTTACCCATGTCAAAGCAGTGCATCCTCCCCTAACTATTAAGAAAAGAGTTTAATCTGACTACAACACTGAGATAGCCAGAAAACAGAAGAAGATGGTGTTAAAACCAAAAATAAAAAATTAAGAACCATGGAGCATCAAACAAACACACTAGGGATAACTTCAGTTGATTTATTATTACAGTAGGAAGCTTTGCGTATAAACATTAAGAAAAATGGTGGAGATTTAGTTCCTTCTGAGAGCCTGAGAAAAAACAACCTCAATGCATTCATGATACATTTTTATTGAAGTGACGCATCACATAAATAATACAATTATTCTGGATCAAAGTTCTGTAATAACTTATTTCTCCTGAAGAGTGAATTATTCAAAAGCAAACTGCATCTCACTGTGAGCATATCCTTCCCTGTTTAAGGTGCACCAGAGAATAGCACCTGACTTTACCATACTTTAAAAGACATGCCTGTACCCTCCCTATTACTTGGCAGTTGGATTTCAGTGCATCATTTTATCTGATGCCAGTCAATTTACTCAAGCTGCTGCTGTGCAAAGTCTAGTTCAGAGTCCCCAAACAGTAAACATTTTCAACTGAGAAATGCTTCTTTCCTTTATGTATTCTGAAAACTAATTTATTGTCTAGAAGAACTACATTTCTTCCCAGCTTCTCACTCATTAGGTCCAAAAATCAGTCCCCACTGGAATGATCAGGCCAGATTTGAAAGCAGTCATGTATATCTGATGAGGTAGACAAGGCACACTGTTGGTGCCATTAGACTGTGAGATTCAGGAGAACGCCAAGTCCTGCCACAGACAATTTATGATGACCTAACAGTTTGCTAAAAAGAGATGTAAAATGTGGGCTTCCAGCTACAAGACCTACTGGTCTTGCGAAAAAGCACTAAGGAAAAAATCAAGGTGAGGTTGTGCTTCATGATCATTAGCTGCAAAGCACACCTCCTCAAGAAATGTATTACAGGCATCTTTAATATAGCAGGAGATGCCAATGATAATCTCAAAAGACTCACTTGAAAATGCTCCAATGGTATTAGAACAATGGAAGAAATGACTGATTAGGTGCCAAAGTGGTTTGATGCCAGCTCTGAAGAAAGCCTTTGTAGCCCTTATAATTTCTCTTAAAACAGATTCAACTTTAAGTTGCTACATCCTTCAAAATCAAAACTGTGATTTCAGAGCTCTGCCCTGACTGCTGCTGCTGCTGTACAGCAGTATTAGCCTAGCAGGCATGCTTTTTGAATATCCTAGACCAGTGTACTACATTCCCACACCACTTGTTCTGCATCCAAACTACTGTCACTATTGTCCTCTGTACAACAGCTGAAAAATGCTTACATGCTTTACTTAAAAGGTACTACAAAATATGTATTAGCTTTAAGATTATCAGAAAATGAATGTAAGTGGGAATAAAGCAACACAACCACTGCTAAGGGCAAATCTTCTAGGAGGTAAAAATGAATACAAGCTACAACTGACTAATACCCCATGACACTACAATTTTGCAAAAAATTCAGTATCAGTGTGCCAAACTTTGGCTTGTAAAACTTATCATTGCTCCATGGATTTCAGTAGGGTGGGAGTGATTTATTACAGTGAAAAAGCTGCCCAGAATTATATATAAGCATCCTAGGCTCAGATGTCCCAGTGGTTATGGGGTTAACTTAGCAGATGGTTCTCAGGTTCCTCTCAGTAAGCTCAGTATCAATGACTGGAATGTACTCTACTCCACACTGAAGGAACAAGAACTTATATTTATCAATTATAATATTTTTGTTCATGCAGGATGTAACAGTAGCCATAACCAACCACCCTCTGATTTATCCCTTAAAGACCAGAACTCTTGCCACTGAAAAGGCACTTGACTTTTGCATCCCTATCCATAACTACAGAAGCTTTCTCCTTCATCAAAATTTACATGAACTGCTCAAGTAGTCAGGATTAACGTATCAGAAATACTGAAGTATGCTCTTCAAACTATCCACCAGCTGAACACAGGTTTTGCTGATCACTGAGATAAATATCTAATTTGATGAAAAAATCCTGTCTCTTTAAAAATTAAGCTAAAAAATGCCAAAATCCCAGGCTAGAGGCAGTATGAAACACTAATTCAAATCCTGTTTAAATCCAATTCCTTTACCCATAAACATTGTGAAGACAATCTTATTTCAAAACTGAAACCTGTATCTTTACTTATTACAAAAGTAAAACACAGCATCCCTGACCAAAGACCAGTAATCAGATTTAAAAATGGATGAGTTCTAGTGGATATATCCTAATTTAGATAAAAAATTTCACTGAGGTCCATCTTTTTTTTTTTTCTGAATATGTTCATATACATTAACCAGCATATACAAATGTACAAGTCTCTTCCAAATACTCCCTGTGTTACTCTCCATCCCTATAAGACAGAGAAGACCAACACAATCTTTCCTCCAGCCTCTCTGGGGCAGACAGCTTTGCATCCATCTGAGCTACCTTGCCCTGAGCCCTGTGCAGCAGCAGAACCCCACTTCAAACCTGGCTTTTAGACATTGCAGTAAAATGAGCAACAAATACTTGTGCTACCACAAATACTAGAGCACATTAAATAAAAAAAAAAAAAAAAAAAGCCATTCTACACCAGCACAAAGCAGGGGTAGGATAGAAAGAGGGAGACAGAAACAAGCGAGTCCAATCTTCAGGGCAAAGTTCAGTGGAGTAAATATTTCTAATCCAACAAAAATAGCACGGTACTGTTGCAGTGCTCCATCTGGGGCACAGAAATCAATCATAGCTGCTGAGAGCATCACTGGAGAGTGATACAGGCAAGAAAACTGCTGTTGCATTATGACTTGAAATGCGTCTCAGGAGCTTTTCTTCAACGCTTCTGAAGTGCAATGTTTGCAGCAGGCGGTGGCACTGGCAGCAGGGAGGCAGGCTTCCAGCCGGCTTCCCCCAGCCTCACAGGGGAGACATCTCTTTCGTCTCCCCTCTGCTTTCAGCCTGCAGCCGCTCCTATACCGTGGCAGAGGAAGGAAGAAGTTGCAGAGTGTGAAAGTGGAAGGAAATCAAGAAAGAACTTGGGTGGCTGTGCTTGGCCCAGAAAGCAGCGGCTCTGTACCTGCTCAAAGCACCACAGGAGGTGGAGCAGACGAGGAAAGCAAATTCCCTGCCCTCGGCATGGCTCCTGTGAGAAGAGCCTCTCGTCTTCACTCGTTGGCACCGCTCCAGCTGAGCAGAGCCGCAGCAGCAGAAGAAGAATTTGCTGGATCACGTCTCTACCTACCAGCAACCCTCCAACCCAAGGCTTTCATGTGGTTTCTGCTCTCTCGCAGTACTTGTTCTGGACAAAAAAAAAAAAAAAAAAAAAAAAAAAAAAAAAAACCCACAAAAAGAGCAGGTCAGGTCAGACAAACCTGCTGCTAAGTGTTTATCTTGGTTGCTGCTTATTTATTTACTTTCTGCAGTGGGACTGGGCCTTAGAGGGCACCACGGCCTCCCAATCTCCTTCTGTAGGTGCTTCTGCAGACCAGCCTGTTCGCATGTCCCTGCCTGCTGCTCAGGGCCTTGCATCCTGACCACGGAGGTGGATATTTTCAACCGGTGTCTTCACTACATCAAAAGGCTATTATCTCTCTGAGCGCTCTTTTCATTAGCCAAACATTTCTCCCCGCTCTTTTAAGCTGAAACCGCCACTTCTACTTAATGGAATAGCAATTACTTGAAATACTTGGCTTTTTGCTGCAATGCATCACTCTTTCAAAGTCTGATATGCTAATAAAAATTGTATGCTAACATAATGTATAAAATATCATCTCTGATTTTAAACTAAACCAAAATTTATTGGCTCCAACAGTGCAATACTGATCTACCCAATGAATATTAATGTACTAACTTAGGTAGCAGAGTCTTATGCCGTCGGGGAACTAAATCAGGGTGGAAGAACACACGCAGCCAGGCACTGGAGGCAGTCTCTGTTTTCTGTTTCAATAGAATCTCAATTGTACTCAAACCTGAGTGCAGCTCCAGACTGAAAAGTAAACTTTAAATGATAAGTTGTTTTTGTTTTTTTTTTTGCTAGGTGGTAGCTCTCAAACACCATAAAATATTATTTCAACCCCCTAGTAAATGAATTAATTGGCAGTCCTGCAGACAAAAATCCCTAGTTCTTTACTTCTTCTAAGGCATCATTACCAATTATGGGATGCTGGAAGGACAAATTATGCTCTCAGTTATATCTCTACAACCCACCTCTTTCCTGCTTATGCTCTTAATCCTTACTCAACTCCACTAAAAATGCAAATCTTTCCAATTATGACTGTAGGGATAATGGTGAAACATCACTGCAGTAAAAATGCCCCTTTACCTCAGTGGTGCTTAAAATCCAAGCCTTGCACTGGCATGGATAAACATAAATTAACTGCAATGTTTAAGTGTTTAAACCACTATTGAGCAACCACCACTGAAAAAACAGGCCAGCAAAGAGCACTGCTAGACGCCATAGCGTGTTACACCCATCCATTTCATCTGAAAAAGGAAGTTGATGCAATGCAAGATGACATGAGAAAGTGATGATTGATTTAGTTCCTCATGAATAACTGAGTACTCCCTAACTCCACGAAGGAACAGATAAGCACAGGAAGAAACTGAAGTACTGAGACAAAAGTTCTCAGCAAACAAAAATGAAAAATCCAAGCAGAATGGAACAGACAAAATTATGCAGAAAAACAAAACAAACAAACAAAAAACCAAATCTCAAATAGTTGCATAGTCCAGGTGTCTCTTCTGTTTCAAGTAGTGTACTTTTTTTTTTTTTCCTGTTAAAGTTGGAAAAGGCCATTTTTCCCTTGCCTTCTTCTAAAAGTTATTGTTATATATCCAATTCCATCTCTATTCATTATTCATTTATGGATTTGGTATTTCACCTTGCAAACAAGCTGTTATTGAAAATCTTTTGAGAAGTGTCTCTGGTGACCTTTGGGATGTCTTCTTAAAAGAAACATAATTCTGAAATACAATTGTGCAGCAGACCTTACACACTGATGTCACACTGGGTAAACTGAATTAAGGTCAAGGTCAACTGCTCTTTTGTTACACTCTGGGAGTAGAAACTAGCCCATGGATAAAACACTCAGCTTAAATAAGAAATACAATTAATGAAACTATGCATATTTGTGCTATTAATGCTGCATAATGAAACAAACAGATATGCTAAAAGTTTGACTCAAAAAAGCTTCCATAACATTATTTACTGACACCATCAAAAAATTCTAGTTACTAATAAAATGTAACCAATTTCACTTCAACTACCTATGAATGAGAGAAAGCTGAAAGTATCACCTCTAAAAAGTTGTAAAAACAAAAAGAAGTGTCAAAACCAGAGGAAGATCAGATGTCTGTCTAACGCCACATGCTATTTCTACTAAAGGCCAGCAACATTTGCCCAGTGAAAGAGCATGAGAGCAGGTCAGTTGAACTGGAGGAGGCTCCTTCCCAAATTACAGCACCAGAGCTGCATGCTAACCCACTCTAGCATGCTTTGGATATACACAATCCCACAACACACATCAGTACCCACAATGAATAACCAAAGGAAAATATATGGATGCATTACTTTTTCTGAACTCTAAAATACAGAGTATCGCTGGCTGCTATTATTTTGTCTCTGAAGTAAAAAATACACAAACTGTAGGCAGGCTCACTTTCTATATTTCAATTTTATGGCACTTTAACTCAGCTGAAATCAAGAGCAGTAACACTGTAGCATAACTGGAAAAGTATTATGTTGAACCATAGCAATTCTTTTGAACAACATGGCCACTTATGCTAGTATCTTAATATAATAGATATTTTGTAACAGAGTGCCTGGTGAGATAAATTAGTCATACTGTAAATAGCCATTAGGGATATGGAAAGTAATAGCTTCTCATGACCTACTACATGTGTACAAAAGCAGGTGACTGAAATGGTGTAAATATTAAGATGGTATCATTAACAGACACTCCTCTGCCCTGGAGGGAGAACAACAGGAACACTGCCTGAGCGCTTCCAGCTTCCGTGTGCTTTAATGAACACCCAAGCTGCAGATACACATCCTCTCCAAGTAGCAGTTTGCTGGTTAAAAAGGCAAGAGAGAAGACGTATAAATGCATTGCTTGGTCACTAGGGGTTAACATCAGGAAGGTCAAAAGCCAGCTACAGCTAAATTAGCCAGATACGTGAAGGGAAACAAGAAGGGCTTCTACAAATAATGCCAGTACAAAAGGAAGTTCAGGGAAAATGTGGGTTCACTGATGAATGGGGTAGGCAGCCCACTGACAGGAAATACAGAAAAACCTGCTTCCAGACCTCTGCATGTACCACTGCAGTTTGGGAAAGAGATGGGCAATTGGCAGTGGGGAAGTAAATGGTTAGAGACCCACCAGCAAAACAAGGTGTATTTGTTCAAATAGCTGGGACTGCATGGGGAACATTCAAGGGTGCCAAAAGAGTTGGCTGATGTGACTGTGTGACCACTTTCTATGCAAAAATGCACGGTTGGGGTAGGTTCACAACTGCCAAAAAATATGGATATTATGTGTTTTAAGAAAGGCAAGAAGGAGAACCAAGAGAACAACTGGCTGGTCAGTCTCGCCCCACTCCCTGGACAGGACAGGGAATGTGTTCCTTGGAGTCCGCTTCCAGGCACATGAAGGACAAGAAGACAATCAAAAACAGTCAACACAGGCAGAGCATGCTCGATTGAGCTGATTGCTTTCTGTGACAAAATGACCTCCTCTGTGGATGAAGAGAGAAAGGTAGATGCAATATACTTTGATTTATTAAGGCTTTTGACACTGTGTCCCCCCTCATACTCATTTGGGAGCTGAAGAGGTAAAGGCTGGAAACAAACTTTTAGGTCAGTTGAAAATTGGTCATACTGCCATTCCTGAAGGGTGAAAATCAATGACTTTACAACTGGTTCACAGCTGGTACTAAGCAGAGTACCCCAACATCAACAGCGGGCTGATATTGTTCAGTATCTTCATCAACTACTTGAGTGATAAGACAGACTCCTCAGCAACTTTTTGGACAATAGGAAATTACTGTTTGGCTTAACTTCTCCCTGAGAGATTCAGTTCAGAAAGACCTTGATAAACTGAGGGTTGGGGCAACTGAAATTTCATCAAGTTCAACAAGAAGTACAAGGTTTTCTGCCTGTGGCAGGCTAACTCCATACTGGTATTGACTGGTTGCGTAGCAGCCTTGCTGAAAGGTCCTGGGGGTCATGGTGGACTCCAGACTGAACATGAACTAACAACATGAATAATGTTCATGTTGTTTTCTTCATGAATAATACAGAGGGCACATTAACCACATGAGAGCTTAAGGGAGCTTTGTTAATGTGGCAAACAGGAGGCCAAGAGGCAGTCTAACAGCAGCCTACAATTGCTTAAAGAGCAGTTGGAGTGGTGACAGAGTCAAGCTCTGCTGGGGAGTGGCAGACGATGCAACAAGCGGCAATGACCACAAACTACAGCATGGATTATTCAGATTGGACATGATTAAACAAAACTCAACAGCAGGGCAGCAGCAGAGCAGGCTGCCCAGAGAGTTGGTGCAATCCCTGTTCTTGAAGGTGTTCAAGACTGAGCTGGATAAAGCCATGGTTCACCAGATGTGCTGCTGGCTATGGCTTTGATTCAAGACCTCCAAAGGTCCCTTCCAACCAACTTTTCTGTGAAAAGATTATTGCTCAGCTTCCCTGCACAGCCCCCTTGCCAGATGTCCCACCTCGCAGAAATGTAGCAAGTAGGGTTAATCAAAGTCATGTTTTTTAAGGCTGTGTAAAGTAACCAAGCTCATCTTGATCAGAACAAGGTCAGAAAATAACTTATACAAGCATATCTGTGGGAAAATCTTAGAGAACAGCAAGACAGCAATGATAAGCAACTGAGGATGGGCTGGGAAAAAGCTGCAATGACACATTTTGGTGTTGGCAATAGCTGCTATGTAAGTAGCTGCATGCTTCTTAGCTTCTGCCAGGATAGCTCCTTGAGCACACCAAGAACTCTTTACCTTCCTCACTTCCCAGCACTGACTCTATGAACAATTGCAAAAAGTTTTATGTCTTGTTCTCTTTTTATCCTGATTTCCAGCCAGATGGGCAGGTCTAGCCCACTGACATGGTGTTTTTTTCAAACAGTGAAACTCGTCGGATTTAGACTTCAAAGTTTATCATGCTACACCCAAACAGAAATGCCAGCCATGCTGAACATAGTCTTAAAATCTCAGCCAAAAGTCTCCAATAAAAGCTTATTAGAAGCTGATTATCAAGATCCAGCCAATTAGCTGATTAGTCAAGATCCAGTGCACACAGATATACAGAGTGTGAAGCTAATAAAATGGTGTCACGATGGTGGATGAAGAGCTAAGTACAACCTAAACTTTTAATTAGCTTCTGGTGGCATGGCACTGGCAGAGATACTCCAGTGGGAGAAAGCCTTTAAAAAGCCACAAAGAATAAGTCAGGGCTACCACAGGTTGAATTACTTGACGTATTCTTTTCAGAGAAGATAAAATCAGGGTTGTCTTCTTCTGCATGAATCTGCCACAGAAATGATGGGCCAGACTTGCATGTAATTTATACTTAAAACAGATTATATTAATCTGATCCAATCTCTACCACATTTAAGACATGCTTGTGCATTGGGGTAGCTGGGCACAACCCAATAAATACTGGAAAGCTGCTGAGACAAACTGGTTTGGTCCCTCCATCAGAGCTAAGATTGTCCAAAGCTTGTATAGAGGGACTATATTTCTAGGAGTTTCTCTCATGTTAACCTTCTAGAAATTGTGGATCTAACCTTAGCTAGTCATTTATGCTACTTTAGTAGTCAGTCTACAGAGATGCTTCCCGGAGAGCCTGAGTGCTCCGTATGATGGATGGAATAAAAACCCTCTTGTGCTCCATTGCCCTCCCACCAAGGCAGCTACATTTCTACACTCCTACCACAAAGAAGACACTTCAGAACAGTATAACAAAAGTAGTCTATCATGGTGGAGATTTTGAGAGGATTTTCCTCTTTACCTCTGCAGCACAGCATCTGCTATGTGATTATGCGCTCGAAGAAAAGAGCAGAGAAATACCAGATAAAAATATTGTTTAACCTGATCACTATATTTTTCAGACTTTTGGGAGGGCAATTAATCTGAAGTTAAGAATTCCTCATCTGAGGTTATGAAGAGGTCCTGAATGTGTCTGTGCACAAAGGAGACGTACAACACATGCATGCATATGCACAGACTTCATCTCTATAGCTCAGAGCTAGGCTGTACTTCCAATTGCCTAAAATTGAAATACTATTGCTGAAATGAATTAAGAGAATGCTGTTAGAGAAAAGATCTCATGGGATCAATTTCAATCCCTGGGTGAAAACACACACATCAAACTGATTTCAGCAGAGTGCAAAATTTGCCCCTCAAGAGTTTTTATTTACATGAAGTCACCACAGGAGAACTAATTTCCAATCCACAGCATAAATTTTTGCTACAAACTTTGCTGCTACATAGACAAAGTTCCTATTGTTATTAAGGGCTGTACAAAATGTGAAGAAGTATTGTACCACTTTTTCCTGACAGAGGAATTTAACCTTAAAATGTTAAGTGTCTATCATAAGGAAAAACTCCCAAAGCCTTCTATAACCCAGCCCCACTCTCTGTCTTTTATAAATAAGATGTTGGCTGTTTTGCAGTTCTGCTCAAAAAGTAGCTGTAACTGTACTTATTTCAACTAAGAATACTTCCAAACTTTTTAAAACAAAGGTAGGAAATGGTAACAGAATTGTAAGTAATTAAAATGATTTCTTTTGACACAGAGACAGGAAATCGCTGTTTTAGTTTCTAAATCCTGAGTTTAAGAAGTTTCCTTCATAAGGAACATTTGAGAGGCATTGTCTTGAATCATTCCAAAGGCATCTGCATACGTTAAACAAATGTTAAGTGAAAAGTGAAGATCTGCTTAACTGTTAGGTATTTTTTTTTGCAACAAACCCCAGGAAACTGCTATTTAAACACCAGCATTTATATGATTTACTGGCTTGCAGGCATGCAATAAAAATATACACTTTTAAATTATAGGTTACAATAGCACAACGGAGAATCTGCAGTTTAAAATTTCAGTTCCTAATGTAGGTTTGTGGCTTTTGTTGTTGCTGTTGTTTTCCTATTGCAGTTAGATTGTGAGGGTCAAGTTTTCCAAAAATGAACATCGAAGGGCGATGAAAATTCCTGTGCTATTATTTAGAAACATCTTCCACATGTTCTGTTACATCCATTTGAACCATGTTAACATAACTTCAAAATTCAAAGCTTATTTACTTGAAACCTCTCTGCAGACCACAAACATCAGTTGTGCTTAGCTGGCAAGTAGACCTGTTTTTATCAAGTATACAGAGAGTTCTAGCTGTTGTGCAGTTATGGAAACCTGCAAGGGCTGAAGCTTCTAATGTCTGTGCATTCCAGATAATCTCCAATTGAATAAATCACATTTAATAGTTTGTAATCTTCATTCCTTTTTTAATACATACTTATATCCTTTAAATAATAAGGATTTTATTCTCCTTCTTGTAGGTCTTTTCAGGAACATCACCTGTTCAGCTTAGATCTCTTGTTAGGGATGATACTGTATGAAGCTCAATACTGTCAAAAAATACTTTTAGCCTCAGGAGCACATGCATTTTCATGATCTGCTAAGTTTTTTCTTCCTCTGTAAAATATGTCTAGTCTCTCCTAATGACTTCTTTGAAGGCTTTGAATGAAGTGAGGATTCACCTTCAACTTTGAATGCAAAACACTATTTCTTTTACTTGATCTGCTCACCTTTTTTCTAACTCTATCTGTCTGTCTGTCTGTCTGTCTATCTATCTATCTATCTATTATTTATTCTGGGCTTGTATTATTACAACCATTAGTAGGGAAATAGTAACACAATGAAAGTTAGACATCAGAGTTTATGGAAGACACTAGGGCTCCTGAAGCAATGTTTGCCATATCTAACTTTAATAAGACATGGATGACGGATTTCCCTGTTAAGAGCGGATTCTATTTCTACATGCACACACACATACAAGCTCTCACTATTTTCCTAAGATTTCCATCAAGAGACAGAATAAAAATCAACATTCCTTAGTGGGCACGTGCTTCAGCAGAGGAAGTTCAAAAAGGTGACACTAGATATTGGTTAGCAATACTGATTTTGATACTAAAACATGTTTTTTCCTCAAATGAACAGAACTGTGACAACACTGAAGTTTTACTTTTTCCTCTCCTGTGATACCCATTCCGTGCAGATTTTCTCATCTCAGTTCCCAGGTCTGCAAAGGGTCAGGCTACCATCACGGAGATGGCTCCAGCAGACGGTAACTGCCGTACCACCCATCAGATTCCGTAAGGGCATTATCGGATGGTATCCCTTCCCCAGACTTGGTACTTGGAGCTGGATTTGTGGCACAATCTTCATTTTAGTTTCCAAGGGGAATGCTTCAGAGAAATAAAATTCACCAGCTTGCAGCTTATCCCGCTGCGCTGGGGAGAAAAACAAAAGGAAATGCATAACTCTCTTGAAAAGCCATTCAGCTCCCAAAGCCCCTCTAATGACAGGGAAGGAAACAGAACATCATTCTCACGCCTGACCCAAACTTAACTTTAAATGGTAGGATGGCAAAAATAAGAACAATGATGTGTAGCTTCATTTGGCACAGTAGAACAGCTGGAGAAAGAAAAAAAAAGAAAAAAAAAAGAGAAAATCAAATACTAGAGCCCTGTACCTAATCTTGAATCAAATCCCATGTATTACTGACAGTTCTCTTCTTTCAGACTCATCCTGGGTTTCTTGCTGTCCTTTCTATTAAATAGGACAGACTTTCAGTCCTTTTTGTATAGACCAGTGTGCAAGGGGTACAGGTCAAGAGGAAGAACAGATTTCATTAAGAGATCGACAAGATTCAGGGTCTAGAATGTATAAGATCATGAACTGCACCCCCAGATGAACATTTTCAGATCTGAGTACAGTTAAAATTGAGGGTACTTAGTGCTTACCAGAACTGAAGCTGTGTACAAAATACAAAACTGCTTTCAATTACAGCACTCAGATCCTTCTGAGAAGGGTCCTAATCACCAGGTGATTTGTATGCCAAGCTACTTTCCCCTCCCAGCAGGCATCAGCTGTATTCATTGACCTTTCCATGCAGCTCCTTTTCAAGAAAGAAAAAGGCCATACAGCTAAGCCAAAAGAAACCACCAACAACATAAAGTTAAACTATATTTTATAAATCACTTGGAAGACTGCATAGCTAACAAAGAGGCTTCTTAACTTCTAAAATAGTACAGGAACCTTTCATCAAGTTACAACCCAAAGTTCTGCAATCCTTCCTAAAAACTTTCTTCAGAAGAAAATAAGCTCTGAATAAATACTGATAATTTTAAAAGTTCTTACAGTTGTCTTAACAACCACCAGTGATTAATTCTATCATTGTCTAACTCTAGCATACCTTTTCAAATGTCTTTTCCTAATGCTTTTGAAAATCCCATCTCCCTCCTACTTCCCCTTCTCCAACTGAGATACTGCTAAAGCAATAAACTTATAGAAAAATGGCATCATACACTTTGTTCTATATCCACAAGGTCAATGCCATTCATTCAACTCAGGAAAAACAAGCAGTTATTGTGAATTGCCTATAAAACAATATTTTACCCTTCCTCTCTTGGCTCTCCATCACTGTTTGCCTACCACTGTTTTCAGTAGTATGTGTATACTAATTAGTAATGCTGTTCTACAAATAAAAGTGTTGTGAGGTGATAAGAGGCTTAAAAGACAAACAGAAATCATTATATTGAAATAAGTTTGTGTCTAATTCACACCGAGAGCTTAACCATTGAAGTACTTGCACTGAAATGCGTCAGCATGTATAATAGGCACCTGAAATACACTTTCTTCTGGTGTATTAACAGCTACACTAGTGGCTTCAATCCAAGTGATCTGGGCATTTTATTAAGTTTCACAGAACACCAGGCCTGAGACTTACAAAGTCCTATATATCACACCATTATTTTTACTATTGTTTGATGGAAACATACCTTTTTGAAAAGCATTCAGTGCTGAGTAGAAGAAATCAAGGCATAAGGACTGCACCAGTCCCATCACAAATTCATCCTTTCACTTTAAAATGAGTACCTTGTTCCTACTTCGACTTTATCTTGTTTCTCTTTCTATTATTCATTTTCCACTAACTGAACAAAGTCTTTAGCACACCCCATTTCCTCTCTGTGAAGGAATTTCTACACTGTAATCAAGATCTCTCTCAAACTCATTTTTGATAAAATAAGCCTGATGAGTTCTTTACATTTCTTTGTACAAAGGGCATTACTCAGGCTGTTTGGTTTGTTGTTCAGTTTTACAACTTCCTTTTCCAAGGAGATTAACATGATGGCCACTGCAATCTAGTCTCAGTTTCACTGGTGACACACACAGCACAAAGTCTTTGGTCTGCTCTCAACCCTTAGCGCCTGGTCTTCTCAGAGCTCGGGGGCTCACTTTGGGGAGGCCCCTCCTGAGTTGCTTTCTCACTGTGGCCCTTCAAAAAAATACCTGCCACTGCTTTCTGAGACACTGTAACCCCATTCTGACACAGTCAGTTGGTAGCCACCCTTTAAAGAAGAAACTACTTTAAGTGGTTTTTTGAATTGGCCCTGCTTGTCCAGAAAACTAAAAACCAAACCAAAACCAAAACCAAACCAAAACAAACAAAACCACAACCAAACAGAAAAAATCCTACAGCATTTAAAACCAGCAAAGAAACAAAACTATTGCCAGTGCTCCTTTTCATTCCAACTCTTTTCATCACTCTGGCTATTTGAAAAAGCCACACAAAATAAGCAGAGCTAATCAACACTCACCAAGTGACTCAGCTGTCACAGAGCATAAAGCAAAACCAGGGGGAAACACTAGTGCAACTGTAGTGCTCTGAATCAACAAATACAGTCAGTACTTTACCTTTCATTATGCGTTTGCTGTGAAGTGCTGCTGCAGCTAAAAACACATTGTACTGGAAGGCTGTTCAGATACATCTTAGTACCCTATGTCACCTTGCAAATTTTGCAGATTCTTTTGGTTGTAAAACCACAACAGAGCACCATTCCCATTATTCAGCATGGATATATTAAACACACTTTCCTAATCCAGGACGCAGCAAAGGAATCGTAGGATCATAGAATGGCTTGGGTTGGAAGGGACCTTAAAGATTATCTAGTTCCAACCCCACTGCCATGGGCAGGGACATCTCCCACTAGACCAGGTTGCCCAGGGTCTCGTCCAACCTGGCCTTGGAACACCTCCAGGGATGGGGCATCCACAGCTTCTCTGGGCAACCTGTTCCAGTGCCTCACCACCCTCTGAGCAAAGAATTTCCTCCTAACCTCTAATCTAAATCTCTCCTCTTTTAATTTAAAGCCATTCCCCCTTGTCCTGTCATTATCTGCTTGAGCAAAAAGTTGCTCTCCATCTATTTTTAAGGCACCTTTAAGTACTGAAAAGGTGCAATGAGATCTCCCCAGAGCCTTCTCTTCTTCAGGTTGAACATCCCCAGCTCTCTCAGCTTTTCTTCACAGGAGAGGTGCTCCAGCCCTCTGATCAACTTCGTGGCCCTCCTCTGGACCCACTCTATCAGGTCCACAGCCTTCTGCTGGGGTCCCAGACCTGGATACAGCACTCCAGTTGGGGCCTCATAAGGGTAGAGTAGAGGGGGACAATCACATCCCTCAACCTGCTGGCTACTCCTCTGTTGAAGAAGTGGTAAAACTCAAATGCTCGTCTGTAAATATGTAACAGATGGAACTGGTAGTTGTTCAGTTTTCTCTTCAGTTGGTGAGAGTTAACTGAGAGTTAGTCAAAAGCCTCTCTGCATCCTAAGGACTAGAAAAAACCATTAAAAGCCATCGTGATCCTACAGTCCAACAGAGATCGAATATGGTTTCAAGCTGCAAAATTTCCATTTGAATTCCAGCTTTGAACACCTCAATATTGTTTTCAATTAAACAATGCCTTAAGGTTACCTTTATATTTGATCAGCTGCTTTCTCAAGATTGAAAATAAAATTTGTGACTTACCAATGTGAGAATGGCCACAGTAGGGATTTAAGAGTTTGGTTTGGTGAATTTAAGAGCAATATATACTGCACCTTGCCCAGCTGGCAGTTAAGGGACCGCAAGGGGAAGAGGCAGTGTTATGGCTGGGGCAAGCACAGGAGACTGCTTTGAGGCAAGAGACCACAGAAGACCATGGGAACTGCAGCTGCAGATATTGTGGTGAAGAACATGGTGAGGAGGCAAAGTTGTGCAGTACAGAGAGTGTGTTATAAACCCATAGGAAACTCAGTTCTGCTCATAGAAAAACTTGTTCTTGATCATGGTGACTGCCCTATCAAGGAAGTATTATATTCATCCTCCCTGGTGCCAGGCCTTACTGGCATAACTGTACATCTAGCCAAAGACTTCATTCATTGTCCCTTTATTCCTGCAAATGTGAATCATCTCAAGCTTTGCATATTCATGCCTAAGCCTGCAATTAACCTGCCAGCCATGTTACTCATTGTTAGAAATTGCCGTGTTCCTTTCTTATTATTTATTTATTTTTGTTCAGGCAATGAAGATACATACAGAACATATATTTAAATTCAAATGGTATTCCAAATACTCTTTACCCTACACCTGATAATTAAGAGTGACTCTTATCACACTCAGATACTAAGTCAACATCCTATGACAGAACAGGGTATCTGAATCAGATACTATAAGACATTTAAGAATTAATTAAAACTTGGAACCAAATAAAAGGAAAAGCAACATGCAAATCATTCAACAAAAAGCTTGTGTTATAAAGAATGTGCATTTACTTAGCAAAATACATGTAAATGCTTGTGTTCAAGTATCAAGTATTTAAAATGAGGTTGTCTTTTCTCCCAGTTCTGTCTTCATCAGCACAATGTTAACTGTTTACACTTCTCAAATGCTAAGGACTTTGCACTGTGGCAAAGCTGGCACTCTGGCCATGTTTTCAAAAGAGTAGACTCTGAATCCTAACTTTTCGTCTCTAGAATGTTGCAACTTTTTTTCATCTCTAGAGTTTTCATCTCTAAAAAGGTGCAACCAGCTGCTCTCAGAGCTGCTCAACTAAAACCAGCACATCTTATTCACCAGTTGTTAGTTATGTCACTGCTCTATCTCAAATCTTTATCTCCTTTTTGTCAAAAGAAAGTCTTCACATACATTCAGTTCTGTGCACTGAGGTTTTGTTGCATGGTGATGTTCCTAGAAGTTCAATTGCCTACTTATTCTAAACACCCATGCAACAGGATTTCTGCAGGGTCACCAAATGCCTCATTTTGGATGCTCCACACTATCAAAGTATAGTTAATTAGTCTTCAAAATGTATTCTGTATTTGGCTTTGATTTTTTTTTTTCAACTTTGCATTTCAAATATTTTGAATTACTAGGGACACTCTCCACCATTCAAGACTCTTCAAGAGGTGATTTGAAAGTTACTGATAAGGTAACACCTTTTTTTTACACCATCAATGAACATTTTTTCTATAACCCATCAGCTTTCTCGTAAATGCGATTACTACATACAGTTGAAAGAACTTGAATGGCTGTGGTATACACAGACTAACATTATGATGTTACAGACTGAAAACAAAGAGCAGCTTCAAACAACCACGCTGCCGGAGGAAAAAAAGGCAGAGGGAGGCTCCTCTTGTACCTAAGAAGCTTTGAAGCTAGTAGCATTAGAGGCAGGTCTAGACTAGCATCAAGCCCATAAAGTAAATAAAAACCATGTAGGTAAAATTTTGGCTATCAGCCTTGATACAATTATTTCATTGTTGATATGCTCCACTGCTTTCAAAATCAAGCTTCCTATTAGAAAATCCTCATGCGTAGCACAAACCAAAAACATAGGAAGCATGACAGAAAGAAATGCAATCAATAGTGCTGGGTTGGTTATTTCACAATACTGTACACTTCTGATCTCTCACAGTCATATAGTCATGCCTTGCTTCCTTGTAACAGACATCAGAAAACAAATTATAGACTTAAATGTAAATGATTATTGCACAGGGGCATGGAACTAGAGGTCAATCCATTATAAAAAGCATTCCCCTCACTGCATAGAAAGATGGGTGGGAAATCAAAACTTCACTCCTGCAGTAACACTATGCAAAGGGGTAAACCAGAATTTGCGTGACTTAGTTTTTGTAAATTATTATAATATAGATTATCCAGATTATGTAACTTTCTAGCAACATGTGCAGTGCAATATGTGATGAATTCTTATGAAAAAGAATTCTAAACTGTCATTTTAATTTTGTATTAACAGCCTCTCCCTGCTGAAAAATTTGTTAATATTGAAGTTGATTATACCAGCCTCGTTCCTTAAGGCATTTGTCTGAACTTACAGAATAAATACATGTAACATTAAAAAAAATCACTTTCCACATCATGCAAATATATGTTATTGTATAAAACATTCAGGTCTTAATTCATTAAAAGAAAGATAGACTCTTTAACGCATCCAGTTCTAACAGGTCCCAAAAGACAATTAATATTCAGAAAGGACCTTTCTATTCTGAAATGTAAAACTCATGTCTCTTAAACTCTCTTTGTTCTGTATCTTTTGTCATTTCCCAGTGTTACCCACTACCTTATCTATCACTTAAGTTCAGAAAGGTGGAGGCAATTTCTATGTCTTCCCCTGTTCAAACAGTTTTCATGCACTGCTGTTCTTCATAACATCTCTAGTTCAACAAAAGATAAAAATCATTCTCCAGATCCCACCAGCTCCCATCTCTGTTACTGATCTATTTGACAACTGTAGGTCTACCTAGATTATATGAGCATGGCTGCCATGGCATAAAGCTTTCTGGAGTGCCCTGGGGTATCCAATGTTCAAGCAACCTCTTGCTGGACAATTATAATAACTCATCTTGGCCCTTCATCCTCTAACAGCATTTTAACTATTGCTATGAGATGTTGACACAGGTAAACATTCTCAGAAATAATTGTATTTCTGTTAAATCTCAAATTATCTGACAACATCAAGCCGAACTAACATTTTTCCCCCCAAGAGACCATATCTGGGGAAAAAAAAACAAAACAAAACAAAACAAAAAACTAAATACCATCTAAATACCAACCACGTGGACTAGACAGCTTGCCTGAGCCAGCAGTTACTCCTGGAACTCAGGAAACACAGAAGCCATTTCTAAACAGCATCTTAACATGCAAAAATCTCATTTTCCAAGGGGGAATAATATATAACTTGTGCATGTGAGCTGAAATCTCAACGTATTTAGCTGCATTCTTGAAAAACCTGCACCTTTTGGTAAATTTCCTCAGCAGAAGAATTATGACTGAAGCCACACTGTACAATGCACACCCAGATGACTTTTTTGAGCAGAGAGTAAATGAAAGTAAGAAATTTCATAAAAAGGGTAATCTTTAAACACATTTACTTCTGGCAGCAAAAGTATCCTATACTACGTAGGACATAGAATAAGAATGAAAAAGCTTTCTGAAGTGGCAAATGCTTGTTTGTGCAGTGATTACCTCATGAGCTCAAGTATTATGGGCAGCATGGCAATAAGAAAATTTGACTATAAAAGACATGTCTAGTCAAAACATTTGCCAGTCCCAGAAAAGAGAATCTAAAATATCACATCTTCAAAGTTCTGTTTTTGATGTGAAACATTCAGTCATTACATGTTTAAAAAACAGGATGCAAACGAAGTTTATAAGAAGACTGCAAGTGTGCAGCGCTGAAAAATCATTTCCTTTCAGTCTTTATCAACTACTTCTGTGACCTGTGCTAAGCAGGAATCAGAAGTAGGAAATATTTGTAAGAGCTGTGACATGTAGAATTCAAAGCGTATTTTTAATAATGTACACAAAAAACAATGTATTTATTTTGGATACCAGTATTTTCTAAGTTGCCCTCAATATTATTCAAAATCAATGCTTTTCTACTATCTGAGATTTCTAGGTTTGGATGTTTTCTATACTTGTTGAAGTTGTTCTAAAAATTATGAATTTGGAGCATTTGACTCCTCTGGAGGTAAAAAAGAATTTGATCTGAAAATTAAATTTCAGTAAACCAGACATGTTTCTGAAGACTCTTTTCATTATGGAGGATTTTCTCTTTTGAAACAATCTATAGATTAACATTGCACAATTACTACTGTATATACTGTTACAACTATTGCATATTCTCCTATTTAAAAAGTTGGACACATATAAATGAGACATACATTCTAATCCATGTTTCAACTTTCTTTTGACAGTTTTTTCAAGAAAACAAGATGCAGAAGAGCACACATATTGGGAAGTATCAAGGTATTCTACATAGCTTTTTCCTCTAAGATAAAGTGCACTTTCTGCTTTTGTTGTTGTTATTGTTGTTGTTCTTAGTTCCATCTGTCATATAAGAAACTTTATAGTGTAAACCAAAAAGCTAATATTTTGTCACCAACAGTCTTGCAAAACAATGACTAATATATGGAAAACTTCTCCCCAGACATTCCTTTCACTGCAATCAGGTGCTGCCTTCAAAATCTGTCACTAAACTCTTGTGGTGTGTTGGTGAATGCACTAAAGAAATCTAGTGGTATATCAGCATCCAAGCACATACTCTGGTACCACTCTAATACTACTCCTTAAGACCTAATACTTAGATTTTATATTTATACAGTCTAATGCTGCAACACCTGTCCAGGTGAGCAATACCATTAGTGGGACTGCATATTACAAACACCATTTTCCCAGAACAACTTCTCTCATGTTCTGGATAATGTGGGATGTGCTCTATCCCACATTACAGAGCACTCACCTTCATTCATTAACTTTCATTATTTATGAGAGCGGAGCCATTTGGTAACTACTTCTTGGAGCATGCTCCCTAAAAATTCATAATAGGGTACTAGGAAGCACACAAAACGTTCAGCTAAAGCACCTGCAGATTTCAAAGGACAGCTAAAATGTAAAACACCCATCCAACCAAACAAAAAAAGCCAGCATGGGCCTCGGATGCTTTGAAGGTACATACCTGTACTTTACATATTAAAATTATAGGTTTCTTCTTTAATTTCATTTACTCATTTCTTGTACCACTCAAGTGTTTAAAATATTCCTTTTTGCCCTGCAATTTTTCCTTTTTCTATACCCTTTCTATTGGCTTCTTCAAATAGTTATATCTATTCACAAGTCCTTTTTTTTCTTTTTTTTTTTTTTCTTCCCATTTTCCTGATCTTCTAACTCCATGTGCTCATTGTTCACTTTTCCATACCTCTAGGTCTGTGCCAGCCTTTCCCCTTAATCCTTAATTTTCCCTTAATGCTGGTGAGTATATTGGCTCAGTGCTGCTTCTAGAAAGAATCTATGAAAAATTAAGAAGCAAAATTACATAAGTTTAGGCATTCCTAAAACTGCTGTGCTTGTTAAAATCTGAGTATTGCAAAGCTAAGTGTAAAAGTCCCTTATTTACATAAACGGCAGGTAAGAAGTATAAATGCTAACACGTAAAAGGTCTGTCCATGAACTGAAATAGCTTACAGTATTGCTTAACAACAGAAATTACAATCAGAACTATGAAAACGATTTGGGACCTGAAGACAGACTCAAAAAATGCAGTAAATTCCACTTGGAAAGTGGGCCACTAAGTAACTTTTCTCCATCCTCAGTATTTCTTCTGCTCATTTAATTATGTTCCAAACTCCAAATTTTGGCTTACACATTTGCATATGCTTTGTACTTCAAAGGCTTACTTGCTTATTAGCATAGCCTAGTTCCTTTTACTTGTATAAATAACTAAGAACAGGAATCACATTGATCCAGCTGCACTTGATTTTCATTCTCTGTATTGGGAATTCTTCAGATTCAAGTTCCCCTGGACATTTTTAGTTGGTTTGGTATAATCAATTTTTGATTAAGTGCTTCTACAGGAAAAAAAAAAAAAAAAAGAAAGAAAAGAGAAAGAAAAAAAAAGAAAACAGTTCTGCTTTATCAGAAGGAGAAATCAGTTTTGCTAGGGAAGTTACAAATGCTTCTGGACTCATTGGTATTAAAAAGTTGATTTCAAAACATAAAGTAAAATACAAAGTGTTAAGTATAAAGATTAAGATAGCATTTGCTACCATTTTCTGAGTTTCAATTACTTTGGAAAAAAAAAAAGACTTCAGAGAATCTTATCTAAAAAGAAATTGTTTTTGACAGAGTTAATTTTACTGACATTCTTGAAAAGTAATAGAAAGTTTACTTCATCTAGCAAGACTTCTTGCAAATATAGTAGAACTGTTAAAGTAGAATCTATGCAATGCAGGTCATGTAAAATGCATATACAGGCTTGCTCACTTCCAACACACAGCAATACTCGGGGCACCAAGGCCAAATTTCCAACGGGTATTATGGCCATGCAAGACAGCAACCTGAGAAGCTGTTGAATAAGACCTATTAAAATGTCCAAAACACAGTGGGGATTTCATGAGGATTTTTCCTCCGTGTCTACTCAGTCAATAGCCACTCCTTCCTCTCCACTGGCAAGGATCTTCCTTCTAAGAAATTAAAGATGTGTTTTTTTCTGAAAGAATATTTTCTAAATGCTTTCTGATGACATCACTGTTACCTGTCATTGACCATAATAGCTCTTTAAAAGGCAGATTTATCCACCTCCTGCAGGATGATCAGAATACTTTATGCTGCCAAGTGGGGTAGAAAAGTAAATAGAAGATTTTCTCCCAGGTGATAGGATTAAATTCATATTCTGGGGCTTTCACTTTCTTTTTCTATGACGTGCATTTACATTTACTTCAGATATCCTTCTAGAGCATTTCTTCCCTCTGTTTAACCTACAGTCCAGTCAAGGGGCTTTGCCAACATCCTTAAAGACTTTCTTGGATTCATCCATAGCTAGACTCTCACAACAACCATGTCTCCATCATACTCAACCAAAATAGGAAGCCCTGGACATTGAGAAGGCACCTTCTGGCCTTACTCCTACAAGAGACAGGAATGGCCACCAACCCATTTTCTAAATTGTGTTAAAAAATCAGTATCTGCATAGAGAAAGCTACTCCACATCTCAAGAGACAAGCCACAGCATTTATCTGCTGATACATTCACGTGTGAAGATTGCAGTTCTTCCTCCTCCTGGCTACAGCTTAAGGTAATATTTGTTTCACTATTGCTGTTCTTAATGTTCTAAAATACTTGGTAAATGGACATAATTTCCATTTAAATAACAGGGTGAGAAGAAGCATTTAAATACAGACAGCCATTAAAACTGTCATCCAGTAAAGGCTTATTAAGAGCTATTATTCAATGACAGTTCATTGACACCGCCCTTCTTTCAAAGGAGAGCACTAAGGATGGTGGTGGACAGATGTGAACACACTTCAGACATGTCAGGGTGTGTGCTATCTGTTAGGGCCCAGGACTTCCTCAGCCTTGCTTTTCTTTTTATTCTGAGCTGCTGTAGCCCCAGAAAGTCCATTCATATGAGACTGTCCCACCCAACAAATCAGGGCACGTTCTCCTCAGAACTGCAGAACAACTGTTCGCACAGAAAGACACCTGGCAAAGTCTGGGAGTTTTTAAAAGTGTGCTTTCAACTTTTTTCTTGACAGACAACAATGTACAATTATTCATTAATTTTAATACCAAAGCAGCTACTTTGTATACACCATATTTCCCATGTCAGAGCAAGAACAAAGAAGAAGTTCCAGTTTCTTCATAGCTTCTATGGAGTGTGCAGTCACCACGAGCATCGTTATGTAAATGAATAACACATCCTTTTGGAAATTCATTGACAAGCATCTCTTTGAACCGAACTCCAAACTCAAGATGACTAATGGCAATATGCCCAAGATGTTGGTGTGCTAAGCCAATAAATGAACTTGTCATCCTTGCATTTTCTTCTGTACCATACTCCCCTGTGCCCTGGCTTAAAAGTGATTTATTACTAATCAACTTAGAAGATTTAACAAGCAGGAAAAGGGATAAACTTCAAGCATTGAGAAATTAGCATATACGCTGCTTGAACAGCACTACCTGTTCTGTCAGTCCTGCTGTAGGTTTTAACTGGGAAAAAAGCCTTGTCTGACATATGCTTGTTATTAATAAACAACACAACTCTTTTTGTTTTGAAAGTGTAACGAAACATTACCATTCCTCAGCATTTCTAAGCCCTGGTTTCATTTGCCTTTTTTTTTTTTTTCTCTCCTTTCTCCTTACTTGAATTTTATATGTCAGATATTGCCTTCAGCATATACACATTCTTGGTGCTCTGAGAAGTGAAATGATCTCCATTGATATGGGGAAAATGACACTTGAAAGACAACAAATGACTAAAGACCCAAACCCAAACTAGTAGAAATACTGATGGATATATATATTTTTTTCTTTTCTTTTGTGATATACTAGTTACATTAAAGGTTGGTTTATTTTTTATTTTTTTCCAAAAATGTTTTTTCTCTATGGGAGGGAAAAGCTGCTTTTAGAAACCAGAAGTCTGTTCTTCACTTGGCATTACTTATTTTGTAAACTGGCAAAAACACACTGAGGAGATGGATTGTTTGTTCTTCAGCCGGTTTGCTGTGTAAAGAGACCACAATCTCAAATCACTCTTAAGATACCTGAATTATTGTCAGAATAATATTTCCTACACTGTAATTTAGTCATCACTGCCTGATAGTAAACTTTTAATTTATTATTTGTTTACAAAAATATTCACTCAATAGAAAATTCCCATCAAAAAGTTAATACGTCAAAATAAGTAACACAGAAATACTGATACAGCTATTACATACTAATCAGAAATATCAAGAGAAAGAATATGTTCAGCTGCATTCTGAAGAGAAATGCAGTACAGATTCTTATTATTACAATGTCAGATGCACAAATTTCTTTTAATGGAGTTAAGTGGAGTCAACGTCACAAAAATATATATATATATTCTGGATCAAGCATTCCGGAAAACACTGCATTTTCTAAAAAGATGAAGTTACCTTCTTGTCCTCAAATAAAAACACAGAAAGTCAGAAAATATATTTTTTAATACATCTCATATATAAAAAGCAGAAAATTATATTTGTAAAAAGAGTTTTTAATTCACAGGCTACTGTGAATTTTAACCCTTTCTCTTGGGATGCCCTATTTATATACCCAGATTAACAAAACTGTGTTTGGTCTTTAAATTTCTCCTACAGTTCCACCACTCATTTCTTTCAAATAGTGATCACATCTATAAGCTTCAGTAACTTTATCTTTAAAATAGGTGTATATGTACAGACCTCACAGATTACACAATTCCATTAAAACACTATTTGCAAAATACTTTGAAAACTTTCATTGAAGCATGTGAAAAATAGAATTATCTGAAGTGATGATTTATATTGATGTTGAAATGACCCCAGGCAAATAAGAGAAATGTTTTCGGGCCAGACCACCCTTGCCTGTGCTCAGCCTAGACAGAAGGCTGGGTGTTCCCCCTTTGCAGGTAGCTGGCTTCTCCGCTGGCACTGCTGCGCGTCCAGATCCTTGCGATCCTTCCAGTCACTGCTTCCCTTTGTAATGGGAGCTTTTGGCTAAATATACATGCAGACATTTATCCACCCTTCAAACACTTCCTTTTTAGATCAGTGCTTCACTGTGCACAAGGAAATGTTTCCAGTCACATCCTGTCTCTCTGTGAACTTCACTATCCTTTACCATTTCAAGTCTCTTACAACCTAAAAAGAGATGATAGGAACAATTTCGCTTTCAGTAATTAACAGTTTGTCCAAGATCTTATTTCTTAAAACCAAATATAAAATTAAAATTAAGACAGATTAAATCTAATATTACGCTCCACCTACATAACCTGCATACTACCTTTATGCTGTGGTTTAACCCAGCAGGCAGCTAAGCATCACACAGCTCTTTGCTCACTCTCTCACCACCAGTGGGATGGGGGAAAGAATCAGGAGAAGAACAAAAAAAAAAAAGGTAAAAGTCATGGGTTGAGACAAAGACAGTTTACCAGCTACTAGGAAGAAAATTAACTCTATCCCAGCTGAAACCAGGACACCTTACTTGATCTATGTTTAGGTCTGCCTGCTTTTTACATGCCTCCTCTTTCCCTAGTTAAGCCTATTCCCCACCACAAGTGTTTTCATATGAACCCTTCTGAAGACTTCTTTTATATAGTTGGTGAAGCAAGACTTCTACAACTTCGCTAGTTCCTCATCTTTGGTCCATAGTTCATTTATCTTGCTGTAGGTGAGGCTTTTACCTCAAAGCTCCTGATCCATGCTCTCTTCTAGGCTTCTCCCATAAGAGACCGACAGTGTTGCACAGTCAATGCCTCCCCATGAACCCTGGAGACCCTCCATCTTCCTAGCAGATATCCGTTGTCTCTCTGAAAACAAATTGCCACCTTCATGCAGGCCTGAACCTTTTAATGCTAGGTAAACCTCATGTTTTTCACATTTTATGAAAGACAGCTAAAAGCAAGGCCAGGCTGCACAGGGTACCAGGTCTGAATATGGGTGCACAAGCTCACATGAGATCTTGATACTCAAAAACAGGGTTACAAGGGCTGTTGTACTCAAGAACAGCACTTAAACTTGCCGCTGAAAACTGTGCTTCAAGGCTTGAAGGAAGGAAAAAGTCCAAAGAAGTTTGGGAACTGCTGACATAAAAGATGTAACAGCCTGAACAGCCACTGACAAAAGAAGGTCACGAAAACTGCAAATATCTTAACATTTTTCAAAGATACTTCTCTACAGTTGTGTTTCTAAAAATGACACATAAGACATGAAAGAGAATTGCTCACATTACAGAATACATTGCATCATGTTAAAACAACCTCAGTGCAGTTGGAAAATTTCTTGGTGAAAATGGGGAAAGAAATTTAAACACCAGCTTGCTCTGCTATGCCACTTAGTTTCTCCAAAGAAGTGCAAAGGCTGTTTATGCTTGTATATATCAAAGATAAATTCACAGATAAATTCAAAGAGGTGTAAATTTCATTCCCCAACAAAAACACAACTATTAAAATGGTGGCAAAGAAATGACATTTTATTCTCTTTTATTTTTAATTTTTGAATGTTAGGATACACAGAAAATTGATCAGACCCTGTTCAGATGAAATTCATTTGTGCCCAACAGTGGGCCTGAGCCATAAGTAAATTGTTTCTGGAGAGAACTCCTTCCCATCCTATATCCTGCTGCACCCCTGCAGGCCACAGGTAACCTCAGAGCATGGGACTGGCATAGGCAGTGAATCAAGCTGCTTGAAAAAAGCCACTTTTCAATCACATCTCAATCCTTTGGCCAGGACCTCCCAGTAGCCTCAGCAGTTTGGGAAAGCCCTTGTGGAGAGCTGGCTTCACACCAAATGAATCTGCCGTCTGCAACAACCCCGAAGGGTCCAAATTTTCCCAACTGCAAGCTATCCTGAACTGCTCTAAAGGCATTTGATCTTTTTATTTTTTTAATTGTGGGAAAACATAGCCATTTTTTATGGTTCTAAGAAAGAAGAAATTGGTTTTTTAATACTAGAATAATCATTTGCCAGCAACAGGATATATCTCACTGTGAAATGTAAGTCTTGTATTCTATTTTCTGATGTTTCTGTTCAATGCTCAAGCTCAGATGTGTTAAAAGTATAGATGCTCTTGGGATTGTTGCCCTTCCCTTGTATAATTTCTACTGAGGATTCAGTCAACACTTCAGAGCCAGAGACATCAGCAGAGGAGAACCTGGCTGGGATTCAGCTATGGATGATTTCTGGAGTGGAAAAGAAATCATTTTAGCAACATACAAATACTTAAGCATACAAAACACATACATTGCGTAGTAGTGCCAAAAAGTAGATTTAATCCTGAAGCTCTTCAGATGCCTGAGGTGAGTGATGCTGAATGCAATGGGGCCAGTTAGCAAAAATACTTATGCACAAGCTTTGTATTAAGTATCAGCGTCATCCACTGAAGTTTAGGGCAAGCATGCTGCCTGAAACAAGCAAAACTTGTGCTGAATACAATAGGGGCTCTGTCTGTGTAAGGTGGAAATGAAGGGCTACCTTGAACAAAAATCCAGTATGTGAGGGTAATGTGAGGCTGAATGACTAATCTCTCTTATTCACATTAACCTTATTTCCCTGTCCAGAAAATTCCAACCCACCTTTTAAGGTGTTGTTAGTATGGTGGATATAATAAAGTTAATATTCCATCCATAAGATTTCAGGAGATGAAACATAGAACATTTAATTCTATTACAGTTCTATCAAAAGAAGCTCCTTTCATTCAGTTAAGGATCAGAAAGAAAGCACTTCTAATCCAATGACTCTTCTGTGTAATTTTAGTAATGGAGATCTAATTTAATTTTAGACATGTAGATAAAAGGATACTCAAAAATGAGATGTATCAGTGAAGGTGTTATTACAAGTACTGTAAACAACTGTTTTTTCTTATCTGTCTTAAAGTCCTGTGTGAAAATGTCTTCACCGAAACTGGTTTCTTCAAGAGCTAGCAAATCATCTAAAAATATGGTAAAGCTCACGGAGAGAAACATACTAATGATACATGCTCATAATTTCAGAGAATGTCAGGAGCAATTACCTCATTTATAATAAATTTTTCAAACTGATTACTTTCAAAACAAAAGGAGAGAAAAACTGCAGTGCTGTCCATGGAACGAAATCTAGTGCACATTTTTCTTTTCTATGTGCCCTACATGCAAGAGAACACCTGCATCTGCTGCTGTCTGAAGTTAACAGCATTTTTTGATGCAAATTGGCTTCCCACATACACACACCAGAGAAAAAGCCTGCCAGCAGCTTGGAAGACACCACCAGTCACAGAACAACAGAATCAAGTTGCATGATTGCTTTTCTAGTCTAACAGGCAGGGCAAGTGGAGGGATTATGGTCTGGAAGATGTTCCCAACCCTCCAAATGCTCCTGGGCTTGCTGTCATGCTTGAGAGTGTGTGGCTGTCATGCTCTGAAGTATTTGGAGAAAGTGGTATATATGTGTACTTCCATAAGCGTCTGGCATCACTTACAATATGGACACATCCCCTTCTGTCCAGCCATGTCCTAGCGAAGCGGGAGGTGGAGGCTTACAAGAATTCACTTTGACTCTGGTCTCAGCAATGTGCAGACCACGGACTACTCCTGTGCCTCAATTTCCAATCCATTAGTAATATTATCAATGTTCCCAGCATGGTCATCACTCTTGTTTCTAAACCAGTCATATTCATAAAACACGTAAATACACTATAAATGTACTAATTACTGTTTTCTTGAGGTAATATTTTCTGTTAGTAACAGAAAACTTACATACAGTAACAAGTTTTCTCTTAGAAGTCATACTCCAACATGCAACCCAACCTGTAACACACACTGCAAAGCAGAGCCAAGCATGAATCAAAATTATTGTTTAAGAAGTCTTCACATTCTTTGGAAAATCAGGGAGGGGGGAAGAAAGCAACTGGTGATACAATTATTTGTTCACATGACAGATTTCAATTTTGACACTGAGGTAAAAACATCTCTTTGTATTTTTCGAATTTGCAAAATGGAAAAATGGACCTTCAGCTTCCCCTGGATGTAAATGTAGCTATAGAATGATTTTTAGCTAGCTCCAATTTACTCAGGCTTACTCCCTACAGTCAATGGTGCCTAATAAGGATGGACTAATTAGCTTAATTCCCTCTTGCTTTTATGCTTTTAAACAAACGAAAGCCCACCCTTTCTTCCTTCTTTTCAACAGCAGGACTACATCAGAAAAGGAAGGGAGCACTGGCAGCACAGGACCTGAGTAAGGGCAGATGAGAGAGTGGCAGATGGAAACCTAATCCCTAGCAACCTTCTCCCCCCTAGCCCTTTTCCCCTCCCCAGTTTCCATCCCTCTCCTATTAAGACCTGCTGGAGCTGACAACCTGCTTCCCCATTTCCTCCCCCTTGATGCAAGTTCAAGGGCTTGGACTTCAAGAAAGCGAGACCTGGGGAAGGAAAGTGCGGGGAGATGGTGGCAGAGAGAACACGTAGCTGAACACCGTGATTTCAGAGAGAAGGGCAAGAGTAGAAAAAGAGGACAAGAAGTGCAAAGTGAAAAGAGAAGAGCAAGGAAAGTGAGAAGAGGACAGCTGCTTAATCATTTCTAAACAGATCTGTAATGAGACTTCTGTCAGAAGAGCTGTTGAGGGGAATGTGGGGAGCAAGAATGTACTTAACAATAAACCTGGTAAAATTATTTGGGAGCTGCAAACAACTTTGTGTAGAGTTCAGAAGCAAATGTTTTGGAATAGATGATAAAGGGTAAATGGCAGGAAAATCCTCTCCAGCTTCACCTATATATATATATATTTTTATTTCAAAACACAGAATAATACCTACTAAACTTAATGCCTTTTCATAACACTGTAAGCAAGTTGTCAGAATCCTAAAATGTGCAACCTTGGAGGGGAAGGGGAATAATTTCTGAAACATCACCGAAAGCCAACATCTCCTCAAACGGCCCTAATTTACATAGACATTTGTTAATGGACATAAGTAATAATAAGAGGGAATAGCCAGAATGCAAGTCCACTCCCACTCTGTGGGCCACGGCTTCACTACACTGGTGTCTGTCAATAAATGGGGCCTCATTTTCATATAAAATTGGTGTCATGCTGCAAAATGTAGTCATTCACTTTGAGAACTGCAATTATTGCTTTGCTCACATGCAGCAAGGCACCATCTGGCCTGTTCATAATGCAGAGACAATGCAGGAAGAGTGAGAGCTGATGGAAATGGTTTTCCAGTAATACTGAATTCCTCCATAAAAAGAAAGTACCCTTGGATTTCAGTGATGACTCACAGAATCAAGCACCTTGGAATACTCAAAAATCTTGAATGAACCCTACTATCACCTTCTGTTACGTATTAGTCAATATTTCAGGGACCTGAGGAATCAATGAATACTATGGTTTGTACCTATCTGGATGCATTTCCAAAATTTCTGGATGAATGCATGACTGGTATTCCCCTAGGCACATTTAGGTTACAAGAGTATATTCACATTTTTTATTTGAAGCAACCTATAGATTATTCATACAGGTAAGGAAATAGTGCTAATCCATGTGATCCTTCCGGTAATAAACTACACAGCTCGTGAGTACTTTTTAGCAACTATTAGCATTTAAATATATGTGATCCAGTGCTAGTACGTCAGCTATGCCTCCATGAACAGTAGATAATAGCATTTAAAATGAATAGCCCGGGATAGCCACTGAACGTATACTAAATTAAGCTGGTCAGACATATGGCAGTACCTCCTCTGTCTTTCCCTCCCTTCCTCTCTGGAAATATATGAGATCAACAGTGATGTGATGACACAGGCAAAGGTACACACAGTTTGGGTACAGATTTTGGTGAGTTTTAGACTGGAGCTTAGGGATGGGTCAAGCAGCTGCTTTGGAAACAAGAACAACCCAAAGTGCTAGCAAAGGCAGCAACTCCAAAAAACAGCTGCCACCATATTAGCAGAAATCACAGAGAATTATTTGTTCCAAAGATTTTTTTTACCTTTTTTGTTGAAATTGGGTAAAAAGGAACTGCTCTGAGGAAAGATCGATGATTTCCCAACCGGGACCAAGAGAGATACACTACTTGGATTTTGGATTTTTCCCAGACAAAAACACAGGAGTACTTGGGCACAAGGCTCCAGCTTGGGACCAGAACTGGTTATAATGCTTAGAAAAAAGCAAGTGACAATTTACTTAGCAAGTTGGCACATTTTAGCGTTTTCTTAAAAGAAATTAAACTTGCAAATTTCAGCATAACTTTGCTGTGCACATGAAAAACAAGACATCAAGGACTAACAGACATAGAAAGGGTGCTTTATATTGACAAATTGTGTTCAAACTCTGATTCAGAACACTTACCCCAAGCCATCTGACACCGTTACAAAATCACCACAGTTGTGGAAGAAATGGATACCTTCTTTTACTGAGTGACAAAACTGCGTGCCAAATCACAGGGAACGCGGATGAGACCCCAGCTGGTGAAAAGCCTGAGGCTGAAGGAGAGCACATGGGGAGAAGAGAAAGGAGAGGGATCCTGTGGTTCGGATGTGCCAGCCTTCCTTTGTCCACTGAGAAAACCAGTTAATGACTATTAAATCACAATACATGCCACGGTACTCCAACAGATCTAATTTGATAGAGGAAAGAAGCCAGCATTACACTGGGAACAAGCACAACAAGTAACAGACTGGGGAAATGAATTGGAAATTTAGAAAGATAGCAGAAGCACAGTGTAAGATGTTGGATATACCAGGCTTGTCCACCTTTGTTCAGATGATGTCTTTGTTATGAAAGTAATTTAAGGCTTTGTGTAGAATACAATATACAACCAGGACAGATATAAATGAATTTCACATCACCCAACTGAATTGTCTTCAACTGGCAGCAATATAAAAATTAAGCTTGTACAGTTTATTTCCATATGAAGGGAAAACACAGAACAAATATTTACATATATTAGAATACATCTACTAAGCTTATGAAGAGACATTGAAGGCTAGTAAACTTATTTTCAGAAGTTAAGCACCTAACAATAACAAAATCATTTTTAAATGTTAAGAAAATAGTACTTCTCGAACAATGAAAATACATCTGCTAAATGTCAGTACATAACAGTGACAGGATAGAGTTGCTCACGTTTTGCAGAAAGAAGGCAGCCAGTGCAGTACGAGGGATGATTTACAAGTGGGCTCTGTTATGGCCATAAAAGGAGGAGAGGAAATCTCATAGCCAGAAATAGAACCACGGTAAATTAGTGAGTGGAAAAAACTGCTGAAGTATAAGATAAATGAAAACATTAGTAGAAAGATGGGCAAGCAAAAAAACAAGGCCAAAGAATGGAATATCTAATTAATATGTAGGGACACAGTGCAAAAAATGCTCCGTGTAAAAGATGGTGTCAGGCACGAACTGACAACTATTGAGACCCGTGAAACCCAAAATGACTGTCCCAGTGCTGACCAACTCTCAGCAAGGCCAGGAGCAAGTTATTTCATCCTGCTATCTTGGTCTGCAAGCTAGAGGTAACAAAACTTACCCATCTCTTAGACAAGGCCATGAAGAATCAATGAACATCCTGACAGTGCTACCAGCACTGTCTATAAAATCCTGGCTCTGCCTAAGTCAGTGGGACTTTTAATGCTGACTTCAACACAGCCAGGATTTTATCTACAATAAGCTAGAAAAATGTTGGCTATTATTATTTAAAAAGACTTTGAAGCCTTTATACTTCATCTCAGTTACTTCCCAAATCAAATTTGCTCAGTCAGTAAGCCAGGAAACAAAGTGGGATGTGAAAATCCCACTCCATTCTTCCCATCTTGCCTATCACTGCCTTTAGTAGAGAATTAGTATTTGACCTTAACTGACAGCTTTGCTTTCTGTGGTAACAGAGAAGCACCAGGTTCATTGTTACACAGCTAAGATGTATCTTAATGTTAACACTAATACAAAACTTCAAGGAATTCTATCTGAAAAATACAAATGAGGACTTTCAGACATAAAAATGTGGCATTTCTGTATTGCAACTTTTCCTAGAATAGTTATTCTTAAATATCTGCCACAAAAAACTTATCACAGATACATAAAGGAGACAGAACTAAAAACAAAAAGAAAAACACAAGATCAATAGGAAATATTACATGATATCATTATCCCTTATATTAGGCATTTCAAAATGCAGAAGAAAATGTCAATATTAGCATTATGAATCCAAAAATAAACATTCAGAAAAGCCGAAATTACAGACAGAACACAAAGTAGTTTCCTGCATTAAACAACACAGCGAAGTAACACCCCGCTGGCACTATTACTGGGAGATAACTTCATGCCAACATTGTGGCTTTTCCACATGTCGGTTACGAAGGCAGAAATTGTTAGTGAAAACTTAGTACTTTACAGAGCACCAAAAAAAAAAAAAAAAAAAAGGACCCCCTCATCTCCCTACCCCCCAACTGATACATGCCAAATCCTTTTCAGAATAAATAATACCTCTCTGAAATCTATTACATCGCACTTCAAGTGTATTTGTGAAGTGTTCAGAAATGTATGTAAAAAGAGCAACTGGGAGCTTCCGTGTCCATGTGTATCATTCAAATGCATGCTACATGCAAGAAGTATTTTTTTCAAAATCACAGCTTTACTGCGGGGGAAGGTGTTAGTCCATTCATTATCATCAGCCAACAAGTTCTGATTTCACGTGTAACCATCACAATCAAACAGTAATGTAGTCCCTTCCCACACTTATATCCAGACACTACTTGCCATATTTCTATTTTTACAAAACTACATTCTGTTATTTCAAGACACTGCAGCTAAAAGCACGTCTAGACAGAATAAAGTAGATTCAACTTCCACTGCATGAATCAACGCATTCTGGACTCTTAAAATGTAGCTACTGTATGATAGACTTTAATGGTAGTACAGCTGCTCACAAAACAGCTAGAGTTGAGAAGTGATCATTCAGAAGTCAGCTTGTCATTTGGGTTGAAGGAGGAGCCGGTTTGTCATTTGGGTTGAAGGGGACCATAAGATATTCCCTTGGATTTGCACTGATCTCCCAGCACAGCGTGGAAAGACATGTTGTCTGTAGTGTCAGTTTTTAGAAGAAGATGTAAACTAGCACACTGGTTTCATTTCATGACCTATTTTACAGCAGATGCAGCAATGACTCCAGCATCATCGCCAAGCTCCTCTTGGGGCACTTACAGCCCCCTTACCTACAAATCCCCCTTGCAGCAGCAAATACTTCCCAGCTTCCCCTGCCAACCTGTTCACCTTGCTCTGTGCTGCAAGGCTGCAGCAGGAGTTAACCCCCCAAACCCTTTTTATAGTGTATTCCTTAATTTTCTGTGCCTTCCATGAGCATAAGGTATTAGTGCCATCAATCAAACCGTGCGGTGGTACATGACTTGGCCCTAGAACAGGCACCATCTTGGAAATGAATGGAAGGATTTAACAGCAATCTCTTTACTAAACAGATATAATTTAAAGATACAGCAATTATTGCTAGGATAGGCTCCAAGATGAAAGGGAAAAATTCTGACTTGAAGTCACAGGAAGACGAATTTTCTCAGTGTTCTAATTAATCAGAAAGTTCATTAATACTGATACTGTTTCATCCATAGACATGCTTCAAATTCTAATAAATACTTCCCCTCCCCCCCCCCCCCCCCTTTTATTTGGAAGTATGTAGCTAGTCAAACTGAAAGGCATAACATTCTGTCACTCAAACAGAAACAATAAACTAGCTTTTAGATCTCTGGAAAGTTGAGTTTCACTTAGCATATGTTCTGAAATGGCAGATTTAGCTTTTCCCTTAGGCAAATAGGGCTTACTGTAACTTCTGATCTTGCTGCCCAGTTCCATTCAAAAGAGATCTGAAAGTCATTAAGTTCCTGCAGGTTTGGTGGAATCCCACAGCTGGACAGAGACTCAGTGTAGAGGAATAGACAGGGAGAACTCAAAAGCCAAAGCTACAACGCTACTGATGGGTTTCAATGGGAAATCCCTACAGGGGATATCACCCTGCAAACACCCCACCTGCTCAGCAAGCACACATTTACTTGCCAGTAAGCACATGTATAACTACAAAGTAACCAAAAGACAGTGTGGCTTTTGGACAACCAAGAAAGCAAATAAATATCGAAGGTATTGCAACAGGGAGCTTACAGATTTGTGAAGAAGTGGAAGAAACTAGGGAGTGTTGCAGGAAGTCATGGTAGAAAGGAAGATAGGAGCAAATGCATGGAAAAGGCAGATAGGGACAGTACCTGGAATGTTACAGGTAGAGTCTCATGCAGGATGTAACTGGGACCTGATGTTTTGGATATGGATAGTTCAGAGGACTCAAGATAAAGGAAAGGGGATTAAGATGCCCCTCTAGTCACAGATTTCCTTATTGTAGCCCTCCCTCCCCCGAGCTGTCCACCAGACATTCCTTAATTGCTGCTAGGACTAGGCGGTTTCAATCCAAATCCAAGCCTATGCCTGTGCTATCCCAGACAGTAAATAAAGACTGTCAGAATAGCTGCATGAAGCACACAGCTGAAACAGCTAATGGAAACAAAATAATCACAGGCTTCATCCTCATTATCAAGAATATCACACAACATTTAGCCAACCAATTGAGACATGCTGTCACTTCATTTTGATGATGCAGTCAGCTCTATGCTGTTGACCCATGGACTATGCAGGGACCCGCTGATAGCAGTGATGCTCTGCAAATGCAGAAATGTCTATCCATATGGTGCTCATTGCAAGAATGAGCCTCTCTTTATACTCCTGGTTGGATTTCTCACTTACCCTCATTATATGTTATTGAACATTTGCAGGGATCAAATATGCTGAAACATGGAGCCAATTCCATTTTGCCATTCTCCACAGCATTTTTACTCTTCCACCTAAGAGGTTCCAGAAAATTAAGTATAAAGGGCGTTTACTTCCTGCTAAAAAGATATAAAAGTTTATGTTTTTCAAACACTTTTATATATTTCCAAAAAGTATAATTGACATATATGTAATCTCTGGAATTCTCTATGAGGCTATTTGATGTATAACGAGTTTTTTCCCAAATCTCAATGGAACCAAAGTGTTTCATGTAAATAAAGGTTTTATTTTCCTCACTTTAATCTATTATGTCACTTAAGATCATTGTGAATCTGAAAATTTAAACTTGTCAAGTTACTGACAGGTTAAAAAAATGTTTGTGGAGCGTATTTAAATTAGAATACACTTCCTAAAAGAACATGACTCTGGTAATTGTTCTGCTTTTAAAATTCTCTTAGTCTCAATTGTAAAATAGTTTACACATGAAAGTTAAATTAATTCTTCACCTGAAAACTGCAGTTTAAAAATTCTCACTGTAAACTATAATATCTTGCAGGTGTTATTTATCTAGAGTGGCGCAAGAGGACAGTTTAGATTAGAAAACAGAAAGTGAAAGGATTAGAAAACTTTGAATTCAAGGATTAATAATTAACAAGTTGCAAGTATTTGCTTTATTGAATCGGAAAGACAAACTGTCAGCCGCACAGAAATTCACAATATCTTTATAACCAGGTAATAGGAAATATTGAACCTGAAAATTGGCACTACTTCTCCCAGCAGAAAAGTTTTCTTGGAATTTGTCCAAGTTAATACAAGGGGTCACACGACACTGCAGTCTCCAGTTTGCTGCTTCAAAGGAATGGGAAAAATAAGATATATATATACAAAAAAAGGCTGCATCATAAGCAAAAAAAATAAAAATAAATCAAGTGTTCTCATTCAGACGGCAAAACAGGTCTCTAAAATGTTCATGCACAAGTGCACTTCTGCCCTGCCCAACCCTTTTTCTTCTAATTCTTTGGTGTTACAGAGGTATTGCCACCTCTGTCTGATAAGAATGTTTCATCTAAATAGCTTTCTTGAATTCCAGCTCACACACCTTATAAAACAGTGTTTCAGAGAGGTGCCAATATTGTAAGCACAAACTATGTTACATTTTGCTTTTTGAAAAAGTGTTTCATTGGCTGACAATAACATTTAAATGTTGATGCTGACAGTGGCCTGTGAAGAGGTACAGGTGTACATCTCAACTCTCAGATATACAGGTGTACATCTTCAAAGCTCTCAACTTTGGAACTTTGTGGCTTCTTATCACTTGGTAATAGGCTCTTATTAGTACAAATTTTTTCATTTTACTTTTTTTTCTTTTTTTTTTTTTTTTAATACCAAATATTGTCCTTCTTTATTAGAAAACTCCCGGTATGGTTTGCTGTGCTAAAATTCAGAAAAAAAAAAAAAAAAAGAAAAAGAAAAAAAGAAGTGCTCTATCAAAACCTAAGAATGCCTCAAACAATAAGGAATCAGCAAAATGCACATACAACTAATATTTCTTTTTACATGAAAGCCATGGCTTGTTACAGGCATCAAGAGACTTTAAAGGCATTAATGAGAACATACACGCAAATGGGAACAAGAAGAGGGACTGAAAAGAAGCTTTGGACACACTTTCCCCTCAGAAAATGAGCGGGTGGTGAGGGAACTGGCACTTCGTAAAGCCTGAGGGTAACTGCTGTTACAAGTGACTGACATGCCATGAGAAGGAAAAAACAGATTTAGGTACTGGAATAATGAGCAGAGCGCCCTGCCCAGCACATGCTATAGAAGGATATTTCTGCTTTTCACTGTCAGCCCTGTTTCTAAACCCATGCCCTCCACCAGCTCACAGGAGCAGGCAATGAGAACCACCAGAGCAGGGACTGGGTGTGGGCAGTGGGCTGAGAGCCCTCCTTGAGGTAGCAACAAGCTGCTGGCTCTGCTCAGGCTTGGCCAGGCAAGGAGAGGAGCTTCTCAGCAAGGTGCACCACCAGGCTGCTCTGCCTCTGAACCTCACTCACGCCACCGAGCCATTCCTCTTGCAAGCTCTAAAAATAAATTCACTTTTGGGTAAAGCTCAGTCAGTGTCGGAAGAGCAAACACATACAGAAAGATTCAGAAACAGCGTGGAAAATACCGTATTGTCATAAATGGAGCTTATGTCTGAAGGTTAAGGAAAAAAGTTCACTGACTCTGTTCCTTGCCTGGAATAGGCCAGAATCAACATGAGAGCTTTTGAATACATGTATATCCACTCTACTATTAAATTTAAGCAAAATGCATCATTTTTATTTAAAGAACATGTGTCTGCTCTTTGTTTCACTGTCTCTGAAGTCTTTTACCTTCTTCTATTACAATATTTAAAAATGACTAACCCTGCTCCTCCCTCCCTTTGATCAGACTGTCAACAATGATGTGATCTAATTACCCTCCCCCCCCTTTTTTTTTTGTCTCTAAAAAGCTTTTTCATAGAAAACAAACAAATAAACAACAACAACAACAAAAAAAACATTTAAGTGTCAGGACTTTATTAAGCTTGTTTAGACCACTTCAGTCCATACTTATTATGGCCCATTGATGCATACTCACCACCCACTAGCTCTGCCATAGTCAGTTGTGACAATGAGATGCTGGGGGAGTGCTCCAAATGCTTATAGGAATAAATGTTTGAGTACTTTGGCTCCAAATGAGATTTATAATTGTACAGGTTGTCATGCTAAACCATCTTGATCCCAATTCCAGACTGCAATAACTCACAACCGAAACCTTACTTCCCAGACTCCTTAGACGCAGGAGAAGCTGGGCTATCCCTAAGGCGGTGTCAGCTGACAAAGGCGATGTTACACCTTAAGCAACACTTTATGCTGTTTTAGAACTTGATAAAAACAAACAGAAAACAGATTTGACTGCCCAGATTCTACATTTAAAATTATTTTTCCTGTCAGGAACTATTATCTGTTCCCTATCTACGATGCGCAGACATGCGTGCTTACACATTCACACATGGTTTTTACAGTTTGGACATTTTTAATGGATTTGTAACTGTAGGTAGTGTTGATACATGTACTATGAAATTTTGACAGGACTGATAAAACCTTTGAAATCTGATTTATAAGTCACCCTGGAGGATACATTAAATCTTGCTAAAAGGAAGCTAAATGGGGAAGCTAACGTAGTTAAACCCTTCCAGGCTGAATGGTAAACAGAGATACCATACTGGAGCCCAGAGCAAATATATGTCACCTATCAAAAAAAGATTTCAAAAAGTGGAAAAGGAAGACAGCAGAGCTAAACTGCAGTACACAAGGGGTTATTGGAAGCAAGGAAACATCCTTCTGGAAGCTGGAGTCATGTCCAAATGAAGGAAGTAGAAAGACTCATCAACTACAGCAGGTTAGATGAAAAACAAAACAAAACAAAAACCAACAACCATAAATCCAAAGCAAACTCAAAACGTAATGCAGCAAGCCAAAATACAGCCTGAGAAATGACATGAGAATTAACAACAACCCCTTTTTCATGTTTGAATTCATAGCCTACCACTCTGGCCAATAGATGATCAAGGCATAAAAGGAGCTCTCACAGGCCACAGCAGAAAATAATTGAGTCTTTTGAGATGTGCACATAGAGAACACAGGGCCCAGGGAAGCCCCCAGAACAGAACACTTCTTTAGGAGGGACTACATACATTTCACACTGAGGTTTCTGTGTAATTTACGGAACAAACACATGAAGAGTAACAAATGGTACGCATCAGAAGACGTTTATCAAAGACTTCGTAAGAAACTTAGAGGTGAAACAGCATTTTGACTGTCTCTTAAAATTGCCTCATTATCAGAGGACAGGAAGAGGGCTAACATTGTCAGTTTTATAAAGGGCTCCACAAAAAACTCCCAGTTACCTGACAACTGCACTTGGTAAATTGGTAGAAACTATTAAAACGAACAATACTACCAGACACACAGATAATATGATATATAGGCTAGTCAGCACAGCTTGTTGACTTGTGGAAGCTTGAAAATTTGGTCTAAAATTTGTTTGTTTTCAAATAATAACCCCACTACAAAACTCTTTTTTCTTAGTATTTCAGAAAGCTGTTGCAGACCTGGAGTTAAGCTCCTCATTCCTTCTTAAAGTTCCCTCAAATGGGAGCTGGCATCTCCCATTACATGGCCTGCAGGATCTGCTAAATCACAGGATACAGTAAACTGAGCTGACTATGGAGTCCTACCCATAAGATCGCATTTCCTTAAGTTTGTCATTGCCTGGCAGATGATCAGAAAGAAAATGCCCTTACTCATAGGCTTACAGAGGCTTGGATATACAAAAAAATTCTGAAGTCATTTCTGCTTGACATCAAACTATCAGACTTGTATCTGCAAGCAAGATAAATACATTCATGGTGGGGAAAAAAATCTGTTAAAATATGCAAATGCTTTCAGACTTGCATGTCGTTGATACTTTGGAAAGGTTTTGTGCGCCCACGATGTTTCTCCTTTCAATGGTAGTAGGGGACACGTCCAAATCACTACCTCAGCAGCTGCTATTCCAAATGGTACTCAACAGCCTCAGAAATGAACAGCATCAACTTCTTCAAGTATGTATCAATGAATAAATCTGTTCTGAAATGTTTACAAGTGAAGAGTCTGATCATCAAGGATGGGGAAAGTCAGTATCAGACTAAATAACTGTTGGAACACAAATGCAGGATAAAATTGCTCCCATCACTGACGTTACTTGGAGTCACTTCACTGGTTTAAGCATAGTTCTATTCTAACCCCAAGCCTGAGCGTAGCACATATCTACATTTGGAGGGAATGAGTATATATGAGAAAGGAGGGAAAAGCAAAGAGAAATGTAATTCAACTGTAGTGGGACAAAGCATTCCCTAAACTACTTTTATGAAGGGAACCACAACATATAGGAAATTTGTGACACTGTATTTTACCAAACAAAAGGGAAAAAATGTTCTAAATATGTCTCTTATATGGGCAAAACACCCCAAGTTACCGTCTAAAAAATTGTGAATATTTATTGAAAAATCTCTTTTTAAACTCCATGTTGATTTTAGTTATAGCCCCTGGTAGTAAATAAGTGGTTTCATTTTTCTGTCATTTTTGTCCCCCAGTTATGAAACAGGCACTGTGAGGCTTAGTTAAGGATTTACAGAATGATGCAAAAAAAAAAAAAAAAAGATTAAAAAAATCCTGCTGATAATAAACTCCTGATTATTACATAAGAGCAGTAAATCCAGTACTTCTGAAGTTAACATATTTCTTACAAACCGTAGACAGTGATGGACTTTCTGTAAGACACATCACTTTCAGACTAATTTGTGTACATTTCTGTTTTCTAGACACTCTGGAAGCTTTCAATCAATACACTACTGCCAGGAGTCAGCAAGCAGTTTTCTAAAGCTGCTTAAGAGATGAAGCTGAAAGCCTTTTCCTGTAAAAGGAATGTAAATTACACTACTCAATTACACTTACAATCATTTTATATTGAGTTTTTTCATCTTTAATTTTTGAGAAGTCTGTTTTGATAAGCTTATTATGCATATTGATAAGACTGATCAATTATTTTAAAAACTTGAACTGAACCAAACTGCCCCTCATTTTCACCATTTAGGCTAAAGTACTTGCCAATAACTGTGAATAATATAAATTTTAAATTATACCCTTCAGTGAATATATTTATTACTGTCATATCTGCACAAGAGGAAGCAATTGCAAAACCAAGCGATGACACGTACTCATCAAGCCAAAAGAGATCAAAGGAAGTGAAACAAATACAAGACAGAGAAGGCTTTCATGAGTCAAAGCCCTCTACAGCAGCTCTTTGAAGGCAACGTGCCTCCTCCTTAGTTAACAGAATTAAAGAAGAAATGGCTGGAAGGAGTGGGGGGCGCATTCCTGCTATTTTCCTAAACATTCCTGCTGATATTTTCTTAAACTTACACATGCATTCACTCAATACATGTAATTAATAACAGTGTCAATTCTTCACCCTTTTGACTGGAGTTTACACCAACTATGATAATGCTTCCAGTATTCTTCAAGTTACAAGACTTTGGACCCCAAATTGTTGTCTAGTCTGCATTTACACAGTCACCAACCTGTTTTCATGGAAAAGCCACTGTCTCCTTATAAATATCTCAGCATAAATAAAAATGCAGTAATTATTATATATATGTTTTAACAACATTCAGCAATGTAGACCTCCAGCCCTGAGTGTACTTTTTACATGCATGGTAGGAATTCTTCTAACTAATAACAAGCTGTTTTGTTTCACAAAGTTTTACTGAAATGAATCAGCTTATCTTCATGCTGTTTTACCCTTTTATTATTTGTTTTCTTTGTTTAACCACAACACGTTCGGGTCCTGTGCTAAACAACACCAAACTAAATAAAAGAAGAAAAAAAAACTTGAAAATTCAGATTCAGGTTTAAGTCTCTGATGACAGAAATGTATTCTTTCTCTGAAAGGAGGGAGCAACCAGCCTTCAAGAATATGTTCAGCAGAAAGGCAAAAAGAATAAAAAAGGAAGCTTAGTGTTACTTGACAAATGAGTATAATTAATGCTATATTTCTACACCTTTCAAGCTGATGATCTACATTACTGTAACTTAACAGAATAGTGGTCAGGGATAGTTATTCCAGAATATTTCTGTGTCTGAACACTATTTTGTCATTACAGCTCTTAAGACCGTATGTTCAAATAATTTTAACGTGCAAATAAACCCATATATAAACTGTACATACCTGCCAAATTTTGTAGTTCTAGCAGAAATTGCACAGTATGCATTGACTTCTTAAGTCTCCAGTGCTTAAAGCTTTACTGTTACATTAATCATTAAAAATAATACCTTTAACCCTTTGTGGTTGCACTTAAAATTTATTTTTTTAGCTTTATTTTTAAAACCAATGGTATAAAGCAATGTAATGGATTTGGGAGATTTTTTTTTCTTGATCAAATCAAATAATCCATCACTTCTGAAAGGAAATAAAACAACTGTTTAGCAATGTGACATAGCATTACCCAACAGCATGCACAGAAAACACTTTCCTTTTGTGTTCGTGATACTTTTTCACACTGCATGAGAAATCACAAACTGCAATACAGAAATCCACTATGGCTATCACACCAGGAGCTGCACCGATGGAAACGCAGCTCTTGGAGTTCCACCTTAAACCTCCTATCCTTGACATCCCATTCTATCTATCATATATGTACCTAAAATGCTACTGTTGCATAGGATGCTTCTTCAATTTGAGGGTCAACTTTTAGTTCAATCACAGGAAGAATAGGTATTATCTAGTTTTTCCACAACCAATAAGTGACGCTTTTGGATATATCTTAGACCTCCTCTGCTTGTCTGCTCCCTCAGAAATGCTTGATATGGCCTGAACCCAATGTGGACTAATGACACAATGTTTGTTAACACACCATCAGTGCACCTAGGGCTTCTCTCTTTAACATGCTGAGATGTACTTATCTACTACCAAAATGCCTGGACTTCCTACGTTAAAAACCTATAGATTTCTTCCTTGCTCAATGCCTTGGTCTGACACAGCAGCCCACTTTGTAAAGAGAATCCAGAAATCTCTACTTTTCAGTCTACACAACCTAAGTCAAAATATCCCCTTCTCCCGTCTGCATAATTTCAAAAAACCTAATTAGTTGGACATCTATATGCCTCAGTCCTTCTCCAGTTCATCAGTTTTATTTCTCAGGGGTTTACAGGTTTAGTGCTGTTAGTGTCATAACTGAAGAGGAAAAAAAACCATGCTTGTCAATCACCATTTCCATAGCTTTAATTTGTCTCCGAGCCCCAGACACTCACCCATGAATGTTGCAGTTTCATTCACGACAGCCACTCCTATTTAAGTCATCACTTATTTTTATTCTCTGAACTTAAGCAAAATTTCCAACACATATTGATATGTTAGAGGAAGGAGGATAGAGGTTAGAGGATATGGTCAGAGGAAGCTTAAAATTGAAATTTGTCCTTCTGTTTTGTTAAGACATCAAAAAGTTCAATATTCTTTCAGTAAATAATTTTGTCAACACAGAACAACCTAACTGTGTGTTTCAGATTGCTAAATAAAACAGAGAGCTATCACAGCATGAAGCCAAAAGCTGTCCATCATCTTGGTTTGCCTGGCAAGAGATCAGGAGTTATGGAGAGCATGCTCTCTCGAGAAACAGGTATTTATACAAATTATGTATAATTTAAGTCTTGTACATAATCCTTGGAAATTCGTCATCGATGAATTGACATATTATATATCTATGATATAAATGCACCAAATATTAAATATGTTATGTACCAGTACTTGGAGGAGGGGAGGTTTCCTGTGCAGCCTATAATAATTTGCCCCATCATAACAGCAGATGCTGCTTTAATGGAAAATGCATAAAAATACTCAGATAAGCAACCACCCAATCCAGCAAGCTGCTGATTTAGTACCTCAGTGCAGTGGGAACAGAAGGTACCAAGCAGCTTGAAGGGTCAGGACTGAATACCTTGTGCTCATAAAGGGGTTTTCATTGAAAAACAAAATCATTTACAAACAATTAATTCAGCTTTATGACACTTCCATGCACTGAAGAATAATAAAAAAAGTCCTGGATTTTACAGAAATTTGATTGCAACATTCACTTTTTTTTTTTTTTTTGTAAAGCCCTAAATCTTGGAACCTTATATGAAAAACTCTGCTCTAGCTCTTAGAGGTTCATTAATTGCTAGCCTTAATAAATGAATCAAAGAGACTGAAATGTGATCAAACTAGAGCTGGATCATAAATCCAGCTGGGTTGTATGTTCATAGAGCAATGAAGAAGAATGGAAAAGCTTTTCATTCTGAAGAAGAAAGAGGATTTTAGACAAGTCTGATTGTTTTGACTTCTTTGACTGATTTTTGTGCACCGAGTTAACAACATAGCACAGAGAAGTTAGACAACTTTCTCCCTGATCTACTCTGAGTTGCCAAGGCAGAAACAGGTGAATGCTCCATGTGTCATTAACTCTATACACGGCTCTATGTAGTACACACCCTTAATAAGATCTTCCCATCAGAACTCTTTGCAACATAGGTGTGGGGGTTTTGGTGGTTTTTTTTCTTCTTTTTTTTTTTTTCTTGTTTTTCTTTTTTTTTCCGTTTGTTTGTTAAATCTGGAGCAATGAATGTCAGCACCCCATATTTCAACCCTCAAATTTCTCCTATCTTTCAGAAGCTGTTGGCTGTAGAAAGCATGACCTAGAAGTGTTGATTCAGCAGTAACTCTACCCGCTATATTTGTAAGAACAGCAACAGTAGGTCAGATGGGTAGATTATCTCCCACAGTGACTATCAGTGGATACCTAAAGAAGAGTAAGAGGATATGGTAGGCATATAGTGTATATACCTCACCAGTGCAGTTTCCCAGCCTACATACAGCTCAGGGACTTTAGACAGAAATGATACACCATTGTGCTTAACAGCACTGGATGAATGGCCTATAAAGTCATCTAAACATGCTGAAAGCCCACATCAGTCATGAGCATCTCTATTTTTATGTGTTAAAGAGTTTCATGGATTATATATGCCTCTATGCTAGGCAGTACCCAACCCTGAACTCCCAAATGCGAGTTGGGATGTTTACTATTAATCTACACATTCTCACACACGATATGTAGACACTACCTACTCCGTATTCAACCTGAATTGATATCCAGCACTCCTCAGGTTTCACTGTACACATTTTTCCACAAGGTGATGCAGGACCAGCCACCCTCAAGAGGCAGGGTTAAATATATTTCATTCTGAATGAGGCAGTACTTCAGCCACACACAAAAATACTACTGCCTTTAACAGCAACCATGTATATTCCTTGGAAAAGTTGAAAATGGAGGATTTGCCTGGGCCTGAGGGATGATTCCCTCATCCTCTCCTCATTGCTTTGGGGCACACTGATCTAGTTTATTAGGGAATTAAGGTGGATTCAGTGCAGCTCCACACAGCAGGAAAATATTACAATGTAGATTCAGTGTCTTTTGATGGAAAATTTAATGTTTAAAGAGCTGGTGGATTCCTTTTGCTTTTGAATAGAGCATAGGCCCTCCAGAATATTTCTGGTAGAGAACCATATTCTCCCAGGAACTTCTGCCTGCCCTTGCAATGGCCATTGCCAGTATGCACACCGATGACACGTGCTTTTCATTTTTCTTTCTTGACATAAAATGAAGCCAAACATTTAACCAATTGATCTGTCAAGATAAGACAAATTTTTAGCAATTAAACGTCTGCTCAACAAGCTCAATCTCATTTACAAACTAAGTTCTCTAACTCTAGCATTTGATTTTCTTCTTTGATGAAATAAAAAACCATAACACCACAAACACACTTCCACCACAAAGACACTTCATAACTTTATTTTTTTTTTAAAGCTAAGAGCAATGTTTAAACACAAGAAGGTGAGAAGAAAGGAGAGGAAAAGCTACATGACAAGCTTGTAAGAACAAATTCAGAAATATGACTTGACACGTAGGTCATGGTAGGTGACGTGTGATTTCCTGACGGTAAGAAAGGGCCCACATAGTACTTTCCATACTGTCAGTACCAACACTGTAACTGAGACACCTTGTCTCGGGGGAATCAGACTGCTAGATAATGATATCCTCAGAAGAGATGTCTTATTTACTGAACTAATTGTTTTGTGATGACCTTGACCAATAACAACAGGAGTGAAGCAAGGGACACGTGCACATTCTTCTGCATTTTAAAAGCCCCTTAACTTGTCCTTACCTCACCAAATGCATGAGACCTAGTTTCATCCCCATCACCAGCAAACTTTAAAGCACATCAGTGTTGCAAGGACACTATTGCAGCATCAGTTTTCTGGTACCAGAACTACAGTCACTTTCCAGCCCCGGGATTTGGATTATTGCTGAGTAAAACAGGGTGATAAAACTATTATTGCTGAACTGTGCATGATTCATAGTTTGTAATAACTACCTCCAAATATAAAACTCGAATTTACATTCTCATAATCAAAGGTCAGAAAAAGACAGCAAGAATGGGTTATTATTCCTAGCAGTTAAAGCTATATGTTTACACAAGCTACTGTATGTAATTCTTAGACAAACTGTGACTACACCTGTGAAGAATGTGACATACACAGAACTACAGATTTGTAGCTTCTTGTATAAATCCTGCTACATTTCCCTGCAACAAAAGCTTCTTCATGCAATATTAATGTGCCATTCCTTAACACACAGTTCTCCAAATATTTAATCTCTGAAGTACCTCTTTGTTTTGTAGGAGAGAAGAGCAAACGACAACAGACTGGCTCCCCAGCATGGGAATGCCTTCTGCCAGCACTCAGCCTTGCAAGCGAGGCAAACCCTGCTATGGCTGCCCTTTAGCCAAAGGGATGCTTTGGTTGTATATATAAACAAAGTGACTCAAAAAACCCATATTTCTTCACCTAAAACAGCAGGTTAAAAACTTACCTACACACAATAGTAGCCAAATGATTATAATTTGAAAAGTGCCTTGTGAAACACTATGGGTGCAGCCGTACAGGAGGATTGTGCATATTTTAAAATATTCCTTCCTATCATTGCTCAGTGTTTGGCATAGCTAAACCTTCTTAAAACCATCAAACAGAAGGCAAGGACTAGTCAACTGAACTGGTATCCAAAAAGGTCATCATGACAGCATGAAAGACTGTTTGTCTGATCCTACACATATGCCTCTGAAACAAGCATATCCATAAGAGAAATAAGACTTTTGCTTCACCAAGTATAAATATAAGCTAAATTGTGAAGCAGAGATGTATTATACCAGTTTCCAGTATGTTTTATTCTCAGTAATCACAGCCTACATATTCAGTAGCTAACTGTTGGATCAATCATTACATCAGGATGGGGTACTTTGCCATTATTCCCTTTTGAATTTTCATTATTTTTAATAAGAATGGTGAGTTTTTTTATAATCACCAAATACAAAAGACTTCAGCTTTAATTTAGAGCAAGAACACCCTGGCCAGCAGAAGCTTGGCATAAGGAACAGGAAGAAAAAAAAAAAAAAGGAATAAAAAAAACCACTCTTATTGCCCTTTTAAAAATCAGAAGTAACACCTTATCAGCATAATGGCAGCGTTATTTAAATAGCTTTCATGTACCATTTTCACAACACTATTTCTATTAGATCATTGAGAATAAACATCTGTTTTCATTTACTAATCTTTTTCCCCAATTAGAATCTCTCTGAATCTGTGTACAACAGTAATTTCATTTCTTCTCACTTGCTAGCATCTTAATTAAAATCAGCTTCTGTTGACTTTCATTTTTACAATATATCTGCCTATTTCACATCATAGCACCTTCATGACCCCTAGAGAGTCATGAGCCTTTAATATTTTATTTTGACCTTGTTAAGTTACCAGAACCATCAAAGATTTTTCTTCTTCCCTCAGTAAGCCATTTTTTATCCTGAAATGCACAGTATGTGTGAAAATACATAGTTGAGAACTATGCTGCCTTTGAACAACATACCTCTGTTCATTTATGAAAAAAAGCAATTTGTCGTTTTTCAATTTATGACAAGAATGAGTTTTCAAACCATAAACTTCATTATTAATTTAGGATCACTGGTTAAATGATACTTAAATGCCTTTTTCCGTGAGCTTCGGGACAGAAAATTATAGTTTTCGATTTTCAATTTAAAAAAAAATCACCAATAACTGGCGATTTTAAAAGAAGAATTTATAACAGTCATCTTTTATATAGATATCAGAGTTTACAAAAGCTGGAGGTTTGTAGGGAGAATAGGCATCTTAGAGCAGCTAATTATTCTATACAGCTGAAAAGTAAAAATATGTAGACAAGACACACAAGCCCATCTCCAGGCCTGCAGCAGAAAGCTCACCTATGCGTTTCCAACTCAGTCATATGGCCTAGTGACAGCTATTACCTGGGACACAAACAGCACGTGAAGAAGCATCGGCTCAGGTGGGAAGTGGAAAGGTGCACAGCTATCCCTTCAGCATCCATGGCTTCTCTGGCACCTGAAAATTTATCTGTGGAGCTCTGGGTACACCAACAACATATTTTTATATTTGCCTTGTAAAGGCAAAGATTTTGGCACAGTCTGAGTCCTGCTGGAAGAGAAAGCCTAATGGCACGCTACCCTCTAGCAGACTTGCATTTATACTTGCCTTTGGTGTGGATGCAACTATCTCTCTTACCTGACAGATCCAAGCTCTCTAACCTTCCTGCCCACTACAGGGAGGCTATCTGGCAGAAGGCTTCTCACACAGAGCTCTTTTTCAGAAGAACTCAAAGTCTTGAAGGCAGCTGGGATTTCCAGCCATTTTGCTAGCTTAGGATGGCACAACAGTGAGGAGGCTGAGACATCTGACACCCATAAATGGAGACAGGTTGGGAAGCATGCTGGATTTTTTTGTTCCTCAGAAAAGCAGAGGAGAAGTACAGAGGTATCTTCAAGCAAGACTGAATTCAAATTCCACAAAGTGGAGCCTGAAGTTCATCAGTCATGAACAATCAGTATTTGGCTGCTGGGTAAACTGGAGACAGCTGGTGATGAAGGGGGAGAAGTAAAAGGTTTGACAGGAGAAGATGAGAAGTTTCAAAAATAGATAATTAAAATTAAATTAAAATAAAAAAGATCAAAATGAATGAGAATAAGGGTCAGTACTAAGACGGGGAGCAGCAAGGGAATAGGTCTGTCTTAAGGAGAAAGCAGCATGAAGGAAAGCACAGAAACATGTACAGTCCTCTTTCAAGGACAGGATAGCAAAAAAAGATGCCACTTGTGGTTGAATCAGCACTTCAGCTAGAGAAAATCACAAAATTTAAGGGGCTTGCAAGGCATAAAGCTAACAGACCACCTGGGCATTTGCTATAGAAGAGATTGTGGGAAAATGAAGTGGAATTCCCAGTGAAAGTAATTATAATTTGAGCAGTTCGTATGCTTTGCAGATTTACCCAAGGTCCAAAGAAGAGTACTTAATTTAACTGCTTAGCAGATCCACCTTCTTCCCTTGGCACGGTATATCCTTTTCTCCCCCAGACACATTTAAATGCAAGTGTTAGTAACCAAAGAGCAGCATAGGTTCTGTCTCCAAAAGCAGAGAGTTATATATGGAGAAATGCAACACAAATATCCACTGCTCTCTCCTGTAGATTTTGTTGTCACCAACTGCTAGCTTACTGAAAAAAAAACCACATCATAGATTCCAGTCAGATGGGCCCCATGATGAGTACCTAGTGCTCCTGAACTACGATTAGCCTCCTCATAGCTGTTCTTGGGACCAACACCAAAACCACTAACTGAAGAAGAGACAGGGTCTCAAGCTGTGAAAGCAAAGGAGTAACACATCCCTAAGTACTAATACTTGCATTAACATTAGTTTATATCTCATAGGTCTTCAGACATGTCAGCAGCCCATTTGCTACAGTTACAATGAGCCACCCTGACATGCCACTTTGCAGGCAGTACTTACAAATGACTGCTCCAGGACAGAACGAAATTCTGGTCTTTACACAGACACAAGTTCAAGTGAAGGCTATAAATCCCACTTGCACCTTTACAGAAGTGTAGGTGGGAAGGCAAAATATCTACACCATAAAATTCTTGGGCAGCTTTCTCACATGGCATGTTCTTGAATTGTTTAGCATTTTGACTTGTTGAACATTCTCATTGACATGAACTGGCAAGAATCAAAACAGAAACATGACAAGGCAAATGGTCATTTGCAGAAACAAATTCCCATGTTTCAGCACCAGTGTTCATGAACTAACTTTTTTCACCCTGCCCAGGGCTTCATGGGGCTACTTTGTTCCTACAATACAGCTGTGCTTACCAGAATAATGAATGTCTGTTTTTAAAAAAGAAGAGTAGAGATGAACATTAAAGAATGGAGAGCTATCTGTATTTTCAGAAAGGTATGTAAGAGATGGAAGAAATCATCCCTTTAAAAAAAAGGGAATGAAAATTCCCATCTGCCATTCAAACGCTAATTCCCACTATTATCACTCAGTCAATAAAACCTTTTACTTCTTAGAAGACAGATTCTAGCTAACCCTTGCCTTTCCATACAGGTAGTAGAGCCTAAACGAAATCTTAGAAAGAACCTTAAGATGCTCAGCACCGCACTGTGTTCAGATGGACCAGAATCTGGCTATCAATCAGCTCAACATGTACTCACGCATATGCCCCCTTCCTACTAGCTAGTACCCTGACAAGTACCCAGAAGAAATTAAGGAAGACTTGGTTGTTAACTATCACATTGTAGTGCTCAAAACTAACCACATATTTGGATGTTATAGACACTACTTTCTGGACTTCTGTTGTTACCTCAAAACAGGAGCAAACCCTGGCAGTGCTCTCAAATTTGAATTATTTATATGCTCTCAAGAAGAACAGTCCTATTTATTTTCAGAATGTTTGTGTATGGGTGTATCTTAAGATACATATATATGTACACATATATATATATATATTTTTTGCTGAAGCTAAAAATGCATTTGCAAGTATAGTCTAATAGTATAGTTCAAATAGTTCCTAGATTATTTCAAGATCTGAATTATATGAGCAATATTTTAATTTGGCTTCAGAAGTTCTGTCTGAGGTGGACAAACACTACACTGCTCCTAGAAATGGACAAATGATCCAGCAGCACATTATGTAGCTTGATCAAGGCCAAGCATCAAGTCAGTGGTACAGCTGAGTACTGCAACTTGGTGTTCTGCCATCAGCCATGAACTTTATTTCTATTAGTAAAGTGTAGCGTAGTGCTATAATCTTCCCTCTTCTCCTGAGTAGAAATAATTATGTCATTTGGAAGTCTTCATACTGGTAAGTTAAACATACACATAAATTCTACCAAATTAAATTTAAAAGCAAGACTGTTTGGTTAGATTATGTAAAAAAGCATGCTCTAAGACTTGCTGAGTTCTGAGAACTGAAACCACAGACAGCCAAAATACAGCTGCACATAGTCAGATATGGTGTGTCTGCTAATATTGGAAACTTCAGCATGCTGCAGCAAATTTAACTTCTGATTAGTACATATAAAGAAAAAAAAAACACACCACAGACTGAATGCACTGGGAAGAAAAAAAAAAAAGCACTCCAACATTGTAAAGTATGAAAGTGAAGGGCACTCTGTTATTTTATGAAGCACTTGACAATATTTATTAGTTGCATTACTGTGGCATCTAAGAGCCCCAAGCGTGGGCCAAGGCTCAGCTGTTCTTGTCCTTGCAAAAAAATACAAACCAAAATATAGACCACAAACTGCTGAAGGCTGTAGCAAAGGGCTTCATACAAAGCAGAGAGCTGTCAAGAGCCAGCCCCCCTAACTTTCAAGTATGTGCATCTGCTCAGAGCTCAGTTCGCAGGCTAGACGCTAAGCTTGGTGCTGGATTCACCTAACTGCAGGTGAAGCCACCTCGAGTTAGCCAATACCAAATGCCCACACTTATCATGTTTCTGAACTCCCACTCTTCTTTTCAGATCAGGCATTTGAACCCAGACTGCAACGGTTCAGTGTTGGATGAATCCTGGGGCCTGACTCAGTACAGCCTGAGGGGATTCAGAAGCCTGTGCTGAGCAATGTTTCTCGGAGGCTTGCACAACGTGCCAGAAAGTCTTGGAGACTCACAGAGTACAGAAGCTAAGCACACAGGGAACATGCTTCTGCAGCTTAATGCTTAGATCACCAAGGAGGAGAATCATGGGTTCCAGTCCAGATTTTTAGGGTTATTTCTGTGTTTTTCACATAACTGAGATGTAAAAATCATATACATAATCCATCAAATAAAAGTCACATTGCCTGGATGAGGACCTTAACTAGTAGGCTACTGAGTTGGGTAGACTCTTGCTTGTTTTCATTCCAGTCTTGCGACTCTTGCATCATGAATGTGAACACAACACAATTTCTCATGCCTACTTCTTTTAGGTGCTTTCTAGTTTAGGCAGTCAGGGCTTGCAGTGTTAGTGTTTGCTATTAAAAAGGTTGGAATAAATATGTATTTTAAGGAGCCAGTTCCTTCTTTGGATCTGGCTGTAAGTGGCACATACTGGAACAGGGACACATATAGTAAGTTGTGTAAGTCATACACCATCTTTAAAAGAAACATTTGCTCATTGCTTTTTAAATTTATTTATATTTTCTACAGTTGTATTGATAGCCAAAGGAGCTTGTCTGCTTTTCACAGCACATATTGCTATGTTTAAAAAGAGCTTTTACAAATTCTCAGTCTGGCACCTCACATAAAACACTGAGTCACAAGTCCTTTGAACCCCAAAGTTGTTCATCCCTCTATTTACTTCTTCAGCCCAATAAACGCCAGGATAATGCTGAGGATACGCTCCCTGCCAATTCCTTCGGTCTACTATCACTCACGCATTAAAATAACAACTCAATGAGGTAAGAAGCAGACGGCGGTACTATTATACCACGGCTTTCCATTTCAGACCGCCTCGCTCACAGACGCAACTTTTCTGTTTCCCGGCGTTAGGCGGGATGCCAGCCCCATGCCACCACCACCGATCCCCAGGGCAAGCAGCGCATCCTCAGCCCCCCGCACGGCCCCCGCGCGTGTAATTTATTTTATATTTTGACCCGGAACGTTTTTAGTTAATTACTGAGTTCGTTTTCAACCGGGAACCAGTTGCGGGTATTCTAAAGTGTTTCAAAACGCCCTGGGTGCCGCGACCCGCAACCAGGGGCACTCCCGGCGGCAGTGCCCTGAGAGGGGTGCGCTGTGCCCGGGGGGAGCGCAGGCGGGTGAGGCGGTCCCCGAATGTCTCCCGCCCCCCCAAAACATGCCCGTGGGAGCCGGAGGGCTCTCCCGGTAACCTGCCGAGAGGGTGGCTGACACCCCCCTCCCTGACCCCACACAAAGGCAGAGGGGAAGGGTTGGAGCGGGGGGCGAGCCGAGCCCCGCCGCCCCCGCAGGGGTATCGGGGAGAACAGGGGGGGCACCGCGGAGGAGCTCGGGGCAGGCGGGACGGCGAGCTGCGGACAGGTAAAAATGGAGGGAGGGGAGACACCGCTGGCGAAACTTACCGGAGGAAACGGACGAGCCGGACAGACTGGAGTTACTGGATGCTGCCATGGTCCCTCCTCCTCCTCCTCCTCCTCCTCCTCCTCCTCCTCCTCCTCCTCCTCGCCCCTTAGCTGCGAGCCCCGCGCGGTGCCCCGCTGCCGCCCGGCCGCTGCTGCCGCCAGCCCATGGCCAAATGCCACCGCCCGCGCCCCGCTTCCTGCGCCGCCGGGGAGCGGCAGGCGGCGGAGCCCCGCCGGGGCGCTGCCGGCCGCGCCGCGGGGCTGGGCTGGGCGAAGCTGCTCAGAGGGGCCGGCAAAAGGCCCCGCGGTGCTTCCAGCGCCCCTCTCCGCACGGGGAGCGGGGTCACCTCGCGGCGGGGACAGGAGAGCCGCCCTGCCTGCCTGCGCCTTGCCTTGCCTCGCCTTGCCTCGCCTTCCCTCCTCCTCCTCCTCCTCCCTTCCCTTCCCTTCCCGTCCCTTCCCTTCCCCGCCTCCTGGCGGGCAGCGCTGACAGCCCGCCGGGGGGGACCCGCCGCCGCCGCCGCTCCCCCCGCGCACACAAAGAAAGCGGCGGCGGGCAGGGGGGGTCCCGCTCCGGTGAGCCCCGGTGGCCCCACCGAGTGGCTGCCGAGCCCCAGTCCTGCACGGGGCTGGTGGCCAGAGCGGCTCCTGCCCGGTACCGGTGCCCGTGCCCCCGCCGGAGCCTGTTGAGCGACTCTGCACGGCTCTGCCGCCGAGGGGGCTCCGCGCCCCCATCAGCGGGGCTGCGCACCTGGGGCAGGGCATGTGTCAGCCCTTTGTCTGCCTGCTGCTTTCCTCCTCCGCCTGGCACCTCTCACCCTCACATTTCTTCCCCTTTTTTTTTTTTTTTTTTTTATTATTTTTCCGCACATGGCTTCCCTTTTCTTAAAAAAGAAGCCAACACCCTCCCGCTCCCGGGCTCTCCCTGCAGCTCCCCGGCTCTCCCTGCCACTCCTGGGCTCTCCCTGAGCCCAGCAGGGGCCGCAGGTGGTGCGGTGGGGGGGCCCGGCCGCAGCTGGGGCCCGGCGGCTCGGGTGGGGGCCGTGGGGCCCCCCACGGAGGTGCCTGGCAGCCGTGCCGAGGGCACTGGCCTGCCTCTTAATGGGCGACTTCCAAAGAGGACGAGCCAAGAAAGCATCAGTTGAAAGCTCCTCTCTGCTGACCGCTCTTTATGTTTCCTTCATAGCGCTTTATTGCCAGCCAAAGCTTCCATCTCATTTTATTAAATGAGGGCAAAAAGGCAGCAGGAAGGTGGTCAGCTGTCAGATGGTTGTCAAAAGCTGAGCGGCATGGCAAGTCTTGTTGGCATGTGATCTGCAAGAAGCCTCTAACCCATTTGCCTTGATGATGATTTATGAAAGCCTTCCATGTTTCATAACAGAGAAGCTATAAAATAAAGTTACTTCGGGACGAGCGAGGAATCGCATTCAAGTTTCTCCGGCAAGCTAAGCCCTATCCACCCAGCCGCACAGCTTTCGAACGATCGTGCAAACGGCGTGTCCTCGCTGTAACCCGCAGCCAGCCCCTTCCCCTCCTTCTCGTGCCAAAATAAAACCCGTGCTCGCTGCACCAGGCAGCCGGGTCCCCTGTCTCCTCGGGAAAAAAGGTGTCGAGACCCCCTCTAGCGGCCAGCGCACAGCCGGTGCCCGCCATCCCCGCCGCCCCGGCCGGCAGCGGTGCGGGGCTCCGACCCCATCGGGAGTCCCGCACGGAGCTCGGGGCGTGTCTGGTGCAACTTGCTTTTCCAGGTTTGCTTTTGTAATGATAGTTCACTCCATGTGAGATGCAGAAACCTTTACAACCAGCTTTGGCGCTAACTCATATTAATCTGTAAATTACCACCTGACGTACAGAAAAACACTACAGGCGCGTCGCTGCTTTTTGGTCCTTGGCCAAATATTTAGTGTCATGCGTTTTAAAGATTAAATGCTGAGAAAAAAACGAGAAAGGCAGAGGGTTCTTTTGACTTCTGGATTAGGTCATAAAAGCTGGCTGAAACCTGGGATGTAGAAAAATATTGTAGTATGCTATGCAATATGGTAAATGTCAAGACTAATAGTAAATTGTTCACTCATACAGTACATCATGTTATGAAGTAGTATTCACTTGTCTCCTACATGTTTATTTTTTTCTGCTCCTCCTGCTGTATCTTTCTTTCTAATTTGTCTCCTCATAGTCTGTTACATGTCTTCATTTTTCTTCTTCATAATCCTGCCCTCATCTGTTTCCACAAACAGTCAGAAAACTGTCATAGGATTGGGGACATACAGAGTTGTTAACAAAACTAATAGAATCTGTGGGAAAGATAGCACAGACAAAAAGAAAGAGGGTTCTCCCTAACCTCTTAACTGGAGCATGCTAGCTAAGTAGATATTGAAGGACCTCAACAAGTGATTTTATATTTATACATATATACATTTACTTTGAATGAATATTGCAAAAATAAACCTACCTGCATACTACCTCCAAAACTATATTCCATTTGTACCATCTGAATGTATAGTGCTTAAGAGTTTGCTTATTGTCAATGTTCTGGTGATAAAATTTAGTGGACTGTTCCTGGCAATAGTAAATAGCAGGTGTTAGAGAATATTAGTTGAATATTCATGCTCCTGGTTTTGATCACTTACACTAGAGATCTGATTCTAGATAATGCTTTTATCCTTACAGGGGAACCTATCTATTCGCTCAGAATAAAGTGAATTTTGATCCCCAAATTTAATCATATTGCTAAATATTAGACCAGAAATATTTGGTAAATAATATTTAAGTAATTTGGTAAATAATATTTTAAAAAAAGAGAAAAAATCATTCTGCTGAGATTTTGTAGAGAGAAAAGAATTTTCATGATTAATTTTAAATGATCTTTCCAGCCATAAATCTGAACAAAGCAACAGAGAAATTTTGCCAGAAAATGACTACTCCGGGTATTCCAATAAATACAAATGAAGTATTTGCTGTGCAAAGTCCTTGAGTATGGAACTGTGTGGTTACAAACCTGAATACCTTTGAAGGATAGGCAAATGTTGGTATCTTTGTGATAATAGCAGGCATAAGGTTAGGTAACCTCAATTTCTGCAACATTTAGAGGTAAATTAATAAAGTTAAGTGAAATGTCCTGTAGATTAGAAGAAACTTTTACATTTCAAGATAGGATGGCCTTTTCCTTGGGAGCAGCAAAGAACAAGAAAAGCCATGAAATTAGAGGGAAATTACTAGATGAAAGGGAAAGCAAATCTGAAAGAAACAAAAGTAGCCTTGTTAAGTGTACAAGTGCAAAAGTTAAAGCAGTGTAGTTTAATCCCAGTTTTATTTTGCAGAAGTTGTGAACAGATTCTGTCCTCATCTAATTAGTGCAGAGCCTGGCTTTATCCATTGCTAGAAGTGGGAATACTCAGATAACAGGAATAAACTATAAATTGTAGACTGGATACTCTCTTTGATGTAGACTGTCCACAGGCTTTCTGCACCTGTGTGCTTCATAAAAATCTGATAAAAATCTCTCTCTTTACACTCCTGATGGCACTTGATTATACTGTCTGCTTGCATATCTGAACTTTCATGAGAAGCCCCATAATCCAGAAGTTTTGGGTGACTCAGTAAAATGACTTTTCCCTATATATGATCTTAGAAACTCCACATGTATGGACATTGCCATTGACATTAACAGTGACTTGCAGAGGGGAAATACCAATCTATGCTTTGTATTACAAGTGAGAACGATCTGTAGGCTTCTCTGTTTTCATTCCTGGGGAAGATTTCTTGAAGGTAGCCTTGCTTCTAGAATCATTCAATGCAATTTTTAATGACAGAGTTTCAACATATACAGAGAGAGAGGGAGAGAGAGAGAGAGGGGGAGGGAGGGAGGGAGGGAGGGAGGGAGGGAGGGAGAGGGAGAGCGCGCGCGAGAGAGAGAGCGCTTACCTAGGGATTAGAAAGCTTACCAAATCAGCTCTTGGACTCTACTTAAATTCCGAAGAAGTGACCGTCTGCCTGAGCTAGCAATATAATATTTAAAATAACATTCCAAAAGCTAGTAGACATGGGAAGCCCAAAGTAATAGTTGGAATATTACAGGAACCCTGAAGTATTGCTGCTGTTTCCAAAGAAATCTATGAAAATATCTAAAAAGTTTCTCCAAACTGTCAGTGCATTATGTTTTTTCTGTACCTTTCTTTAATTATCCACTGTCTTACTTTTTCAGGGTAGGATTCCTGTTCAAACCAGAGTTTATGCACATTTTGTTCTCAAATAACCAATAATGAGTAAATACTATAGAACTGCAGCAAGTAGCACAAGACCTATTGATCCCAGCAAAAACCTAAGTGATACATTTAGAAAGAATTATCTTTCATGGTACAGTCCTGAATCTGTAAGTGTGCAAGTATGCACATAATTTCATTTTCCCATTATATCTGGTGGAATGGCATATTTTAGTAAAATTATAGGTATGAGCAGGATAAGGGCCTACATTTGGAGATCCATCAATATAAACCATTGTGACTTTGACAGATGAGGGTATGTCTATATTTCTTTCATGCTATCAGGTGGCCTCAGAAGTGGCCTTGGCTCCTCAGACAACTGGTACAGCCTGGTTAGTGTCCTTATTTCCAAAGGCTCTGCAGACAGACCACCTGCCTACCACACAGAGTCATTAGTATCACAGGTAACTCATTACAATGACTTTGTGGAGTTGAGAAGGCAAATTCTACCTGATAGTTTTCTATGCTTCCATAAGATAAAAGCAAACAGAATATCACCCTTCCCCCAAACAGCAGGATGAAAACCTAAAAATAACAAATAAAGGAAAGTGGGCAGAACTATGCTGCTTTCCTTCCAGACTCCAGAGATTTTTCCCTTTTAACTAAATTGCATATTGCATATCTAAGTATTCACACATATTTAACATCCTGGTTTCCTCTCATTCAACTTTATACAAAGTAGGCACTTTCACTGGGGAGGCAAAGACCTCCGCTTAGAACTTCCTTCATTTTAATGACTTGGCAGAGTGCTTCCTGCTTAGCTGCAGAGAAAGAGGTCTGAAATACAAGTATAGACAAAAATTTTTTTTTTGATTAGGTAGGTCACTAGATGGGGCCCGTAGAGACATGAAGCTCTGCATCAGCCTGGCTTAGTCAGTCTGAAATAAGTTCATCTATAACAAACATTTATATCACTATCTTCTACTTGCTGAAGTCTCCATTACACAGGAGCCATTTCATAAGAGTTCTAAAAGAATCTGGCCTGCAATCGGTGCACCTTGAGTCTCCTTAGTCATGAGTCCCCCCTCATCCAATGCTAACAGACAAGCTTCATGTTGACTCCTGGCAGCCAAGCCTCTGTAGACCACTACAGTATGATCCATACAGCCTTTTGAGCTTTGCAGTCATGGCATCTCGGATTACGTTTATGGCATCTTGCATAATCCACTGTATCTGAAGGCTGGGTTATTATCAGAAAGCAGCAATGACTTACACTGCATGATAAACTTTCGCCTTGTGGGGAGGATGGGAGTTTGAAACCTAGTTAGCAAATGTATTCCAGGATGAAAACTGGCATTTATTATTTCAGTGTGAGTGTAGATATATTGGCAAGAAATGTTGGCTTTTAATTAATTATGTAAATTAGAGGAAAGTAAAGATGTTTGGCCCACTGCTTTGATTATGTAATAGGTATAGAAATATAAATGTTCTGCACAAGACAGCAAGACATTTGACACAAAGATTTAATGTTGTTAAAGACCTAAAACGCTAATCCTTCTTTTGATGTTTATGTTACTTAGCTGGAATAGGAGGAAATGCATTATTCATTATTTGATATTACAAAAGTGAAAGACCTTTATAAGCAATATATAATCCATATTTATATACTTTCCATGGTACTTGAAAATTTTACTCAATATAAGCAGAAGCCATAATAAGAAACATAAACCAAAATATCAGTAAATAGCAGATGCACACTGCATTTTTGTATGAATAAATTATGTGAGCCATAATGGTTGCAACAGCAGGTGGTGATGTAGCTCAAAACTCTCTGTGATTTCTCACTTTTTTCCTCGTACTCCAAAGAGTAAGGTTTGAGACCCCTGAGACCTAGTGCAATTTTTAGCTCTGCATCTTTAATAGGTGAACAAACTAGAGACAACTATCGAATTTTATTAGCTCTGCCAAAAAAAAAAAAAAAGTAGCAAATAACCTGGTCATCACTCGTGAATGCTAAACCTGCTGCCATGACTAATTTATGAATGTTCATCCTATTTGTCCTTTCATCTTTCTTCCTGTCTCATACATCCTATTTTAATTAAATCTCAGATTGAGAGTTCACTGGGGCAGAGAATTTCCTTATTATGTTGTTTTCAAAGTTTTTCTATACAGAGAAGCTCTAAACTGTAATTGGAAGCAGATAAAGATTCTGAAATTACTAGAGTCAACTACATAACTGCCATTAGACCTGATCAGAAAAAAAAAAAAAAAGTGTACAGAAAAAAATTCTAGTGAAATTGAACTTTAGTGGGCTTGTCCTTTCTTAATATAAGCAGCAATTTTCAAATCCTTTTTGCCTTGGAGAAGAGAATTTAAAAGTCCAAACTAATTATCATTTACAGAGTAATAAATTACTCGTAGTTTGGAGCATGACAGCATTTTCTTTAAATTCTTCCAGCAATGGAACCTGAGGCTACTAAATATTTAAGTAGATATCTAATTTTTTATATAATTCATGCAATTTTAAAAAGTAAAAATCTGTTATAGAGATCATACTTAAATTGTATCTAAGGTGGGTTTTTTTTTCTCTTTTTTAATGAACCATAAATACTCATAATTTTGAACTCATTAGTGAAGCTTTTTATTGTTCCAGGTAACAGGTATCAGACAAGTATCACATAGATAGGGAAAGAGGATTTTTCTCCATGTTTCTGCAGTGCCTCTCTCTGAATAAAATGAATCACATTTTAGTGTGAAGGTCAGGCCTGTATATAAGCTATTCTCAACCTCTTTTCTGTAATTACTGAAAATGGTATCACTGTGACAGACTCTGATGTAGGTGGAGAGGTGGAACAAGAAGAACAGAAATGATGTTGAAGAACTTAACAGTCAGTCCACTTTGCTGAATACTCTGGATCTCATGTTACTATGTGCTAACCAACTCAACATGAAATACGGATGTACTGCTACTAGCTCAGATTTTCTTTTGGAATTGTTTCAAGTAGATTATACTTAAAAATAAAATGAAGCTCTATGATGTGCAATGCTTAGTTTCTATTAAACATTGTCCTTTTATCCAGACTGACATTTAAATAAATTCTTTTCTCATAGTTCAAAATTTCTTCTTTCTTGAACCTATAGTAAAGTCATCATGTTGAATTCACAGCTTCACAATTACCATGACAATGCAGTGATATCAAAGCTCCAGCTTTATTCTTTCATTAGGATGGAGAAAAGAATGAGGCTCAGAGCAGAACAGTTTTTACTGGTCTGTCATTTTTTTCTCATGTATGAATTGTATGCAAACCCATAAAGATTTAATTAAATAATTAATTTGCCATTCCAGCATCCTTACTGCATTTCTTTATACTGACAAATTTTGGCTAATGCATTTGTTTGACAACTGTTCAATGCACATATGTATAATGATACTCAAAATTCATTAATAGTGGTGGAGCTATTTGATTTATTATCTAAAAGTCATGTGCTACGAGCCGGTAGAAACTAAATGGGCAGTTACCCAAAATAAATTTTATTTCAGCTACAGAACTGAAAATCGCATTCATCAGACTCTTGCAAAAACAAAGCTTTGCTCTTTTATTTGTTAAAAGTAAATTAGTCAAAATATCTATTTAGAAGTTATTTACTTCAGATGTTCATGAATTATTTATCTCTCTATTTTCCCTGTTTAACTACGATACCAAATTCTCCTAATTAGCAAAAAAAAAAAAAAAAAAAAAGATTTTAAATGATAGGGGGCAGCTACTAGAGGAGATATCCCATATTAATGCATTTTTGATTTAATAAGTGTTTTCTGCCTCTATTACAATTCTGTCTAGATGTATTTTTGTGCACTTTGCAATTTACTAATATAAACCACAAGCTCAGCTGTTTTATTCTCAGATATGTTCAGATTTGGATACTCTGTATTATATAAATAAACAGAAATCTAACAGACTATGATGGTTTTGTAGTTGTTAGTTTCTTTTTTCTTTTTCTTCTTTTTTTTTCATTTTTCTTTTTTTTTTTTCTTTTCTTTTTCTTTCTTATTTATTTATTTATTTTTCATTTACAGAGTGAGAGGTCAAATGCAGAGATTTTGGATTTTTCATTGGACCAATGTACCATTCAGCTATATAATGCAATTTCCTGAAGGCCTACTGATATTAAGCATCCTAGATTCCAGATGAAGGCATTTCTCTTCTCTACAGTTTTACCTAAGAGATAAAATCAATATATGGCTCCACGTTTGTCCCTTAATGCTTGGAATGAAACCTTGCCTCTGCTGAAGGCAGTAATAGTTTTTCTCACTGACTTCAAAGAGGCCAGTGTTTCACCCTTCATTTCCCTGCTGGATACTGTTTTTTTTCCTTCAAGCTACCATGTATCATAAAAAACAATGTGCTTTGGAAACTCTAATACACCACAGTAAAAATTGTAATGCCAAAAGGCAACATCTCTATATATTCTTATGTAGCAGTGGGAGGAGAAAATAAACTAGGAGAGAAAAATGTTCCTGCTCACCCAGATCAGAGCTTTGCTGTATTTATAAATGAAAATACATCCTTTTGAGTAATAAAAACCCCCAATTCCTGCTTAGTACCATTACACAAAAGGCAGCTGTCAAGTAAGCACAGTTACCAACAAATCTACTTTTATCATTTCTCAACTACAAAAAAAAGCTTAGAAATGAGATTTTGAGCAGTAATGGGTTTGTAAGAAAGGGGTCAATATCAAAGAAGCTCTGCATTTCTTAGGTGCTGGGAATCCCAGACCTCAATTTTATTCTAAGACATCACAACATCATGGAGTACCTTGTTAATCTAATTCAGTTTTCCCAAGCATCTATCCTAAGCCTGAGATCCCTTGCTGTAGCTCTAAGCATCCAGTCAAAAAGATAAATCAATGAATAAGTGGTGATACGATGGAGTTCTACCAAGACGTTAATGATAAAACTGCTTGTATGCTCCAACCAATTGTTGCTTAAGCTTCCAGGAAAAAAAGGCAAGCTTCACCTCACATTTTGAAATGTGTATAATTAACTAGTATGTAGACACTAAAGAGTACACAGACACCAAGCAACAGGGATGGGAATTCTTAACATTTTGGGCTGCTGGGCCCCTTTCATTTCCTGAGTCATGTCTGTTTGAAGTATTAGACAGCCCTGACCCTGAAGGGAAACAGCTCTGATGAAACAGGGAAGACAAGAGCTCATTCCCCTCCACACAGAGTGCCTGTGACTCCCTTCTCTTGGAGCTGAGGCTTTTCAACTCTAGACATTACTTGATTTTTTCTTGATCTCAAGGCATTCCTTGACACTGTAGGCACCTCTGATGGCTATTCCAGCTATTCAGAATTTGACCTGTGCTTTTTGTTGCCGTGGTGGTGGTTTTTGTTTTCCCATTGATTCCGAAGGTCTTGGTTCCAGTGCACTTAAAACCAAACCTTCGTCAAATGCACTGCCATCAAAACCTCTCCCTTGAAACTCACAGTAATACCTTGAGTAAATCTGTATCTCAAAACCTGTTATTTGTAATATAGGAGGGCACATTGGGTCTGCAAAGATAAAAGCACCACTGAGGGAATATTTTAATAAATGTAGTAAAGAATACATCTATACCATAAATAGTTTGCCATAAATATGTACATGGTCTATACCATAAATTTGATAAATAAATATGTAAGGATGACAATGGGAATGGCTGACAAAGAAAACCAAGGAGAAGTGAAGTTTCCAACTGAAAATCAACATCAGAGGTAAACAATGATACCACGATACCAGGAAGAGAACCAATTTCTCCTGACAGCCAAGGCGGGAGGGAACCTACCTTTAATACCTGTAATAGCTTTTTACTTATTTTTAAATGGTTGTTGTTGTTTATTTGTTTGTTTATTTGTTTTAGGGAAAAAAAATGCTTGGATAAGCTAGTTCTTTAGCTTCCTCCCTTTGATGCCTGATTGGCTGAATGTTGAATAAACATTTTGTATGATACATAAAACTAGCTGAAGAGGGCAGAAAAACATCCAGATTACAAATGAGCTTTCCTCAGTGACTGAAAGTCCTGTCATACATAACTCAAAAGTAAAGCAAACAGAGGTGTCCGTGGCCAATCTGCCTTTTCTCCCACAGAAATCAATAATAATAATAAAAATAATAATAAAGCTCAGAAGTCCTGCTCTCATTATTATGTTGACATTTGGAAACATGCAAACACATTGAAATGCAAATTCTAGAGAATTTTTTAAGAAGCAAGTGCCACAAATCATATGATTCTAGAATTGCACATCAAATTAAACATTAAACTAGGGGAAGGGTACGTGAAAGAGCTGTAAATAAGCATATGTGTGCAAAAATATTGGCCCATCATGAGCCTAGCTGGTTAGAATGGAAGGTGTTGAGGATGATTTGGTTCAAGATCTTAAGTTCTTGGCTATACAAAAAACCTGCAATGCAGTATTTCAGTATTGTGAAAAGAAAGTTGTGAGTCATTCAGTTAAAATCTGTCTGTTAAAACCAAGCTCATCCAGAAAACAAAATTGAAATGTCTGGTAAAAATGTGAAGGACAAAGTCAAAGCACATCCCTTTGCAGAAGTGCTACTGGGCAGCTGAGGAAATTTGCTGCTGACTAAGCTCAACCCTCCAAAATGATGCTACTCAGTAGAATTAGGGCCCAATGGGGCACAAGGCAAATAAAATTGTTTACCAGCCTTTCTTGGTCCTGTCAGCTACCTCTGACAGCGTGTAGAACACTTAGATTCAAAGAACAAATTAACTAAGTGAAATTTATCTCCTTTCATCCCTAACTGGGAGACAACAGCAAGTGGGAAGAACGGCAGAATTTCAGACATCACATGCCATAGACCAGCCTGGTTGGAAAGTGGCAATGATTGAGAAGGATGCATTTGTATGAAAATGTGAGAAACCACCCGCATACACATCTGTGATTGTCTGTGTGTATTTGTATACTGCTGCTTGCATATATCTAGCCTTGGGAAATCCAGAAACCTTTCATAACTGGCTGGATATGAAGCCCGTTTTCTCTCTCCACTGGTACAGAAGAAGAAATCATTTCTGTGGTCATTAGAAAGCTGCAAATAATTTTCTTTAAGCATTTTGCCACATCTGGGGGCCCATTCTCCTCTCCATAGGCTGCTTAACTCTTATTAATATCAATGGGGGTTATGCACACATGTGGAGAATAAATTAGATTCTTCTTTGTTTCCTTCTGATAAAATTAAATGTTCTTTCCACATGTTAAAATTAGCTCACACACTGTTGTTCTCATAGCATTGGAAATAGAGAACATTAGTCACTAAATGAATCTTAAATTATTTTGCCTCTTAATAAAATACCTTACCCTACTTCTAGAACCAGAAACTAGTTGCCAAAAGCTTCAGTCAGAGCTTGAGTGCATAGCTGAACATCAGTTTTTTTGTGCTTTTATGACTATTGATTTCATTCTTAGGCTGGATGGAAAATCTTTCTACCAAGTATGGTGTATTATAGAGATTATATCTATGAGTTACAGTTGCTTCATACTAATCCGGTGAAATTTTTCTCAATCAGTTCCTATTTCCTTTTTTTCTTATTTGCAAGCATTGGAAGACAAATGCTTCTGTCACAGCCTGTATTGGGACTGTCTTAACTCATTTCCCTCTGACGCCTGTAAGTAAAAAATGCTAAATGAATTTTTACTGACAAGACTCTGTGCTGCACTTTAATGTCATCATTATACAACGAATCATTATTGTACATGATTTGGTATATGTAAGATTCTGGGGCGGATTTTATACTCTTTGAAGTGTTTTTTTGTAGGACAAAAGCTTATATTTATAGCAGACCTATTAATATTTATCCTTGACATTGCATCAAAGAAATAGCAGCAGAGATTATTCAGTGGACCTTTTGACATTTTTAGAATATGGAATGCTGAACATTAACATTCAACTCAGTCGTAAATGCAGTTCCCTGAGGGACTATGACATCAAAAAAATTGGACTATCTTCTTAGAAACTGCACTTCCTATGGATCTTGCAGTAGCAGAGAATGATTAAGCATTATAACTTCATAGGACGTAACTAGAGATGCAGCTACCACTGCAAATGGAAGAGGAATACTGTGTTGGCAATGTCTGCCTACCTGTTCTAGAAGTGATGCAAGATGGGTGAATCCCTACAACATGAGAAACTGGAAGATACCACAGTATAAGAAAACTCTTGTTGTAGATAAGCTCTTGGAAAATACTTTGGAAGAAGTGTATTGGATAAAATCTGTGTGAACTTGTCTTTAAGAAGAGTAAAGAAGCCAGAAGAACTTGTACCTGTGTAATGGATGGAGTCAAGGGATGAGGTCACTGAAGTTAGTAAACCCAGGAATCAAGCCACTATTTTCAGAGAAAATAAATTATGATCAAATCATCAGAGAAGAACTGGTGTCAAAACAGTAAATGATTTTACCAAAATCCAGAATCAGTTTCTTTTTTAGTGTTAATTCTTTTAGTGTTATTAACATGAGCAGCAGTTTTTCACTGCAATTCATAAACTGTTTAAACATTTTTTTTTCTTAAAACTACAGTTTGCTCTCCCAAGCTGTAGATATTTGTTCTAAACTCAATATGCTTCAGAATGTCCTTATGACCTTGAAACAAGATACAATCTATTTGATGCCTAGTTGTACTTATATTTCAGAACTTTTTTCAATTTTTCTCTCTAATTGCTGTAATTTATCTCAATATATCTTGAAAAGTCAAAACTATAGCTTGTGAATAAGCAGATATGGAAAACTGATATTTAATTTTTACTTTTTGCTTCTTGGTTTGACTTCTGATTTTCTTTCAGGCTTTACAAAGGTCAAGATACCTTCTTGGGTCCTTGATGTTCTTGTCTGTGAGAATATGACTAAGAAGAACTATTTAAGTCACCCCATAGAGGGTGGGATCTACTATATCAATACATCTACTTTTAGGCACCTAGATACTTTAGTTATTTAGATCCCTTTATAGTCAGTCAAGATTTTGTCAGTATCATCAACAGAGCTTAAAAAGCCATTCAGCTGACCAGGTCATAGGTGTCTATTTTAGGGTGAGGAACAGATTCTGTTCTGCTGGAACTGAATCCAACCATTAAATGAATCCCACCTGGAGTTTCCATAAATTGGATGTTCTACTAAATCTTTCACCTAAATAAAGGTCAGATTTTCTAGTGCAGAGAGATTACATCTGCCTTACTGATTTTTGTCCAGTCAGTTTTCAGGGATTAGAATGAGGAATCTGTTTTAGCAAGACAATCTATTCTCTTTACTAATCATGTTTCTTGTTTCAGGCAAGAGCATTGCGATGGTTTCAGCATCACAGAGGTAATATCTATTCTATTCAGTCTTATTGCCCCTACTTGAGCCTTTTGCATGTTTGAGAATAATCCTAATCTATTTAAGTCTGTGAATATACGGATTGATATTACATACATTGAAATGGGATCCTACAGTGGCTGAGATCATTAGACTAGAGGAAGTAAGACAGCCTTGTCTAGTTCAATGTCATTGCAATAGAGACATTGCAAAAGACTTTCTAATGTATTCTCTAGGTTTTGTGAAGCTCCCTGGGTCAACGAGTTCTCTCACTTAGACGTGTGGTAAGAGAAGGCACTTCCTTTCCTCCACTTTAGTTCTGGCCACACTGTTGTTCTAGTCCTGGCTCCCTGAGATTTTTTATTTTATTTTTCTACCATCCAAACTGAAACAATAAATTAACGAATCTTAAATTTTCCTTTTAGCATTCAAAGCAAAATAGAAGACAAATGAATCCTAACCAAAGTTGTGCTGGAATTAGCTTTGCAAATAAATCCCATAATGCAAATCTATTACAGTCTGAAGGGGAGAGTATTGTCTCAGTCTCCCCTGGCAAAAAGAGCCAGCAAATGAGTTTACCAGAAAGATATGCTGGAATAAGTCTAGAAGAAAAAACACCAGTTAAGCTGGTGCTAGAGTGGTATCTCTCTGTCAATGTCACTTTCAAGACACTTTTCAGGAAAGAATACTGGAATTTGTAGAAAATTGATGACCTTAAAATAAACCACTCATTGATAAGGTCTTTTCTGTCAAAGCGTGCCGTCCAAAATGACTTTTTAAGTTTCTTAAAGGAAAGTGGGTACAAGCTCAGTGTAGAGAATGAGAGATTTCCACAGGAGCTGAAGCTGTTCTGCCAGCCTGTTCTATGCTCTAAGACCAAACACTTGTATTGGTATCTTTCAAGCACCTGGCTTAGTCACTGATTATCTATTTTGTTTGGAACTGTCACTGTTTTTTTTTTTTTTTTTTTTTTTTTTCCGCACTGATAACAACCCCAGTTGTAGCTGCAGCCCCTACAAGCAAGTTTCTATGTACTTTTCTGACCTTTTAAATGAGAAATCTTCTCAGATTAGCAGATAAGAACATGATATCATCAGTTGTCCTTGAGGGGTGAATTATTTAGTTATTGAGACTTTCATTCAAAACTAATCAGGAAGGAGATTTTGCTGAAAATATATACAATAATTTCATTGGTTAAGTCTTTCAGGTTTATGCTGAGGACACAAAGCTGTGCTGTTGTGTTTATGAATAATTTTTTTTGGCTACTGTGACTTCCTCATTCAAAAATAATAATTGGCCACGTTTGGTGATAGTGACCACTAGCAGTGATTAATTTCTTACTTTAGTCTTTCCTGAAGCCACCAAGAGCTCTTGTCAGATAAAATGGAAGAATAAATGATGCTTAAATATTATACTGAAAGATTATTTTCTTAACTTTGTTAGGGCTAATAAAATTCTAATTTGCAAGTCTTGATTCTCTACAGTTGATATGTATGGGAGTAATACAGAATTCCTCTGGCTAAAGCTGTTCAAAGGAAAGGCCTATGGGCCGAGTACATTATGCAGGAGAGGATTAGCATTTTTCCTTTTGTGAATTGTGAATTAATCTATACTTCTTCTCTGTCTACCAGGTATGCTTCGTTTGATAACCAAATCTTGAATTTGACCTCTGTTCTTCTAAAACCTGATGATTTACTGTGAGGGCAGATGAAAGATGTTCAGAAGTGATATTGCCCTTCTGATTATTGAGCATGTGTTGAAACCTGAGGTTTCCACAATCTGAATGTATTAATTACTATCAGTGGTGCTATAAACTTTTTTAGCCTATTGCATAACAAAACTCCTTTTTAAATCAAGTACTCTCAATATTAGAGGAAAGTTTGAAGATCAAGTGTAAGTAACTTGAACTTCTTGATGTTTTTAGTATTCATTAAAATGTGCAAAATGCATTTTCAATGAATTAAAATATGGTTTCTCACTATGACTGTGTTTGCATATGGTATAAAGCACGCCTATGAATTATTTCTGCAGAAGGATTTTAATAAACATTATCTTGACTATTTTATGTTATGGCTAAATTATCCTTATTCTACAGATGCAAAACACAACTTATGTAAACTGTAGTGCTGCTGTAAACAGCCTGTGTCACTGCTGCCTTTTAGTCACATGTCTTAACCACAAGCTCCTTCCTTAATTATAGTAGTTCATTTGCAGGGACAAACATGTATGATGAAACTTCCATATTTTGCTTTTACCCAAAGGAAGTAAATCATTTTTGAGTGTAATGTCAAACTCCATGGCTGCGGATTTAACTATGTACAGATTTAGTTTCTGCAAGCTTGATTCTCTGTATTATTTAGGACTGTGAGTGAAAGTGAATGGAATAGCACTGACGCCAGAGCTGTGAATTGATGGCAAGGTGATGTCCTTATCTCTCTCTTTTTTTTTTTCTGTGTCAGATCCACTCCAAACTGACCTTTCATTTTAAAAATTAACAGTCCGTCATTCACATGAAAAAAAGAGGATTTCTCTGTGAGCTTATTATTTGTAGACGAAAGATATAGAAAATCTGAACTTCCTTAAACCAGCAAGACCTCTGCCTTTAGTTATTTCCTGAGAAACAACTTCAACATAAATAAGAAGTGTCTTGGCTTGTCCTTATCTTGCAATATGCTGTAAAGTTAGAACAGCCTTGGATGCCAAATTCTTACCCTCTTCACCTTCACAGAAGTGCTCATGAGACATGTCACTCACCCCAAGGCTGTTTTCCCATCCCTCTATATAGCAACATAACAACAATGAAAACAACAGTTTTTAAATGTAAAGTTTTGGGAATACAAATGCTAGCACGGTCACTTTGGACAGGTGATGATGGCCCTTTTACCTACTATCTTAATAAGTGGTTTGTTTTTCACTCATCTGAAAGACCTGTGTTAGAGGAATTTTATCCTTTTCTTAAACTGTAGCTTGCTGCCCACCCAAGCTTCAGAGCATTTACACTTCACTTAATGGCAATAGGAAACATCCAAACATTTTTTTCTGAAAGTCAGTTAAAAGATCCTTCTTTAATGACCATCTGGCACCTGCACTCCTAGATGTGGAAACCTGAATATTAACAGTTTAGTCATCTTGAAGCACCGTAAAAAAAAAAAAAAAAAAAAAAAGAAAAGTCTGCTTTTGCTGAAATGGGGTGAAATTTCTGATGACTTAAAGGGACACTGCCAAAAACAACCATTGCCTTAGCTGGAAGTGGTGACAAACCATGGTGAGAAGCACATTCCTTTACACCTGAGCCTGTTTGACCTGCTTAACAACTCTAGACTTGAAGTGTCTTACCTGCATGGAAGAGAATAAGGAGATGAGGATGACAATAGTCAGAGGACTGATCCTTTTGCTTCATACAAAATCTTAAATGAGGATAGCAGGGGATGACAGAAATATTTATTGCCAAAAAAAAAGAGGTGGAGATTTTGTCATCCCCAGCTGTGCTGCCTGATGTATTATTCCTCTTTGAACATCTCAGAGCTGGCAATGGGAAAGCCCATCTACTAGCACCTATGGAAGGAGTAGCAGAATTCGGTTTAGCAGTTCTGTTTAAAATGAAAGGAAGTGCTTTGTTCCAGTGACCTTGAAGAACACAAAATCTGTGTGCTTTCTTTTTGTGCCAAGGTAGGGGAACCAACAATTGTGAAAGGAAGTCATGTTCCCTCACACCTTTCCTGCCTGTTTTCTACCCTGCTGGATACAGCCTGCCAGCTTTTATTTCAATTGTTTTCTACTAATCCAAGTTGTAGCTGTTTTTTGGTGTCCTCTGCATGCTGTTACTCCTTTAACACAATTTTCTGTGACTTGCTCCTGCTATGTTGTGGAAACAGTGATGGCACCGGAATGGCACATAGTGGAGTGCTGCAGTAGCACTTCCAAGAGGCTTGATGGCACGTCCCACAGGCAGTCTGCTAGGGGTTACTTTCCTTGTATTTGTACTTCCCAGAAATGGAAGTCAGCCACTGAAAGGAAGGCACACAGTCCCTGTGAGTGCAAGGGCTGTGGCTGGCATTCTCAGATGTGAAGGTATTTGCTGCTGAGCACTGCTCCAGAGGCAGGGTGCTGTGACCTCACAGTGGGGTCTAAAGCCTTCATGTGAACTGAGCAAATTTGTGCTGTGTTTGTCACTCTCCCTTCTCTGGAAGAATTAATGTGCTTACCAGATGGCTACAATAGAGCTTACCAAGAAACACATAAACACTGCACTGTCAAAATATTAAGCTGACATATTAGACACAGGTTTTACTCATGTCACTAAGATTATCTTTAGACAGACTGAACCAAAAGATCCCATTTTGAAGTAAGTTCCACTTATTTCCCTGACTTTGCATCAGAGTCTTAACTTCATAAAAATTAACAACTTCAGCAGAAACAACTTCCTGCATCCTTTTTCCCCAAGTCAAAAAGTGGCAGTAGCATCAAATGGACTAAAAGGAAGTAGCTCTCACATTTGCATTGATCGAGCAAGGTACTGCCCCTAATTGCTGTTTTGGTTCATTCATTCCCTCCTCAGCATGCTGCTGTGGTTTTGGTGAGTCCTTCCACAGATGTGTGCCTCTGGGATGGTGGTGCAAGGCACAATTCTGACCCTCCCAGAAGCAAAGTCTCCAAGCAAAGGCCATTAAAAAAAACCATCCTAGGCTTTTGGGAGCACTATGCCCAGCACAATGCATAGTGAGTGATTAGCTGAGTGAAATATACTGACTGTATTGCACCATATAAAATGAAGTCAAGAAATTCAAGAAGTGAGTCACTGGTATTGGATATTGGAAGTGGCCTTGGGCTGCCCTGGTTGTCTACTCACTAATCTGTGTTTTCAAACCTTAGCCTTCCTGATAACTGTTTCCTTCTTTAAATCCATTTTAAATCTCTCAGTGATGGGCAGTCTGTTCAATGAAGGTCAACTGGTTTTATCTGAGTGGAACAAATGTGATTCTCATTTTGTTGCAAAAGCACAGTTTAGCATTATTTTCTGTTTCATCACCTTTATGTGCAGAAGACTACAAGTAGCACAGCCTTGTTGCACAGCTGTGCAAGGGGTGTTTGAACAGCCTTCTGCCCACCTGCTTTTCATCAGGTGTTACAGTGCTGAACTGGGGGAGAATGTAATAAATGCCTAGAAGAACAAAAATAAGCACTGGATACACATACATGCAGTTTAAAAGCAAACCTTTGGGAAACTCATACAGTAAGAATGACTGAGTGTTGGCAACTGTACTGAAAGAGTGATGAATTCTAACTGAAGTCAGCACAACAAATGAATTTTGCATTGCCACTATAAGATAGCCAAATTTGGTCTTTCTGACAGACAAATTATGAAAAGCAATAGCCAGATCCTGATGTGCAGCAGAGTAATGCAGCACGTGGCTCACCGTGTGTGCTCAGAGTAATGGGAAGCACAGCTTTACCAGGTCTTCTGCTCCCTGTCCTGCATTCCTTGATGCAGTGGGGGAGGGAAAGGTGTTCAGAGAGCTCTGGGGAGCTAGAATCCTGCCCTTCCCACATTCCCATATTAAGTATTTTACTCCATCATATTCAGTGTATTTTTACTTGGATCTGTCAAAAGAGAAAATAGACTTTTAACCACTCACTTGAACTTTGAAAACAAAGTGTGCTTTTAACCTTCCGTTCACCTGTGACATTATTAGCTGTGTTGATATGAAAGTAAGAGATTTGGTTCAAAAATCAACCAACCAACCAACCAAAACCCACTGTCTCATGTATGATTGTGTCATGAGATTATAGTAACTGACATTAACTTGTCTAAATCAGCTTACCTCTTGTTAGCATTCATCCACATCACTTGCATGCGACTATACTACTCCAGGAGAGAGGTAAAAATGTGAACTAAAGGTTCTGCAGCATAGCTGTGGGCTCCTGCTGTCTTGCTAATCATACTTCACCAGAGTAGCATGTCTCTGGACCTCAGTCAAGAGGAACCCAGCAGAGCAAGTTGTTTTTGCTGTCAAATTGTTTTAAAATCAATTAATTAGCCAATGGACATTAATTTTCAAAACCAGGCTTCCACAGAAGTGATGGGTTGGCAAAACCTGTCTGAGCACTGTAATAAGCTTGGTCAGGAAGCAGGGGTCTTTTTAAGCATTCAGGTGTGACTAAAGTCCCAAGAGGCTGATTTGCAGCCTCACTTTTTTGCTGCTATGCTGAGGAAGTCCTACCACAAGGATTTACTGCTAAGAATCTCATCTCCATGGTCTGTGCATGGCAACTAACATTAAGTGAATGGTAAGGAACGTGGCTGATTTGCATTAAATGTCTTTGCAAAACAGTCTGTGCAATGGCCATGTCAGGAAATCAGGATGTGCTGGAAAGTTAAATTGTAATGACTTGTTCTTGGTGAATGGACTGCTTGTTATTGATTCCTGCCATCTAAAGAAGTCATGGAGTGAACAATGCTTAATGAACAGTTAGTATCATCTTCAGCTGAATCACTTCCAATATAATTCAGATGCTAGACCAAGCTGAAGCTTTTTCTCAGATTTTAGCAGTATTGCAATTCAACTATTTTTTTTTCTGCAATGTTTTTCTTTAGAGTTAAAAATTTAAAGACAGATTAAAAGAGCAGTTTAAGCTCATCCTGTTCTTATGGTTAGGAAATATCTCTAGGTGTAACCACCAAGTTTCTTGTTTCAGCCTTTACAATCCAAATTAATACTGCAATAGGTTATGAAACACAGAACAGCTCTGTTCCAACAGCTGCCGAGCTCAAACTAATCCAGTGATTTACCAAGGTCTTTGTCTAACCTGTCTGGGTCTCTAGTGCAATCTATAAAGAGCAATGTGAAAGCTGCTTTGCTTGCAATACAGTTTGGCCTTTGTATGAATGAGGCTTCACCTGTAATATTTTGCAAAATCATGAAGACTTTCAGTAAATTACAGTTGTAGATGAGTGAAGAAGTTCTATTTGTTTTCCTTAGGATGGCTGTTTTGTTCCATAAAATTAAGAGAGGAACTCCGAATTTTGTTTTCTCACTTAAGTAGTATTTTGGGCAGGGAGCTTTTGGTGCTGTCTGCTGTAGACATTTTTCATGGACAAGAAAATCAGAATGGATCTTTCCTGCAAGAGATACTGGTTTCAGTCTCTGACAGTGGAAGAATTAACAAAATCTGGCACTTTCTTCTTCTGGCTTGGGTTTTAACTAATGAATCATTTAAACAGCACCAGCAAATATTTGACTCCAGCTCCTTGTTCAGGTTGTTGCTCTTCTTTCAGGTCCAAGTGGGTTGAGGCTGAATGGACCCTCCTGTGCTCAAAGACACTGAGCAACCTTCTTGCTCACCAGAATAGTTCTTTCAGATTTTCATTTCAGCAATAAGAAATGCCTTTTCCCCAGGACTCACACAATGGCCAGAAGTTATTCACAAAGCCACATTAATACTATTTTCAGGCTGTTTCCACCTTTCTTCCCATCCTCTCCAGCCTCAGACAATTTTCTTGGACCTTTGAATCAACACTCCTGTGTCTGTTTATCTTAAGTCACAGAAGCTGGTCTTTGCTCCAGCACTGCTGTTGCATATGTTATGGTCTCTTATAAATGCAATTAAAGCTTTGAATGGACAAGTTAGTGTGTGGGTGCAAATTTGTGATGTTGGTTAGCTGCTTTATTTTGCAGCGTTTTAGCTAAAAGAGCTGTACCTCACCACAGACCCTGTCTTCAAATGAATGGCAGGTCTTGTTTTATACCACCAGTTTTGTGCATGCATTGTGGAGCTACAACCATTTGTGGACTACCTTTTCCTGAATCCTGAGATGCAAAGGTGTTGGATCTTCTACAGGTATCCTATTGTTGTATTATATTGCTGAAATACTTATAAATGTATAAATGAACTTACGAAAAAATCCTTATTTCTTTTCTGCTGAAAAAGGTAATGCCAGAACACTTCAAGGAAGAGGTATTATCTATGCTTTATTGAAATAACATCTGAAGTCAAACTCCACAAAATTCATGGGTTTTTTCCTTTCATTTGCTAGCAGTCCTGGACAGTCAGAAAGCCTGTCAGCTTTAGATGAAACTGTGCTTAGACTTTTTTTCTTTAGTTTGATAATGTCAAAATTATGGAGCTTATTTCACTGTACTATGTGATTATTGATTTGAAACGAACATGCATTTGAAAAATATTTTGGTGTTAGCTGGTCCACAGGGCTTTATCTGGGAGATTTTTTCTAACTAAATATTCCTCAATATTCTTTCCACAGTCTCAAGATCCTGAGCACAGGTTGGTGGAGCACTGCAGACACAGGACAAAAAGACTTCTGACCAGAATAGCTTGAAGCCTCTGTAGTCTTTGTTGTTTTTGTTGTTTAGTTGTTTGTTTGTTTGTTTTTTCTTCTCCTATATTATTATTATTTTTTTAACCTTTCTCATTTTTCTGGGGGAAAGACTAATGACAGCAGTAACTAAAAATGTTTAGAAGTGCTGCTTTTAAAATTCAGAATTATCTTGTACTAACATGGAAGAACAGCTTTATATCTGTATCTGAGAGCTGAACAATCCCAGAGTGCCAGAGATTCAGGACATAAATGCAAACTCTCTAGTTTGGGCCTCTCTGAAGTTGTAAAGTACCGTTTTTGATCTTGCCTTTTAAAAATGTGTTTATGAAAGCTTTCTACTTCTCCTTCAGTTATGGCAGGAGGGCACGTTATCAGCTTCCTGCCATAAGTCATCAGAAACTCTTTTCTGCTGCATTGCTGTGAAAGTGAGAACTTAAAGAAGGGAAAGCAATTTGTTCTGCAGGAGATATTAGATAAAGGGTACCTAGAGGATTCTTCATACCATGTTAAGATGGGTATAAAATTGAGTGACATGATAGACCATTAAGCAAAGCAAAGTAAGCACAGCTGCCAATTCCTTTCCTGTCTCAGACCTGTGATACATTTTCCTACCTCGGATGATCAAGTGATGTTGTCTAAGGCAACAGCTCTGCTGGTTGGCTGAGCTGGCATGGGACCTCAGAAGGCAGCAGAGGTCTGCATTCAAAGAGGTTGAGCACTGCAAGATATCGAGAGGAAGTCTGAGGGAGCTGCACTTACTTACACCTTTTGAAAACACAATGCAGTGAAAACAACATTATAGACTCCTTGTTTGGGCCTCACTGGGGATCTGGAGACTCCTGTCACTGCCAATTTCTAAAACTGCAGGAACTAAAAATCAAAGCAAGAGATTAAATGAGACTGCAGCAATGTATGCCTAATGTATGCTCATATGGAAACAGCAGAATCATTAACTTTGCTGGTGCTTGAAATATTACTGCACACACTGCTAAGCAGTTCATTTTCAAAGGAATTCTTAGAAACATGAGACCTCTGCCTTGAAAACTTGCTCAAAATTTGGAAAATAAAATCATGAAAGTTACAATTTGTGTTAACCAAAGAGGTTTTCATTTTCATGCTCTCTCGTAACAAGTTAAAAACTGATTAAATTTTCCAAATTGTTACTAAATATCTGGTAAAAACACAGGATCCTATAAAATTAGATCAAGCAATGTGCCTTGTGCCAGAAGAAATAAGACAGTTAGTAAGTTAAATTGCTTTCCCTCTCCACCCCCCATTTTACAAGTTCTGTTTTATGGGAGAAGCACTTCTGTTCCCATTCAGGACCCTGGCTCAGGTGTGTGTTGCTGTATTTGTGCTCAGAGCTGGGCAATGTAAGGAGGACATCTGCAGTGGTCTGGAGATTGTGTCTGATGGAGAGGATAGGGAGATTTCAGCTGGATCCCAAAGGCTCACAATTCTACAACTCATACAACTTCAGCACTTCACACTGGACCAGGTCTCCCAGAGACTGGTGCATGAAACAAAGTCTTTTTAGCACTTAAACTCATTCAGATGCCGGTGGTGTGAATTTTCCCTTATTCTCTATCTCTTTATGGTCTGTCAAGGAAAGATCAAATCCTTTAAGTGTGGGTGTTTAATGGTAATATTTTCTGGGGGAATAAGATACACGATGTTGGACTAGAATCATAGACTGGTTTGGCTTGGAAAAGACCCTTAAAGATCATCTGGTTCAACCCCCCTGCCATGGGCAGGGACACCTCCCACCAGAGCAGGCTGCCCAAGGCCCCATCCAGCCTGGCCTTGAACACTTCCAGGGATGGGGCATCCACAGCTTCTCTGGGCAACCTCACCACTCTCACCATGTAAGATTCTTCCTTATATCTGATCTCTGCCCACCAATTTATGCCTCATACTGACAGAATCACAAACCTGAATGCCCTGTGTCTGCCCACTGGCACCTTGTATAGATGAACAACTTAACCAGCCCTTACTGTCCATTGAAACCAGGGCTTTTCTCACCCAGCCGCTTCTTTTGTGGCACAAGGAAGTCTGAATCACGTCCATTAGCAGAATAAATCAGAAGATGTACTGAGGTGAACAATGGTGTTTACAAAGAAGTCCTTTGAATTGTAACTATATTGAATTTTCAGCGTATGAGTAAAAATAGATAATGCCTTGAAAACTTTATCAAAATAGTGGTGTGTTGGGTGTGGATTAACCAGAACTGACGTTCTCACAAGTGTTTCGAGCATACACTCTACTCCTTTTAAACACTTGTTTTAATTTCCTCTCTCTTTTGGGGAAGGAAATTAAGTTTTGTTGGTCCCCTCCAAGGAATAAATACAAAAAGTTATTCTGGTTTCCTTACATCAAGCAAGACCTGAAACAGCAATCCCTTCTCATTCCTCTTGGCCAAGGCAGAATTATCATGTGTGAGGCAGGCAGAGATAAACCCTACAGAACAAAGCAAACCACTCCCCAGCCTCTGTACGGCAGTTCTTTCACGGTTCACAACAGAAAGATGACATTTCAGAAGAAAAGCACTATACCTTAGACACTGGGTATCAAGGAAGCACACAAAATAGCTCGGAGTTAACATCTGTGTAGCAGAGGCCAGATAACAGCAGCAATCCCCCTGGAGAAGCTCTCTTGCACCTTGCATCCTTCCCCTCCCACCCACAAGGGCCTTGGTGGCTGCCTGTTGGCTCCAAATGGCTGCAGGTTGATTTAAGAGGTCCAGAATGATCCCAGATCAGTCTGTGTGCATACATCAAACTTAGATGACGTGTCTCTGAGGGATTTCTTTTTCTTTTTACTTCTGGAAAGTGTATGACAGTATGAACAAAAAGGTTATTACAACCTTAGATTCCTTTGTACTAATTTCCCATTGCTAATTATCTATTGTCAGTGATATTCTCTCCCCTGCAACTCATCTCACATACATCCTTTAGAAAGTTCTGTCTTCTGCTCCTTCTTTATCTGCCCTTTTGCTGGGAATTACCCCACCATATTGGCATCATGCCTTCTAGGTCTCATGTATCTTCTCTAAAAATTGACGGGTGATTGATCCTGTTTTTTAAAGAAAGAGTCATTTTAACTTTCTAAAGCAGGTTTTCATAGCACACTGTATCCTGTTACATTCTGCTGGTGTAGTGGGGTGATTCATTTAATGATGTGTGATTACAGATTTTCCCTCCTCTTGAGTACTGAAGTAGAATATTTCATCTCAGAAAACCAGTCTTTTCCAAATTGCTAGCAAAATAAATCCCTTATGAGAAACATATAAAGTGTGCAGTCTCCAAGGTTAGAAGGGAAAATAATGAAAAATAACCAGCTAGTGCAGTTTTATCACACTGTCCCCAAGGATCCTGACACACTGCACCAAGTTGGAGAACAGAGCCCAGCAAAGGCTGAATCTCAGGCCAGTAGTACAGAGCCTTGGAGGGCATTTAGCAGGGAGAAGTTGCCAAGATGAGAATCCCTCACCTTCTCCAAGGTGACTGACCCTGTGTTTGCTGCGCCATGACAGATTTGACTAATTTCGTAAGTTTGCTCATCTGTACGACTCACAATCAGAGGGAGGTGACAGGGGGTTTGACAGCAAGCTGTTATCTCCAGGGGAAGCTGCATGTCCTCAATGCAATGAAGCAGGCTCCTCCAAGCCTCACGTACCATGGGCACATCCAATTTTATCCCCCTATTTGGTGTTGCCCATCTCTGTGCTGCCTTGCTGTCAGCCTTCGTTCCTTCGTTATTCTGCACAATTAGGTCAGCGCAAAGGAATCTGGAGTTGCTTTGAGTTCTGGTTGTGCGTGTTGGAACAGGCAGGACTACATATCAGTAACTTCGTGAGACAAGATTAGACGGAAGCAGCTTTGTTTCTTAATAAAATCGGTATTTTGATACTACCTACAGGGTTCCCCCCCCACCCCGACTTTTTTTTTTTTTTTTTTTTTTTTTTTTTTCCTACAATAATTTAGCCTTTCTAGCTAGCTTGGCCTGCAGGGGGCATCAAAAGAATTCAGTGGACGCTGAGCACAGTTTTGTGACTGTAACTCTGTCAATAGCGACCGTTAAAAGTATTTCACCCTTACATCAAAATGCAGAAGAATGAACTTTATTAGAAGAGAGGAATGAAAGTGACATTTCACTGCATCTTTTCTGATTCTTCCGGCTGCTTGATGAAGAAAAGGGATTTTGAGGCACCCTCATTCTCCAAAGTCTTGTTATCAGAAGAGAGTTAGAGAGAAGGCCATGGGAAAGGGAACTTCTAAATACTTCAGACACCACTGAAAATAAGATTTAGAAGGTTTTAAAGGTTTCTGGGAAATAAGGTAACCTGTTTCAGAAATTCCTATATTTTCTTTATATTGAAATATACTGCATTTAAGTATTAAAGAACATTATCTTGGTAAAACCGTATTTGAAGAGTCTGGTTGCAAAGATAAAGGAGAAAACAGCACTGTCAGTAGCACCCACATTTCTTTGCTGTATTATGAGAGCAAATACAGTGAATCTGACAAGGCACATTTGAACAAAATTCATCCTATGCTCTCGTCTCTTTTCTTCAGTGTTATTATTGCCCCACACCTCCTATTACTTCTCACCTTGCTGTTTTATATTGGGATTTCCTGAGCTGGACTTTTTCTTCTGATTAAATAGTGACTCTGCATCCTAATGATCATAATGGATGGGATATTGATGCAAATCTTAAATATTCACAGTGCCTTTAAATAATTTCTCTGTACTTTTCTGCAGCCTTTTAAACTTTGCTAGATATGTGTTGGTTTTTTTTGTTTGTTTGTTTGTTTTCATACCTCTAACATAAATCAAAATTATGTTTTGCCCTCGAATAGATGTCCCTGCAATCTGTTTCTGCCTGTTTTTCCGTGTGCTGCTTGCTTATTTGTTTGAAAAAGGTTGTGTTTCCTAGTACATAATTTTCAGGAAAGGATGATGTTATGGATGAGTTACACACATCTAGAGCATACTGTCCCAGATATTTATAAACAATCTGTTTGTGACAAATGCAAACCTACTTATGGCATCCGGGATGAAAACTCACAATTCTGTTTAACTGTAGAAGCAATATAAAAGCTTCTTTTGTTTCTTTCTTAAACAGTTGCAGTCAGACAATGCGTCTGTTCCCCTCTGGGTCTGAAGTGGATTGGAAATGCCATCTTTATTTGTGCTGTTTATCGAACATGGCCCATTTGCTGCTAACAAGGATCTCAGCTGCAGCATTTTCTTTGCAATGAACTCTGTAATGCTTGTTTCTCTGTTACTTTCATACTTCGATAACAAATGTTTTCACCAGCCTTCTCTCCTCTTTGTGTTTTCTTTGTTGTACATGTGTAATCTGTCATAATGTTTCATCTTCCTTGTTGATGTCTCTTGAAAATTAACATTTATCTTCTGATACAGCTGGCACTGGGTGTGTTTTGTAACATGTACCATTTTATGGGAGACTAAGCTATTAGAAATCCAGATATGCTATTTTGTCTGGTTTTACTTCTAGCAGAATAACAGATTAAGGCTTGTTCAGCCTCTTTTTGATTTTCTTGTCACGGTCAAACAAAACTGAAGAGGTGTTTTGAGCAAATGGGTGCTACTCTAAGTTGGAATTTCTGATGAAAATGCCCCAAAGAAGATTGAGGTGGGGTTTCACAGGCAACCTTGACATGAAAACTTTGTAATGTTTGAGTCCTTCACTTGACAATCACATTCTTTTAAAAGGTGTATATTTTTCCTCCTTGTGCTTGTGACATAGGTTCTTCTAACACTGCTTTCCAGGCCCAAGTCGGACCTTCTCCTCTATCTTTTCCCTCCCATCTCTTTCTATGCCAGTCCTGTCTCTGCCCTGACTTTTTATTTTCCTCCCCATTTTTCCAGCTGCCAACATAATTTCTCTCTCTCAGCCAATCCTTCCAGTCCTGTTGTCTGAAAATTGTCCCCTTTTTTTTCTAATATCAGCGTGCTCTGGGTTTCTCAGACTATCTCAGACACTTTGCTTTTGCCACCTCCACCTTCCCCTGCAGCACAGTTCCTTGTCCAGTCTTTTCCTCTTTCCACTTGCTACCTTCTTCCCAAGCTCTCCCTCTTGCAATTTATTCTCTTGTTTTAGCATTCTCCATCCCAAGGCACTTCCATATCCTGTCTTTGTGGGTAAGAGGACCACTTCCACCACCTTCATCCCAAACACACCGTCTTCTCCTGTCCACCCCTTTTTCCTCATAGTCTTCATGTCCTCTGGCACACTATAACTTACTAACCATCCTGCCAAAGTACTTGCTTCAAAGTCCAGAAACACAGGACATGTTTAAAGGGAATATCCTCAGGATGCTTTGAGATGACTCTTGGAAATGATAACAAGTAAAGCTGATTTTTTTCTCCCCTAAATTGTCTTGGATCAGAACACTGGCATGGAAAATTTCAACTTAACATGAGTGAAATCGGGCAACTGGAAACAGGTCTTACAATGGAAAGGGTCCAACACTTATAATACAGAACATACTGGGAAAATACAGTAGCTGCCATGTCTTTTGTGTACATTTTCCACAGCCATATTCATATTACAACATTGGTATTATAGCTATTTCTAACATGTGCCACTGAAATTGGTGGCACATGTAGGCGAATTTAGGGAAACATCTAGCTTTTGTGGATGTCAGTAAACATCTACAATATTGTGTGTAATAATATTTTTATAGCAAACTTCATTTATTGAAAAAGAAACAGGGCTGACAAAAAGTCTGTTAGCAATGGATAAGCAAGTGACCTTGTGTATCCAGGTTTTTCATACTTTCAAGGATAATCCTGCAAGTGCAAACACTGAATACATATTTCCTCCTTCATACCTGAGAGCAAATGGCCTGTGCTTGCCAACTACCTTTTAGCAACAGGCTCTTAAAACACAAAGAAACCATAGAAGACAGGGAGCTTTCTGAACCGTGTGCAATCACAGGGAAATGGCAGTTGCATTTGCCTTTGCATCTTTGAAAGTACACATCTATTTACAACCACCTAGCATTTTTTAATTTTTTTTGAGCACCTCTTTGGTAAATGAGTAACTTCACTTTAGCATACATTTCCTTCCTGACTAGAGAAAAAAAAATAATTTCCATCCTGTGCTATGCAAGCCTGCTCCTCTGGATGGCTCCCTTAGTTCCTGGAGTGTGGTGAGCACAGTGGCTGAGGGGCAGACAGAAACTCACAAGTGATGAATAATGGGAGCTGAAAAGCTGTTTAGGTTATCCTTTCTGATTATTATTATTTTTTTTTTAATGGCTGATAAAATGGAATATGGTGTCTGTTTTTCTTGGGCTTGTTTGGAATACCAAATGGGAAAGCATGTCTTGATTCCACAAAATCTAATGGCCCTAAGCATAACTTACTTATTTTAATTTCAAGAAAAAACATGCTAGGAAAGTAGGCAAAACCCCACAGGTACTGCCAGTGATGAAGAGCTAGGATTAACCTTCTCTTTTTCATGCATCCTAAATGTTTTTTTTTTTTTTTTTGTTTGTTTTAGCTCTAGTTATAGTAATGCAACAGGATATATAATAAATGAATATGATGTAAGGAGGGTTTTATACAGGTAAATTCTGTTTCCTTGATAATACTATATTTCTTTTTTTGAGCACTTGCACTTTAGATTTCCAAAAGTTGGTACCATAAACATCTCCAGGGTAACTTCTAAAATCTTTTTAGTTCAACATACTTTTCTCGCTTGCACTTTAAAGAAATTTAAGTAAAAAGGAGCTATGAAGAAGTTACTGCTTTTAGTGATAATCATTGGTCTTCAGAAATCTTTCTGGGGCATCAAATTGACTGTAATACATGAAGAAAGGAAAATCAGAAACAGAAAACTTCAGGGAAAATTGGTGGTGGATAGTTAAACGATGATTCAAAATGATAAAAAAATCTCTTGGCTCATAATTCATACTTATAATTCCTGGTTCCCACAAACAAGAATTAAACCATGTTATCTCTAGCAAATATTATTTGAAACTTTTCATAAGATTTGTATGGTGTCTGTCTTTAGGCTCTTCTCCAATCATCTTGGTACAAATGATTCTTTTTTCCTTTAAAAAGCTTTTTCTCCAGTATCTTTTCATCGCCCTTCATCTCTTTTTAAAATAAACATACGTATATGAAAAGCCCACCAGTGGATTTCAAGCCTGGATCTCTGCAGGCCTATTTGAATGGCTTTCAGAATAGGACAATGATTTTAAAAATGTTAATGATTTCTTCAAAACAGTCAGCAATTTTTATTATGTTATAGTTATATTATTAGTTATTTATATTATTAACTAGTAAGGTTTTTTAAGTTCCTAGTTGAGATAGATAGTCAGCTGGTGTTTTGAAGTTTTAATGGTGTTTTAAGGAACAAAATCTTCTGGTGGATGGATTGAATTTCCTGTATTAGACATACTTACTTTCCTCCAGATTGATTGTCTCCTTGTATCACTGAGCAGTCAGAAGTGATCATATGGGAGGCTGAACACCGAAGGAAACAGGTCAGAGGTGCTGGGCTGCATGGGGCCAGATGCTGGAGACACACCCCATCCATAGTTTCGGGTAGGTTGACACTATGGCTGTTTTCCTCCACTAGCAAATATAGTTTTTGCTTAATTACTAGATGACTTGATCATAATGAGTCTTTGCTTGAGAGTCCCTGAAGATGCCTTTAGCTTTTAGTTTCCTCCATTGGATTTAGCTGCAGCTTCTGGCTGACCTTCTGTGTGGCCACTTGCTGAGGGCACGTGACTGCCCTCCTCTTGCATGACATATGAAGAGAAGCTAATTCAAAGCGTTCATTGTTTATGGCTGGTTTTTTAGTTCTTTTAGCTTCAGGGTTTTAGAGCTGGAGAACAGCTAATCAAAGGCTAGTGCAGAAAACTGATTTCAGCTGTCTCTTGATAGGTTTCACATTTTTCAGTCATCTTCCCCCCTCCCAATACAGTCCCCTTCCCTAAAACTGGGAGGAAAGCAAAGGCAAGTTTAAAATCTCCAGAAATGCATGTCTATCTACAGGAAATTAAGGGTAAGTGGGCCATTTTTACCTTTATGCCCTCCATTCTTTCACTTAAATAAGTGGTCTTTGCTGTTGCTGCTGACGGTTGACACCAGGCCTGACAAACTTCTCTCACTCATCACCCTGGGTCTGGTCCCTCCAACCTTAAACATATTTGCTGCCTGCTTGTAACCATGGAGGTATATACAGCATTTCAGAGAGAAAATGGCCCCCCTTTTGGCCAGGGCTTCAGCCAAAGCCAGCTACACTTTCCTGCCTTTGTCTTTTCAAAAGGACAGCTCTGTTTCCTTCGACGATACTGTTTATAGCTTCACCAGATGAAAACTGTCATATCCCATTTCTACTGAGACTGAATGATATCTATTGGCTAGATGCAGGATCAAAAACAAACAAGCAAAAACAAAACAAAACAACAAAAAAAAAAAAAACAGAACTTAGTTCAGCTTTAATGCTTGCATAGACACCATGCAAATTTCCTTCAAATGAGCCAGGAAATGCTAAATATCATCTCATTGCAAAAAAAAATTGCTCTCTCCAAAGGTCAATTTAGAAATGTTGTGACCTGTGATGTCCTTTACTATTGGCTGCATTTCCCAGAAAATATGTGAATTCTGGATGAGATAACTGCTCAGTCTGGAGTTATATATTCAACACCAAGTACAGAGAATACAACTGTGTGTCTTTTAAAGTGCCATAAACTTAGCAAAATGAGTTTTCTAATGGTAAGACTACCAATGCAAACAATCACATCCTGAAAAGGCTGTATAGAATCCTGCTGTGTATTTGAAGTAATCGTACTTTAAAATGTGTTGCTTGAATAGGGTGAACATTTCCTATATAAGCCTGATTTATATTTTTATTTATAGTCCAGTACACTTACCAGTTTTCCTAGCAATTTCCATGCTACCAGAAAAATGATTGCTATGTTAGTGGAGAAATGACTTTGGATAGTACTGCCCCCAGTCTCTGGAAACTATCTTACTTTATAATTACTTGGGAGCTTGAGAAATAAATCTTCATTGCCTTGCTTTCAGTGACAGAGACCAGCGAGCAGAATGATGAAAGGGAAGATTTAGGATCTTCCTATGGCAAAGTGGAGTAGGAAGAATTTTCTGGTGTAAACCCTGCACTCCTCCTCCTAGCTGAATAGGAAGCTTTTGAAATACAACATAATTTTCTGCATTGGAGCCTACTTCTTAAGGTTTCTATTGGCACATTTCAGTTTAGTTACCAGATTAGCAAAAGATCACCTGACAAAAAGAGGGGGGAGGGGGGATGTAAATTCTCTATATACCTCACAGGGAGAGTAGTCACATACATCTTTCTTATATACATTCTTTCCCAGTTCCTTCAGAAAATTACTTCAGAAAAACAGTCTCTCAGTGGATGCTACCATTACTGTTCAAGGGTATGAGATAAATTACTAACTAACTTTCCAAATCTTCTTATAGGTAAATTTCAGACAAAGCTTTTGCTTTACTGTTTTCTTACTCACTGGACTTATACTTGAAGGTCAGAGACCTGACTGGAATTTATTTATTTATTTATTTATTTATTCTTTTTCATTTTATCACCTTCATAGGACTCACTATTACGATAATCCCATGAAACTGTCCCTGGAACTTTTACATTATCAGATTTTCAGCAGTTTCCCATTTGGATAGCACAGCTCCTACTGTTTAGATCAGGTTGGATCCTCAAACTTGGGTTTCTAAATTTACACTTCCAACCATATTTGGAAATTAGAAAAATTGCCCTGTCACCAAGCCCTGGAGTTCATCTGAAAGTTTGCTAGAGGTTCCTTACTTGCAAACTCTGAAAAGAATCTGAGACCTTTCTGAGACTTCAATTCTTTATTCGTGACTTTGGAATTAAGGAGAATCAAGAATCTGTCTCCATAGGATGCTGTGGCAGACTGCTATGTTCCTCTGAATTCAACTGTGCCTGTGAAGTTTTCTTAGTTTCATCTCTAAGTTGTGTACCAAAATTTCTTATAAGCAAAACATTTTGTTTGTACTATGGGATATCTTATCGGTATCTCTGATAAGAACAAATCAAAAAGGTGATTAGTTTTTCCAGGATGGTATTATATGAGCAAGCTGCTTTTCCAGAAGCACTTCTCTGTGACAGTTTTGTATGGGTAAATAGGACAGTTAGACTCCTATGACTTTCCTTCAATTTACCTGTCTAGTACAGGCAAACATGAGATGCCTACTAAAAATATAACAAACAATCCAACACAGCTCTTCATGAAAGATACCTGTAATATATGTGGCTATTTATAGAGAAACATAGGTACTGAAAAACAATATACATTGGAGAAATTTAGTTCATAGAAGCCCTGATTTTAATTCTTATTTTAATTCTTGGTACCTGAGGAAACATCCACTTAAATTGAAGCATATAATACTTCAGTCTATCCCAAGGGTGTACATTAAAAATAATGATTAAAATTGCTTTGCTGACATGTTACTACGTATTCTCACTAAACATGTTGAAGTTGCATTCTACTTTACATCGATTTAATTACAGAAAGTAGGGCTATGACATTTCAATTAGATCTACATGAAAAAGAAGGCAAAGAAGAGAGAGTAACATGTATAAGAAACAACTGAATAAAAGATACTGGCAAATACTTTTCCTTGGTTAAGAAAAAAAAAAAAAAAAGAAGTGATACAGAGATAAGACTAAATGTCCTGATGTCCCAAGTAAAACTACAGCTGGATGGATGAGCAGCTCTCTGCTTGCTTCTTCAAGACTGCACTGGATATTTACAGGGAATGCGATCCATACTCTGTGTGTCTGAGAGCATGTGCTCAGTCCTGCATGTTTTCCACTGAAAGGACAATGCTTTAAAATATATATATATATGAAGATAACAACAACAACAACAATAATAATAATAATAATGAAAGCTTTAGAAAATTCCATAGCAGAAAACACTATATTTCCCTGAATGAATTACAGTCACATCTTAAGTGCACATATAAGAGCACAGAAATATTGCTTCAGGTTCTTCATTTAAAGGACAGATATTTTTTTCAGGGCAATTCTAATTGAGTGTGTGGAGATGAGAAGAAAAAGTCAATGTTTTGTTTGGGATCTCTAGGTACTACTGTCAGACATTATCTCAAGATAATATGCAGGGGCCTGAGTTGTACTTTTTGCTTCTCCACACCACACTGTTATCTCTATAGTAACTTTTTTTTTTTTTTTTTTTTTTGTGGGGACAAACCTGTTTGCATATGTAAAGATATTATAGCAAGCTGCACAAAACTCAGCCAGCAGCAATAACATAGCTCTGGGAAATGTTCATGAATTAACCAGCTGAGGGAGCACACGCCATCGGCTTTTCAGTAATGGCACAATGGATTTTAGGGTGCTTCAAGGAGAAATAGTATGGTAGTTAGAGTGCAACATCTGAAGGACTTTTTTCATGTGTAATAGTTTGGGTCAGAATTCTGTTTGACAGCATGGATTTTTAAAGGATAGAGCTGATCTGCTCCTTTTTTACCATTCTTTTCTATAATATGTATTTTTTTAATTGAAATTCATTAACCATCTGCACTGTTAGATTTTAAGGGTCTAAGGTAAAACCCTGGACCACCTGAAGTTAATGGCCAAGTCCCATTTATGGGATTAGACCCAAGTCTTCATCTCTGCTCCAAATGAAGTGTTGTATCAACAAATGAGTACACGGACAGTTGTCCGTGTCAGACTCACAGCCTGCTCAGCCCACGGTCCTGCCTGTGGCAACAGAGCAACAACACTACCTACCTGCAGAAGAAAACAACAGTGGGACAAGCTGTGTGGGCTCAGGGAACTCTTGAACTGATAGTATATTTTGGTGGTTTGGGAAAACAATTAAATGGTTAGGCTTGGTTCTTCTTTCTGCACAAACCAAGCCAGGTTTTGCTTTTCCCAAGTATTCTCTTCAGCTTTGCATGGCTGGGAGTCCAAGAGAGGACCATGCTATGCTCTACCTGGTGCAGTGCAAGTTCATGTGTACAAAAACACTTCAAACTCACTTTGCAGGTCATGGTTATGTAGATGGGTAATACTGAGAGAGGCAGCAGTAGTAACCGCTAACACATGTAAAATCCTGGTTGAAGGATATTGTTTTCATTATAGTTGTGTTCTCTGCAGCTACTCCAAAGTGTTGTATTCTTGTTTGACTTCTTCATTAGGAAAGCTGCTGCTTTATTAGTAATGAACCACAGCAAAAACACACACACACACACACACACGCAAACCCAACCACCTGACAAGGGCTGGTTTTGTTTAAAAATGATGTTACTGTTGGTTAGCCAGTGTATAAGGGCTCCTTTCAGTATGCTTTTCATTTCTGGAAAATAGGTCAGTCTGTTTTCACAGAAATTGGTTAATTCATACAGCACGGGCCAGGAAAGACATATAAACAAGCAATCCTTCTTTTTATAAAGAAGTGAAATGCAAACTTTGCTATTTGCAAAGAAGCTAGGAAATGCAGTCGTTCTACTTATCCACCTCAGCTGATCATTTTACACCGACTTAGTATGAAACTGGTCTCATGTTTCCTGAAACAGAAACCTGGCCTCATTTTCCCATAAGCGCTGTCCACCTTCAGAGCAAATATGATGTCCTCAAATTTTTTGTTCATAGGAAATATTATAGGGTACCTGGATTTTTATGATATTGAACATATATGTCTTTCTTCAGATTTATGAGAGTAAATAAGAATTGGTTCACTGTTCTTTGCCTTTCCCTTAATAGAATCATGCTTGAACTTATTTTTTTGTTTGTGCTTCAGGAAATTTCTTCTCCCCTGCCTTGGGCAAAAGCAGAGGTATGGTAATGAAAATATGCACATAATACGAAAGGGGAAAATCTTTTTCCAAAAGGAAATGATAAGGAATGCTTTAAGGGTAGATTAATTCAATTTTAACTACTAGAACTTTATTCCACAGACTCTGTTTTTGAAAACTAAACCCCTTTGATAAGAAAAAATACTTTCTTTAGGTCTTGTATAATTAATCTGAGAAATCAGATATGTGGATTTTGAGGTGATGGTGGAATGTAAAGATTAAATTTTGAAATTTGACCAGCAGTGTTTGGAAGACAAAGAGAGGGCTGAACATCAGGGATGTCTGCAGCTGCCAGAACAAGTAGACTACTTTTCTGCCAGAATGAAACTCTTCACATTGCTTCCACTTTTCTAGCATTGAGAACGATGAAACAGTTTGAGATCAGATCTTTGTTTACAAGAAGTCAAAGAATTTTTTTTGCTGATGCTCTAATGATTCGTTAAACTTGATGATGGGATTAGCTTAACTTAGAGCCTGCATACTGACATGAGCAGAGATAGAAGCAAGGGAAGATAACAGTTATGTACAACAGACTTTTTGAAGTATTTCCCTTTTCACTCTTGACCAGAATTACTGCATTCCTGTTGGGTTCGGCTTGTGCAAGCTGCTTTACATTTGGCATTTGATTTCCTGAAGATGCTGTGGTGGAGAAACTAGATGAAATAGGAAATGTTATAACAGACAAGCAAGTCTCACTATTATTTAGGGGGTCATTGATTCTAACTATAATTGAACTCAACAGCAAAACTTTTCTATCAGAAAGCCCAAAGGCTAAATCAGGGGTAAAGAGTGGACCACCCCATTGTCTGTCTATGCAAGACTCTGAACTGAGATACGCAGAAGATTTACACAGTCTTTGCTGACAGAGCTCTGGTCCAAGGGCTCTGCTGACCCTTTGGCCTTGGCTCTGAAGCAAATGGAGGCAGTCAGTCTCTTAAATGACAGCAATGTAGGACACATATTGGAAGCTGACTGTCAATAGATTGGCCAGTCCAGTCTAGAAAGAGTTGCTGCCATAGTTATACTATGAACACACACCAGCACACATCAGAAATTTCTCCTGGGGTTCTGCCAATGTAAGGGTGCCAAAAGGACCAATCCAACCCAGTCCAGCCCTACTCTATCTTTTCCTCCAGATCGTGTATCTTTCCTCTCTTGAGTGTCATGGCTGCATGAGTATTTACACAGGGAGGGGTGAATATGGGAATGTGTACAGATATTTCCCAAGGAGATGGGTGGGACCCCTTGGTTGGGGTGGAGGAGGAGGTCACAGATGTAAGCCTCTTGGGGAACTGCAGCATACAATGTGTCACCCCCCTAATGACCTTCAGCACAACATCTGAGCTAGCCCAGAAGAATGCAAGGTCCCAAGTGAGGACCTCACTGGGCTAATGCATATCTGAGACCTGGTCCAATGCTGTGTAGGTAAGTTAGCACCTTCAGAGCTGGCTCAGGGATCTTTAACAAGGTAACAAATATTTATTACTAGAAGGTTTTTAGTCGTACACTGAGCCTTACCTAAAGAGAGGTAAGAATCTTACATTTCAAAGCTGTTTCTCCTCATCTTCTTAGTGCACAGAAGAGTCTTTTCTTTCACCCTTCCCTCTTTCTGGGGGCAGACTGGTGCTGCAGGGCAAGTTTTCTTCTGTGCCATTTCCCCAACCTGTCTTACTCTGTGCTCAAGCAGTTGCCAGAGCTGGCCCAAAGGAAGTGGGAGGAGGAGAGCCAGGCCACTTTGCAAGCAGTTTGCATCCACAGGGGCTCAGCTGTATCATAAAACTACACCTTGGGCTCTCTGGGATGAATGAGGTGGTTCACTGGTCCTGGTGCTACTGTTCCAGGTGCTCTGCACCTGTTCTTCTGCTCAGACATTGGGCTTTTTCTTTGCAGTCATAAACAGTATAGACACTGTTTAAATAAACCTAATATTGTACGCAGGGAGCTGGGAGCTTGAAAACAACTGTGTGCCATGCCTCTGTATTCCTGGATAACGACATAAAATCATTCAGCAAAATATACTCTAAAGGATCAGATTTCTATGCGGTTGGACTGCTCAATTTCCAGTGTAAGTAATGAGGTTTTGTTATTCAGCCCCTCCAGATGATTCAACAGCTTTTGCCCACAGAATCTTGAATGCCTTTGGTTATGATATTCCTAATTTTTGCTCATTAGGAATTGATTATGTGAATGCTGCAAAGAAATGGAAAATGAAAAGACCAGAAATCTATAGTCATCATATGAAAGCTGAATTAAAATATATTGCTAGGCAGTCTAACAGAGAAATCTTTTTGCCCTAAGACACAACAGAGCACTGTAATGTTATATTAAATCTCATTGAATCAGTCATTCTAGTACTCCCTCCAGTCTTGGGATGGGAAATCTGTGTCAGCTCTTGGGTACTATATTCACACCTATAATCCTAGCACCAAGGTTATGAGCAACTTCAGAGCAGTTTCTTATCATGGTAGGTTTTGTGACCCTGTTGTGGCATGATCTTTACCTTTTCTTTGTTTCTTTATTCTCTTATTTGTAATTAAGTGGTCTCATTTGCCTGCTTTGATGGGGATTTTGCAAGCAGGATCGAAAGCAGACAAGCAGCTGGGGGTTGGGAAGGGGCCCTGTGGGGGTCAGAACTACCTGGCAGAGGAGTCCCTTGCAGTGCCACAGGGTCTGAGGGGAAGGAAGAGCAGTCTGCAGCATTTGCCATGGCCATAATTTCAAACAGAGTGCCTTCGGACTGCGTTTATACAATCCCATCTTTCATGAGATGTTTTAATTCCTTTGACTAAATGTCAGCGAGCCCTGAAGGTTTAACTTATCCTGTGGAAATCGGAAGAACTGAAGTCTAGAGAGCTGGTGCATACTCAACCACATGCTTTATAAGTTTCATATTCAAGAGTTGCAGCTCTGTTTTAAGGCACAGCTGGCCAGGGACTACAAGGAAATATTGCTCTTTCTGATGGTGCCATCTTGTAGCTGCCAAGAGGGTTATGGTATTGATATTTTCTAATCACAAATAAACTCCCAATAAGTTCTACCTTATTAATATTATCATTTGTATGTCAAAAGTGTTACTTTGCTTTTTGATAAATATTTCTACATCCCATGTATTTGTAAGTACTGTCTATTCTTTGTAGCTGGGCTACAACTTCTCGAGTAAGCAGATAATCAAAGAGTCATTTACATTGGAAAAGACCTCTAAGATCATCTAGTCCAACCTTTGAAATATTTTTAATAATATTTCTCTCATTAACATTTGCAAAAAAAAAAAAAAAAACAACCAACAACAACCAGCTAAGACAAGCTCGCCCTGCAGCAGCCCATCCTCAGTGCCAGGACATCCAGTCCAGGAAAAGGAGATGTTGATATCATTCAGCTAGGAGATGAAGAAAACAGCCCAGCAAAATGGGAGTAGAGGCACCTACCAGCTCTTACGGTTGTACCTGGTTTGGGAGGGACCATTTGCATAAGGCACATATCTTCCTGATGGGGATGAATCCATGCAAATACTCCACTAGTGTAGTGTCCTCTTGTTTCAAAACCTGTAAAATCTCTTGGTTCAGTGAGGCATGGATTCACCTGACCTAAATTCTGTCTTAGTCCCAGTGCTGGCTGATTCCAATTACCTCAATGCCCTTAAAGGCTTAAAATGAGCCCATAAGGCCCCTCGTGCAGGTGTCCCCACTGTAAAGTAGGAAAAGCTGCATGTTTTATCTCATGAGGATGCTACAAAAACAGATTCATTAAACACAATTCAGAAACTGTAGGAACAAGTTCAGATAAAAACCTGTAAACGTATGTCCACATTTAGCCACTTGCTCTCCTCCAGTGATGAGATGTTTATATGTCAGAAGTTCCTCCTGTTTGGGGGCTAAATACAGACATAACTTTACGATAACAAGAGTTTGATGGTGGACATTCTCAAAGGCTGTTTTTTGGTGGTTTGTATCTTTATTTACAGGAAGCCAATTTCAAATTTTCTACATAAAGAATTTTACCTTTCCTGACATATCTTGCCTTTCTTTGCTTCAGACTAGCCTTTTTGAAAAGTCACCACATTGTCACTCAGAATATTACAGGGTTTGGATTGAATGTAGATCAGTAAATTTAAGGTCAATGAAAGCAAAGCAGTGTGGTAAAACTTACACAAATGCCTGTTCATGCAGGGCCTGCTTTTGTCCTCAATATGCCTAAAACAAAATGCTGTAATCTGCTTCTGTGCTCCATAATGGGATAATGTTTGGATCCAAACACATGAAAAATTTATCTCAAACTGGAACTTAAGATGCCTTAGGAACACAAAAGACTGTGTTTATTCTCCAGCCCAACAAATTCTTTACCAAACCAGGGTGGACAAGAATCTAAATATCTAAATTCCTAAAAGAAAAGAATAGTATTTAATGGCATGACTAGAAATACCGGGTTCTGCTGGGTTCTGAATGTCGTAGTGGGACTGAGATGTTGATGTTCCTTAACTTGTCACAACACACGTGAAAAATAAATGTTTTGAACAACAGAATGTCAAGTAGAAAGAAAACAAATGTTTGAAGGTGACTTGCATAACCTTACAATAACAAAATTATTGGACCACAAAGCTGATTTACACTAACTAGCTGTTCCATTAATCTTTGTCTCAGTAAAATGAAGTAATGTATGAACTCTTAAATGTAAGTAAGAATTTTGTGTCTCTGATTTAGTATATTTGAGAGATTCTTTCACATATTACATCGTTGTGAGTAATAAAAGCTATCACAGTACTTTAGACAAGGGGTATTTGTTCAGGCCAGAAGTTCAGTGACTAAGAAGATATCATTAATTTATTTTTCTGAGCCTACTGGCTGCCATCTTAAGGGAACTGATTTGTGACAGAAATGTCATAGAGTCATACAAGATGTTGCAGACCAAAGCTAAACCTGACTCAGTGCTTTCTTCAATAACCTCAAGCTCTGGTGTTTAGAAATGAAAGGTGTGCTGTGGGACACAAAAGTGAAAAACTGAACAGTTTTGTAAGAGATTTAATGTGTCTGATAAGACCTCCAATAAAACAGTGGGATAAATGGCACCTTCACTCACCTTAAATTTCAGGTAATCACAAGGACTAAATTTAAACAAGGTGAGAGACTTCACAAAAATACATGCCAGGCCATTTTATAAGACATGTTCAAACATAAGGATCATTTATCTTTTATAGTAGAACCTCAGGGCAAATGATAATTAGTATTTACTGGTTACTGTTAAAGAAAAGAGTGCATTACATTTACTTTGAATGATACAGTTTGTGATAATTAGTCAACATCCAAAGTAGTTGAACTTTTCTTATAGTATAATGCATGGATAACATAGTGACTTATGAAATAAAAGTTGAAGTCCTATAAAGTAGTTGAAGGGGCTGCATTTTTGTTGTCTGTTTGCACTGTGCCTGGCAGAATGGGAGCTGTCTCATAATGCGTTTTTTTAACTGCCATGGTAACACAGGTAAGGATAGTCCACTTTCAGCCCTACAGGGATTTGTTATTTATATGCATGTATGATGTATGAACCTTCTCTCAGTGTCTTTTTAGGGCTGGAAAAAAAACAGGGATCCCTTCAAAAAACATTAGTTCTTTTGAGCTAAAATCCAGATTGAAAAGCTTCTATGAGAACACCTTGAACTGGGCAAAAGTATCACAGATATTTGAATGGAAGCTAAAATTTGTAATGAAGTCCTGAAAACCTTAATATTTCAAATTGGATTGTATGCCAAAACCAAACAGAATCTAGTGGTAAGTGGGAAAAAGATGAAAATGAAAACCCGTTATTCATGGAAGAGCAGAATATTTCTGTTCAGACTGAGTTTTCTGTGTGGTCAAGCACAGACTTCAGTCCCTGTAGCCAATGAAATACAAAATGAATATTTAACAAATATAAGTAAAAGCAAGTAGTTAAAAAAAAAAAAGTAAGAGATCCATTCTACACTGTACAAATGACTCTAAATTAGCTTCCACAGAGAACTTTGAACTTGTCTTTATGTTAGAGCTATGTTATCATTTGGAAGTTGCTTAAATTAAAATTAAATTAAAATTCCTTTCAATACAATTCCTTTCAGGTGTGAAGGAGCACTTTGTATAATACTATGAAAGCATTCTCTCACTGTGGGGTTGATATAAGAAATGTAAACAGTCATTTAATATTAATACTGGAATGAGATTCAAATTTAAACTTCATCAGAAAGTGACCGAAAACACATTTAAGCAGAAGACAATTTTGATTATAGTGTTTGTATTTTAAACAGGGATATTTGTCTTGGCTTACAGTGATTGTTTCTCCAGATATTATCAGGTTTGCTATATAATAATGAAAACCATCTTCTTTCCCTCTCTAAGACTGTTGCAGAACATACTAACTTCTTTAATTTCTTTTATTGCCAAGCAAGCTCCAAGTATAACTCAAACAAATGCCACTCAGTGTACAAGCAAAAAACATACAGTTTAATGTAAATAAATGTCTTTTTCTTAAAGCAACATTGGGAAATATCTGAAATGCAGCTAGTGTAAATTTAGTTTATTCTTTCTTTCTACTCATGCATTTCACTATATGTTGATCCAAGTGTATGAGCAGCTCCGCTGATTTCAAAGAAACTACTCATACACTTAAAATTTGGCTTATGTGTTCATTTAGGTTAAAGCTTAGACCGTAAGACACTTTCAGTAAAGATATTTTGAAGATTTAATGACTTTCTTGATATCTCTTTAGTTCAAGCTCAATCATGTTTTATACAAGAGCTTTGTGTCTACCTGGAGAGGCATTCCTTTCCACAAAGATCAGAGACAGAGCAACAAAATTGCATGGTCTTGGGCTCACCTTTCCACCACCTCACTTTTTTGTCAAGGCACTTCCCCTTACAGTAGGGGTCATTTGAGGATTGCAGTAGACTTGCTAACAAATGTTGTGAACAAGATTCAGTGATATGGGCAATTGGATGTTCTTGGTACCTGAAGTCCAATTGTTGATTTCTTGAATTTCAGTGATGAAATTAGAAGCTGAAATGACATGTCCAATTACACTCCCTATTCCTTTTTTTACACCCGGTATGGAATTGGAAACTAAAGAAAGGGAAAACAAAATCTTAAATGAGTCTTAGTTATACATGCTGCTTCTGGGAAGAGATCAGATGTTTGGTATAACTTATAGAAGACTTACAACTGACTGTCTAAAGATAAAAAAGCAGCTCAAACTCTATGTTTTACTACAAAGAGATATGTAAAAGACTAAACTTTAAATTTAAACCTCCTTCATCTCTTTTTTACAAACTACATTTTTGTGTCCCATCACAGTGTCCAGAAGCAAAACTGCAGATCTGACCTCATGAGTGTGGAGTTCAACTGACCACGAGTATGCTAAAATATTACCGGAAGTGGGTTTAATATAATCAGCTTCAATTCATTGCATGGCATGCATGAAACAAAATTAAGTACCTACTTTCCCACAGAGGGGGAAAGAAGAATTGTGTATAACACCTTTGCTTCCCTCTGTTGTTTTGTCTTGGAAGAAAGTGGGATTGTGGCTGTGGTATCTGAAGCATGACTATTTTGAAAAAAAAAAATGAAATAAAGCCTTTTTCCACCTTCTCTGCTGTTGGAAAATGCACCATCTTCTTGAACTTGGAAAGGTATTTGATGCCTTTTATTTCCTCAGTTCCAACACAAATGTGATGAAAAAAATGATTTAAGACTTTGAAGTGAAGAGAGATTTCAAAAATCATGAGAGGGTTTTTTTATTCATGTTGTGATTTTTGTAATATGCCACTGCATCTCTGCATGGTAATGTGGGAACTAGGTACAGACTGTGTTGTTTGGGGTACTTTTAATTCCATTTACAGCAACTTTCACAGAAATTTTCCCTTACAACAGAGGCCTGAAGACTGTCATGATTTTGCACAATTTGCATTGCTCCCAGAACTGAATAAAACCACCCATGTGAGAAACTGCACTTTCTACAACTGGACTTGAGTTGCATAACTTTAACTGAAAATACAACGAAGACAATAAAGCCTTGTTAGCTGTATTAATGAATACAAGAGGTTTCAACCACCTAGTATTTAGTCTTGCCGCTGTGCAGAAATAAGCCTCCCTCTTGCTTCTGTGCTGCCTGCATCCCACCTCCTGCCCATCCACTCAGCAGTGATCCAGAGATTGCGGATTTCTACCAGAGATTACTGATGTATTGTGAGGAATGGATCAAAGGCAAGGTGTTGGTTTTGCTTGATCTGGTAATGTGCTCACTTCACAATCAGGAAATACAATGAACTACTTGGCAGCGTATTAATCCTCCTGGAAAATTCCCTTAAAGTAATCAGCCCTCTAGCTCAGGAGATGGAAGTTCCAGCTCTGAGGTTTTTTGGGTGAAATATCTGGAAAATGAGTTTATACTTGTTAGTAGGAAGAACTTGTTAGGGGGAAATAAAAAAAATCTTTACCCAACATCTGATTACTGAGCAGCCTCAGCTGTAGTCAGGCGACCACTAATGCACCTAAAAATACAGCTGGATTTATAATGCAGCTAGCTGCAGCTCACTGTGTGGGATATGTGAAGGAATGTCCTGTAATAACTGCTGTGATGGGTCCTGGGGCCCACTGCTCTTTTATCAGGGCATGAGCAGACACAGACAAACTCTATACCCAGTGCTTTTTCATTTGGTACTTGAAAATACATTGGAAAATGCTTACAATATTCTCTATAAGTGGTACTGTTGGTAACACCACTCTCCTTGCAAGATGTGAGGTTTTTCTTTTGACAGTCTAATATAAATACAGTAGCTTTGGTTTGGGGTGAAAGCTTAAGCTTCCTTTAAATAAATAAATAAATAAAAAAGAAGCCACAGATATGTCCTTGGCACAGTGAAAAGGTGCCAGGCCATTTGGGAGGGAAGCACTGCCACAGGGTGTGAAGGGGAGCTTCTCTAGCTCACCCCCCTAAGCCATCAATGCCAGCATGAAGCCTGTGGGGATCCCCTTCGCATGAGGGGGGCACCAACGCACAACCAGGCTGTGCTCTGGGGACACAGGACCGCATCCATACCTTTGGTTCAGGTGTCTGAGGGGTCAGAAAAGGCCCCTCATCATTAGTGAGGAGGACAAGACACACCCCAGAGGGTAGCTGGGGTCTAGGACAAATTTTTCCTGATGTACAGCTCGCTTGCTTTCACCCATGTTTATGCATCTGGGCCAGAGAGGTTATTCATCATCCTGAAAGGTCGGTACTGGCCATGTATGGTCGGTACTGGCCATGGGTCTTGTTTCTAAAAGTTGTAGAGTTACAACTGTATATAAAGACAGTTGTATTTTACATAAAAAGCAGGCTAAGCAGTCATTCCCCAAGACAAACTAGCTAACATGGCTTTAGAGGAGCTTTTGTTTCCCAAAGATCCTACTTCCACCGGCTGTTCCAGCAGGCCGTCTTGCTGCAAAACTATTACAGTTTGCCATTGGCAGTCTGGGTACCCCGAAGAGTTTCTGGCTTGCCTTAATTGAACAGAAGAAACTAATTTAAATTTTTAAAGATATAATTAGTTTGACTTCCTCTACCAGGAATTCTGTAATTGATACTATGAATAAATTATGGAATGCAATTGCGAAGGTTCTTAATTACAAAGCTTTTTAGCTGCACAGCGTCTGTGCTGTTGAGTGATGGATGTTTTGTCCTCCAAAGCAGAGCATGATCCTTGTCAGAGAACATATCTGCATGCCACAAGCTGGAAGTGAGGGACTGAACTGAGCACACAGATCCTGACTGAGCGCTTGCTGGGGCAAGTATTACTCAGCTTATCTGTGTAGAATGCAAATACAAAGGGGAGCAACTGGTCCAGGCGAGTCCAAAAGCCAGAAGGGGTTTTAACTTAGTGATTGCAATTAGTTTAAGCCCTCTGCAATATGCTTTATTTTCCATGTGTCTGAATTAATTTTCAGCTTTTGTCATGCTTCCCAGCTGCAGTGTGAGTTTTTTTCCTCTCTGAGCAAATTATTCACTAAGAAATAATTCAGCCACTTCTGTCCCCTTTTTCTCATTTATAAACCAAATTTTGCTTTCAAGCATTTCATTAAGCACAAATGACATAGCATACTTGCCCTGAACTTACAGAGAAAACTTCAGAATATGGTGGGATTTAATAGTTACTTGGGGTAAAAATTAAGTAAGAATTCTTTAATGAAATGTAATCTTTTTAAATAAAAACCTCTTTGATCTGAATAACAATATAGACCTTTAAACATCTCATTTAGTTAAAAATCAGTGAAATCTCATGCATTAGCTGCCTCCAGGGAATGTATAATAGCTGTGTTTTCCCATTTCTCACCGAGACGAAGCTACCTTTTCACAGACTTCACTTCCCATTCAGCAGACTTTATTTCTTAATCCCTTATAAAATTACCTCTTTATGTACTTCCTAGACTCAATAGCTACATCAACACTACTGAATTAAAGATGCCTGAGGCTATTTAATGTCCTTACGGCAAAGCATCCTGGCTCATCTTGTATCCGCATACCTCAACTCCCTTCCTCCCCAAAACTGAGTGGCTGCCCCCAAACTGCCCTCCCAGGAAGGCAGCACCTCCTGCAGGGCCAGCCTCCTGCCAGGATGGAGGTGGGTGCAGGAAGGCTGGGCCAGTGCTGGAAACCATGCCCCAACCTCAGCTCATTTACTAATAATGGGGATGCAGCCACTGAGTGTGAAAAAAGGGGGGGAAGGATGGGAGGATAGAAGGACAGAAGGGAGGAAGAAAGGATGGAAGGAAAATATCTGTTTCCCAGACTCTCAGTGAATGTTGTAATTAATGTTAGTCACTCTTCTGAATGCCCTGGAGTTGGTGGTTTTGGCCCTTTCTACATAAGTTTTTGGTTTTTTACAAGTCAGAAATTTCCTAACAGTCTGCCTGCCCAAATGCACCACTGAGCTTCCTGCAGCTACTGGTATTTGTTGGCTTCACCATTTCCAAGGCCTGTGAGCCACAGTGCTGGCCCTTCCCCCTACCTGGCCAGACACCACAAGAAATCACTGTAGGTGTTGGGTACTCACTGATTCATACTCCAAAGCACCAAAGAGCAGCCAGACCTAGAAAACCCATCCAGACAATGTACAGGAGCAACTGGTTTCTCATGGTACGTAACCACAAAATTTTTCTTTGACTTTTTTATTTAGGTTATATGTATATACATTTTTTTCATTGTAAAAATACAAGGAAATTCTTTTATTAGAAACAAGCATTAAGCTGCAGGTGAGATTGTGTATAAACCAGTCATTAAACAACAAAAATGATACATTTCCATATAATTATCACAAGGATAAATATTACATCCTCAGGAAATCCAGACTAAGATTAAACTTCAAGGAAATCTGAACAGAAGTAGACAGTTGAACAACTTTTGCGTTGCCTTGGAGCGCTTGGGTGAAAAATGCCTTCAATGCTTTTGGTACACTAGTTGGGATTCAAACTCACTCTTGTCCTAATCACAGTAGAGCATACACTGCATGGCAGCAAAATCAAGTGGCATTAAAATGAAAGCTGAAAACAAGTTATTTTTGAATATTAGATGCAAGTGGTCTCAAGGGTGGAGCATTATCAATATATATAATTCCTTTACTGTGTAAAAAACAAATAGCATTAGTGAACTAAAGAAGTGTTGGGGACCTCTTTTTGGAAATAAATTTTATTTTAGGAGGACTACTGGAATTACTGGGAAAAACTGGAGAGAAGAGAGGGAAGGTGATTGCTTCCAAATGGTAACTTACTCTTCATTGTGCACTACTCACACTGGAACAGGGGATGGATATTTTCCATCATTTTATCTATTTTGATAAATTACAGTTATATGTGAGGGAGCTGCTGCATTAGAAGGACTTTTGGCTGGAAAGTCTTACAAAACAGATGACCGAATCAGACTCAGTCCTCTGGAGAGATTAAAACCATGGTGAATTCCTTGCTGCTTCATCTTCTCAAATCACATTAGATTCCACTGTGTTTCAGGAGTTTTTAATTATTTCATATTATTTCACTAGTGATAAAGTGTGCAAAATATTATGAAAAAATTTGCAATACTTGAATATAGATATATTTTTTTTTCCCCTTCAATTTTCTGGGCTATGCTTTGGAAGTTAGGTTGTATTTTGTCTGTTGCTTGGACATATGATTGTATCAAGCTGCCTTTAAAGTAGAAAGAATTTGGTACCTTTCCCTCTTGCAGCTGTTTAAGAATTTCATTGCATTATTTACAGATTCGTTTCAAAATTTTTCAGAAGATGTTTTATACTTCCACTTTCAAGGAAATATTATGCTAACAGGTTTAGGCAGTGATTAAAATATGGCACATGAGCAAGCTGGCCATCTTTCAAGGCTGTCACACAACTTTAGCTCTACTGTTCATACTGAAATCAGAAAAAGACTTTGGGAATTAATTCTCATACGTTTCATCTTCTGGCATTAAATGTTTGGCTGCTGTTATTAACAAAAAAAGAAAGGGGGGGGGGGTGAATGATGCACTGTATTCTTCAAACTCCTGTGACTGGCTGAGAAAGGTTTCATAACACAACATTAACATAGCAAACTGGTTATCCAGGCACCCACGATTATGCTGCACCACTGGTATATGAGCATGGTACAAAATGTATGTACCACGAGGAAGAAGTAATGATTTTGTCAGTGTGGACTGTTGGACTCTTCTGCTTATTTCATGAAGGCTTGTGGTACATCACTATTCACTCCTGTGCTACTTGGCAAGGGGTAGCTGTGCATGTTGCAGCAGTTATTTGGGAAAGGTTGGATGTAATCGTTACTGGCACTTTGTTCTGTGGTCTTTCTGTTCCAGATTGAGTTATTCAGCTGGGACATTAGAAGGTTGTTGAAAGCTTTTGTCATAGTTGGATGTTATCCACCCATCCCTGAAAGCTGTTGTGCAGAGTCTGGTAAGTGCACAAGTTAGTGGCCTGTAAAGATAAGGGAGGAAATAAAGAAAAACAAGGCCTATCAGCAGCCCATTAACTCTGATTTTTGTGGATATGCAGCTTCCCTATGAATATGTATTAGAAGCAGGAGATAGACATGCCAGGGTCAAAGGCAGTAGCAGTAACCTGATGTCTCAGAGCCTTGGATGCTTCCTTATCCCACTCTTCCCCTCCCTCAAAATACAGTACTGCTGAAAAGGGGTTTCGTCTTCACATCCTGCCCTTTCTCAAGCCTGTCCTTTCTCAAGAAAAAAAAATGGGTTGCCTTTTTCCCAAAGGCAGACAAATCATAGCTCTGCCTTTCCCCCAGCAATACTACCTGGACAGCATATCAATGTGCAGTGAGTTCCCCAAGTCTGCAACTAAATCCATGCCCTCCATGCCTGATCTTTGCCTTTGCCTTTTTCCAGAGACGTAGGTAGAGAGGGATGCTCTCAAGAATAAGCTTGGCAGAAGGGAGCTGTGTCCTGGAGCCCTGCCTGCAGCCCATCTTGTTGGTCTGACAAACCAGAAGTAAATAGATTTTAGGAGAATTCCCCAGCAAAGTACTTACAGCCTTGAAATGCTAAGATCAGCCTTACACATATTCCTCCTTGCCTAATTAATTAAATATTGGAGACTTCACTGTGGGGTGATCTTGAGGAGTTGCAGTATTGGTAATACTGCAAATGAAGCATTGGTAGTTCTTGTCCAGGCCTAGGCCTGCTTTTCAGCACAATAGCAATTTAGTAATTAATTCCAAAGGATGTTAACTGAGTTGTAATTGTATTTGACTCCTTTCACAGATAGATAAGGCCTAGATTCTCACACAGCATCATTACACATTAATCTTCTCATAGAAAAATCAGCTTAATGTGCTCCTGCTTCTTTGTCACATCAGCTGTGCCTTCTCCGCTGTGTAAACATTATTTGCCAGCCAGGCTGGGCACTGTATCAGGGAAGAGAATAAGAAAAACAGCAAAGTAAAAATGTCTATTTTTTTAGTCAGCCCCAGAAAAAGAAAAAAGAAATCATTCTACGTGTCAAGCCACTGAGAAAGCAGAGTGGTGGGCAGCGGAGAAAGGCAAAGGTAACATGGCTGAGGGTTGCCATGTCACCACACATTTCACAGCCTCCAAATTTCCAAACTACATAACTGAACAACTATTATCTGCATGGAAATTTTGGTAAGTGTACCACCAGTATCACATTGCTAGTTTTACAGACCCACCATAACACACTGTTATATAAGAGCGGAGATAACAGATGCGGCATTTGGGGAATGACATGTTTAATCTGTTTTCTTCATCGCTTCCTCCCTTGCCACCCACTTTCAAAAGTTTTTGGTTTTTCAGTCCCAAGCAGTGCCATATACTGTGTGTGTGTATATATATATTACTATATATAAAAATCTATACTTTATATACGTGTGTGTATATATATATATATATGTATATATAATCTGTGTATATTTTCCATAAATGTGACCCATACTGCTGGGCTTTCTGCCAGATCCAAAATGTTTGATGCCTCCATGACTTATGCAGAAATCCTGGACCATGGTGGAGCATGAGTGGGAGCCCACTTGCTCAGCCCAGCCTCTTGCTGCATGTATGAGCACACAGTGCTGGTATTTAGCAAGGTCTTGGGTGCCTCCAAGGACATTTCTTGCAGAAGAATGGGATTTTTATCATCTTTATTAAATCAGATACTTAAATTCTTCCAAAATCTCAATATGGACAGAATCTAGGCATTTTGGATCTTTCCAGGGATAGAGCACAGGATGCCCTCTGAGTTAGCTGACAACAGATCAGGAGTAAAATTCAGGCTCTGCTCCACAGAGTGCTTATCTCAGCTACAACAAATGTGTGCTATGCACTAAGGGAGGCAAGCTGGGAGTGGAGGAGAAAAAATTGAAAGTGGTCACACAGGTATGGCATGTGTTACAATTTATCTATCCTAGAAGGATTAAAATTCTATGTAAATTATTCCTATGTAAATTATTCCAACAAAGACTTCGTTGACTCTAAATAACTTTTTAAGCTGTAACATCCCCATGTTAAGACTAGCAGAGAGAGTCTGACTTGTCAAAAGTCATGGATAATCAGAAGCAATTAATAGTTTCAGATCATTTGATTCTCAGACCCGTGCTTATCTAGCAGGCTTTCTCCTTGATGTTTGTGAAAGTTACAAATTGATTTTTTCTACTGTTGGTTTATACTTTCTTTCTGGGATTGCATTTCTGGTCCCCTTTTATGAGGTGTTTTATTATAGGCTTTCTTTGTGCATCCTCTCCATCACCCAAACTGTATTTGATGTGGCTGTGGATATTGGATGCCCTTGATATCCTATCTGACTGTGGCTACTTCAGACGATCGTCTTGTCATCAGACAAACTTTTCTATCCACATAAACTAGATCATAAGGAGCAGGAAAAAAATGTTTAGACTAGAAAGGAAAATTATTCTTGCTCTGATCAGAGTGAGAAATTGCCCTGAAACTATAGGAATTTCCTGTTGCTAAAATATTGTGTAGGTCCTAAAAACTTTGCAGGCAGTTGTTTCTCCTCTGGGCAGCTAGAAAGGTCAACGTGCCTTGGGGTAGGATGTAAGATTGCAGTGTTTAAGAGTTCATCTAGTCAGGAAATTATGGATGTAAAGTTACATAGCCCTGTCACTTATCATTACACAGCTCATTAAATCTCAGCTAATTGCAGCTTCACCCTAGTATCCAGGTCTTAATGTTTCTCTGCCTAATTAGCACACTAAAATCTGAAAATCCAAATGATTTTCCTTATTTCAGTCATTTCTTGTACAGAAAGAAATGGTGTGCAGAGGTTGAACTTATTGTAAGGGGAAAAATTGCACCTTAGTTATTCAATCTGTTTGTTCCATTGTTGAAGATGTAAATGTTTCTTCACAGAATTGACAGGAAATGTAGAGCAAATTCTGTTTGTTTTGTTTTGTTTTATTTTTTTACTGCAAGACACTCCAGTCTGTGTATGAAAGTTGCTTCTTTTTCATTTATCTTTTATTGTATTTCTCTCATTTCTTCTGTCCTTTCCCATAAACAACTCTCTGAAGAATTATCTATACATTATTTATCACAATTTAGTTATCATGTGATTTGTTGGGAAAAGTCATGTCTCTTTTAAAACCAAAGAAATATTTCCTAAGCAAAATCACAAGAAAAAAAAGAAAAAAAAAGACCATTTAGCAGTTATTTGCTATAAACAATATATCCTTACATTTCATTAGAACTCTCAAAATAAATGTCCAAAAAGTTATGCTTCCAATGTCTAACTTAGAAGGCATGCTGGAATACATCACTTGTTTTATTGAAATGTAAATAACATCTAATTCTCAGACGCTTTTAATGAAGTCGTGTATTTTTCTATTATGAAAAAGTAAAGCAAAATTCATAACTTAGAATCATTCATATTTTCACATGATTTTACTTCAGGAGCGATCCATAAGTCAGAGTTGTAACAGAGTGCTTTCTTCTCCAGAAAGGGTCATTGAAAATGGAGATAACATACAGTGGGCTTAGTTTTATCCTGATTAGAACTATTGACTTTGACTTTGCAGTTAAAAAAAAAAATGGATCTCTTTCAGGTGTGTATAAGAAAGGATGAAAATACAGCTTTTTTTTTTTTTCTTATTTTTCCAGAACTGTATATTTCAATTGAGTGTTTATTTATTTATTTATTTATTAAATATAAAATCTTGAAAGTAATACACATATTTGATATGCAAGTTTTCTTAAGAATTTATGCAGCAGTGGGAACAATCAATCATAATTTGCATTTAGATCACCAAAATAAATTAAAAAGTCTTGTTTTTTTTTCACCAAATTCCTGCTTTTTTTGACATTTTCGTCAACATTATTTCATCTTGATCTGCAAGATTTGGTGTATTTTTAAACGAACATCCTTATTTAAACCTCATGTTCGAGCTACATTCTTGCTATAGGATTTTCTAAACAGAGATGAAATTTTTAGTAAGTCAGTTAACACATTAGCTGTTTCTTCTGTTTTCACTAGGTTTTCCTATATTGCTAACATTGATTAATTCTGTTAATTATATTGCACTTACCTACATACTGTCTTTTCAGACTCTTTATATTTTTGAAAGTAATAAAGATCAAACCTCAAGGGGGAAAACTCATAAATAAATAAATAAATGATATTGCAGTTAATCTGAAAATCTACCAAGCATCAGGAGACATCTCTAGGCCAAAATATATTGGTGCTCAAAAAACACTACCCTTTTATGTGTAGAAAGTGGCAATTCAGTTCTGCAAGATTGCTCATGAATCTTCTGATGCCAAATAACAATACCTGGGTAATAGTTTTGACTTGTTCCAAGAGGATCTCAGCACAGTTGTTCCTATGAAGAAACTCTGGAACTCTGATAGTGTCTCCTGAGATCTGTCATTGTACATTTTCCACACCAGAACAAGTTTATAAGTACTAACAAATTATGTCTTGCAGAACTTGAGTGATGTATGGAATATCTTCATTTTATAGATGAAAAAATGCAAGAGCCAGAGAAGTTAGCATTGGCTGAATAACACAGTAAAATGTTAAGGAGCTGGTGCTTTTTTTCTGAGGTACAGTACATGTGACAACCAAGTTGAGTCATCCCGTGCCACTCTTGGTGGCATGTTCTCTGCCTTTATGGACCCAGAACAAAAGATGGTCTTGTAAAGCATGATCCCACATCTCCTGCTTGCCAATGTGAGCGGTGCTTGTGGGACTGCTATTTTTAACTGCTAGTCACTTACCATTTGAGGCACATATATGAAATATAGCTATCTAGCCATCATCAGAACAAATGAGTCTTGTAGGTTACATCTGGAATAAATGAGGCAGTGTTCCAGCTTCCCTGGGAAAGCCTACAAGGGCTTTGCTTGGCTGTTTGGGCGATAGCCGTCTTGGAGTCTTTTCCCTTTCCTCTGTTGATTGATGCTGAGGCACTCTACCCCTACATACCTCTGTGCAGCAATACAAATGTGCAGTCCTGATTCTACAGCTCGTCACAGATCAGTTATTAATTTGTATTAATTTATCAAGTGCTGGAGGCCACAAAATCTTCCTTCAGACTTATATTTTTTCTTGCTGTCTGGTTTGAAGGCAAGAGGACAATTGAGCACTAAGTGGGATATTCTTCATGCAGCCTGTTTTATAAACTAAAGCATGTCCACGCTATTATTCTTCTCAAAGCTGATACTGCTTGAGTCTTGACAAAATTCCTGTTTGTTACTAATGCTGCAGCTGCTCACCTGTTAGGTAGTGTGGAGAATTTCAAGGCAGTTGCCCTCCCATGGACAGATTTGTTTAACCCTGAAGTTCTAGGCAGGGTGGCAGAGGGAGGGCAAGGTGGGATTCCTTTACTTTTTTGGGCTTGAGTCAACCAGGAGTATTTTCCATCATTAATTCTGAATGGACTTGAAAATGCTAAGACTGTTTCATGGGAATCTTGCTCATTAATTTCCAAAGGGCAAAATCCACGATGTGCAACTGCCCATCACCTTATACTTTCTCTTGAACTCATCATGCTTCTCAGGAGTGGAATTGCATTGTCCTTGACTCATTGGAAAACAAATAGGGGAAGAGGCTTTCTTCCTAGGTCAGTCTCTATGGTGTCTCATTTCAAATTTCAGACCTAATTTTGCATTTACTTTAGCAACTGGGAACACATTGGTAAAAAAAAATCACATTGAAAGGACAAAATAAATACAGACATTGTTGTGGCCTTGTGGGTTTATTTTTGTTTCAGAAAACTGCAGACATGAGGATTCAAAATCATATAAATGTATTGGTATTTATTTTCTGTGTAGGATCTCCTTCCCGGAAAGACTGAAACAGATAAGCTCTTCCTGCCTCTTTGACAGCAGACAGTCACTCAAAAGAAAAGGTTTAGAATAGAAAATTTCAGACATCTGATGTGGTTTTTAAAAACCCACAAAACTGTTTTTTCATCCATGAAGGAAATAGCAGAATTAACAACCCTGGACTCCTATGGTATTGTCTCCTATGACTGTTCAGTATAATAGCCTCAGCTCCTCTCCTCTTCTGCTTTGATGCAATATCATTAAATCACCTCTGCAGCTCCTACATCATCCCACAACAACATGGCCTCTCTCCTCTGTCTCCTGACTGACCCCAGACTGTATCCCTGCTTTTGTATGAGTATTCATTCTGGTTTCTCTCTCCTTAGACACTGCCTTTCATGAACGTTTGGTTGAAATTGGCCAACAGGTTCAAAAATGACTGGGTGAAGTGAGGAGAGACAGATGGATACCACCAGTGCTGAGCCTCCCATCCTTGGGATGTAGGCCTAAAAATTACACTGCTGCACTCATCTCTGACTTGCACAACCTGGATATTATTTGGTATTACTTGTCAAACTGAAACATGATCTAGAGATCAATGCCTTCCTCCAAACATAAGCAGAAAATCAGCTCCTTTGATTTTGCCGCTTTTTTTCCTGAAAGGAGGGAGAAAAAAAAAAAAAAGCTCTGTGCTTATTTTACCCCTTCCTGTTTTTGCAAGCTGGCCTATCGCTGATTGTTTAGATAAGGCACAGCATGGACATATGTCAAGGGCTGGAATTGAAAAAATATATATATCTCAGAATTCCTCTGGCTTACTGTGTGATCCTGCTGCTGTCATCTAGTTGCTGCACCTCTGTTTTCCCTTCTTGTACAGGGGGGCTGCAATACCTGGGGGGGCAGCAGGCGAGAAGCCGAGGCAGCAGGGAGAGAAGGAGGAGGAGGAGGAGGGTGCAAGGAGGGACAGTGGGGCAAGGCATTGCCTTCTGGCAGCAGCAGACTCTCAGACTGGCTCAGCTGCTCACCAGACCATATTGTTTGGAGTTTTTAAGAGTTTCTAACTGTTGATTTTAACTTTAGGGTAAACTTAGACTTGCTCACAAACCAGGCAGTGCTGAAGAAAAGCTATTCTTCATGGTTCCTGCTAAAAACTCCCGTTAGCTGGCATGTAAATTTTTTTGGATACTGAATTTTTTGGGAGGAATATGGGAATTAAGTTTAATTGGGAGAACTGACTTCATGTCACCTAAATTACTATGACAGGTTTCAGGTTTTCCATGTAAAATGATCTCCAGATTTCTCCAATGAACTTCACCAGAGAAAACTTTTCCAGATGAAGCACATCTTAACTGTAAGATTGTACCATTGCTTTCAAATTGATATGGAGCTTTAGCACAGAAAAGATGGACATTTTTTAGCGGTGACTGTTAGGAAAAACAAAGTAGCAAGATTAAAAAAAAAAAAATACAACGAAGCTTCCAGAGCTGGGAGAGCTTTTCTCAGGATCCAATTTCTAGCCATGCTCTCTGAGAGGGTCAGAGAGAGCAAAGGGAAATGAGAGCTATGGCAACTATGGATATTTGGAATTTCCAAAAGTCTAAGTTTATGATTTATCTCTTTGTTACTAAGATACATGACTATCAAGCTTTAACAGAACTTCTGGAGGACTTGAAGTTGGAGTTATGTTTTATTTTCTCTTGCTACTAAAACTTTAGCCTCCTGTCAGAATATCAGAAATAACTTTCCATTTGAGATGGATAAATATTTTTATTTTTTATTTTAATATTTGCATGGCTCAGTGGCTTTGATGAGCTCCCAGTCTGCAGTTTGTCTGAGGGTTCAATTGAAAGGAACCGTGTTTTGCTTTTTTTAAGCAATTAACTCTCCTTGATAGATCAAATTTTTGCAATGTCTCTAGTACAACAAAATAACATGATTCAATCTTTCCATCTTGCTGCTGTCCAACTTTATTATGAACTTAAATGATGACTTCAAGTTCAAACGCTCAAACACTTGACTCACGTGACCTGGCCCTTCGCCTTTAGGAGTCTTAGACTGAGAAAGTGCGCTGATGCCAGTGATGTACCTGAATACTTTTATCTAAGTATTTAAGTATGTTTAGTCTTAGATAGAAGAATATACATTTGGGCTTGTAATAATTCCTGAGATTGTCTCTTTTTGTGGAATGAGTGTAATGTGACATCCTTTATCTGACAGATAGGGTACACACATAGGGGTACACGTGTGTGTACACAAGCCTATGTATACCCATATTGTGGCGTAGTGCAACATTCAGAGTCTTCTGTCTAATATGGCTATTCAAAATTTCGAAATTTTACCTCCAGTAAACCCTCTGAAATATTGTCAGCACCACTTTAGAAAACAATTTGCTCCTGCAATATCATGGTTGATTGAAAATTTTAAAAAAAAAAGACAACTTGGGACCTGGTCTAACTTCTAAAGCAAGGTACCTCAGCAAACCCACCTATACAATGTGCAGGCTGGGAATAGAGACAAGAGGACCCCTATACACCTCTTGAGAGGACCTATGCAAGTCTACTCATGCCTCTGGAAACATTTGAGAGAACCTGGATAAGCAGTATAGATTAGATATCAAAATTCTTGATTGCTTTTAAGCCTCTGGGAACATGAGTTTATGAATTCAAATAAATAGAGTTATAGATTCACATAAATGTGTGTAGGTGGTCTCCTGCAGTACTCTTGGAGCTGTTTCTGTGAAAGTGCTTTCTTTGAAGCATCAGCTAATGTCATTTCTGCTTCCAGATTGGAAAGAAAAAGACCAAAAGTTCATAATCCCATCGCCTTGTACCTCTGAAAATGCTGGGCATGTTACCTGGGTCATTTTTACCTGGAATCCTTGCTCTGGAAAGCTTTTGAAATTCTGAGTATTTCATAATATCCACACATTTCTTCTTCACTGACTTCACTGCACTGATTCTTGCAAATGTAATTGTTCCAGATGCTAAATAAACCTGTTCTTGCAGTGCTGCAGTCTACTGGGTGGTTGCAACACCAAAAAATGCTAATTCTATAGGAACTTTCTGTGGGAATTACAACTTTTGTTGTTGTTGTTGTTGTTGTTGTTGTTGTTTTTCCAATTTTCTTTTTTCTTAGTCTTTTCACCTAATTTAGCAGAAGGAAAAATATTACACTTTAAATAAAGAAACAAAAGAAGAATTGCAGGTGAATTACTGTATTTGGTAATATCTTCTTTGTTACATGTTCAGAGTTTGGCTGCTGCAGGTTTAGTAAATGTACTTTTGATATATATTTATGATCAAAAGTGTAAGTGAGAGAAAGGCAGGGTAAAAGGAACTGCCTTTGCCTTGATATCTGTCTATCCACAGTCCACCAAAACTCTGGCTGTAAATCCCTAAGAACAGTTTGCTGTTAGTGCTACTTTAAATTAGCCTTAATGAGGTAAAGCAAGCCATTGGTGTCTAATTGCACTCTAATGAACTGAATTCCTCAAGAAGAGATTTATGGAGAGTTTATCTGGCACAAGTAATCACATCAGGGAAACTCCCTCTCCTCCCCCCCCTCCTCCCTGCAGCAAGGAGAAAACACAGGCTGCATGCAGCAGCACAAAGCTGAAACTATCGTGTTGCTGTAGCTGAAAACTTTCTCAAATTATCCAGGCATCTCCAGCAGCAGAAGGACGAAATAAGCACTCTTCATTGCAGATGTTTCACTGCTATCCCGACTATTTTGTTCGGGGAATACAGAGCATTCAAAATGCAGATGCATTGCAGTCAACTGGGAGCAATCTGCTGCAACAGCTTAGGCTGCTGCTCTGTCGCTTCCCCAAACAGGAAACCACAAAGCATTGGAGATTGAGGTCGCTGGGTCATTAGGAGAGGCACATAGGTTTGTCTGCAAAGTATTATCCTGTGCTAGAAGTAGGCCAGGATAGAACAACAAAAAAACTGTTAAAAACACAAAAGGCATTGAGATGGAAGAGTAAAACTTTCTCTGCATTAAGCAGAGAGCCTGAAACAACCTCCAGCTGTTGCTGCTAGGGTATAACTGAAAACTCACAAGAAGATGTGACTTGTGTGCATTCTTTAGCCAGTTACCTGCTTTTCCCAGGCCATAAATCAGCGTGGAAGGATGCACTGTAATTTCCTCTTGCTGCCTGCACTTATTTTCAACAGCAGACTTACCCTGTAGACACATTTCAAAACCCTTTATGCCAATGGCTCTGAATTTGAAATTCTTTGTTTATGCTCCAGGTAGGGCTTTATCTCCTTAAATATACAGATTACTTTATTGACAATTCTTATCCTGTAAATGTCTGTGGCGGCGTTACAGGTAAAACCATCCATGCAACTGCAAATCCAAATGAATATAACACATACTTGCATGTGTGCTGTTCGCTAGTGATATGAAATGCTGAGCCAATAAATTCTTTAATCAGAGTCTCAAATATAAGCATTGTATTTCCCATCACTGAAAAGTAAATGAAGAATGTGTACTGGCAAGGCTGTCCCTCTATCTGTCTTCTAGATGGAGTGCTGTGTATTAACCTAACACAGGTTTTATGCGATAGCCATAGCCTGCTGTGGATCCCCAAGGATATCTGATATGCCATCGAGTGTTCAAATATCATGAATAAGGCTTCAAATATAATTGGATTGGCTTAGGATCAGGAGGCTTTCTAAATAACACACACACACACACAAACAAAAAAAAAAAAAAGAAGCCAATATGTATCTTGTAGCTCTTTTAATTTGCTTCTCTGTTTTTGATCCTCTTTTTTGCAGCAAACTTAACTTTGCAAACACAAGGGGTAGGAAGTATGTATTTGTGCATGAGGCAGAGGGAGGACAAAAGCTTATCGTCACTGGAGTCCCGAGCTCCGTGCTTTCAGAAAAATAAAAATAAAAATCATCCTATTGGACCCTGCAGCAGTTCAAGGCAAAATGGGGATTTCCTGGTTCTGCAGCAGAAGCTAACTCCTCCTACAGTGGAACAATTTTGAAAAGCATGTGAAGAACCATGAGATTTTCTGCTGAAAGGAAGATGATCAGACCTCCAGTAGTCTTTTTCTTTTTTCCTCTGTTTCAGTGGCTCTAGGCCATAAAGCAAGTTTCTACTGTGAAAGTCTGGAATAAATCTAAATCCCTTTTGCTTCAGATAGCAAAACTCCCCAAACTGCTTAATATTAAATACCTGGCATCAGACAGAGTGCAATTTGAACATGTCTTCAATCAAACTTTATTACTATTAAGTGTGGAAGGCAGAATATCTTTAATACAAGCGTTACTACTTAGGAGCTGACTTGCTGCCAAGCTGCCTCAGACCTGCCTTTCATATGGTTGGCTTTCCAGGGGTCTCAGCTTTCTTATACAGCCGCAGGCTGACATCCCCACCAGCAACTGCATGCCCTCAATGGCTGGTAATAGGGGAGGGATCGTAAGGCTGGCACAGAGCCCAGCCACAATACTGAATCTGCCATAACTCAACCACCATGAATGTCCCCCTGAATTCCTCATTTGAAAATCGATGATGTTTCTATGGCTCAGTACCTGCATATCTAATATGAATTTACGTATAAGGGGCCAAAATACTGGTATCATGTTAATAATTACCACTGAGCGATCCTAGAGTCTTAAGAAGAGAAAAGAGAGAGAGAAAAAAATACTACAGCAACTGAAAATAGAAGAAATTCTGGTAAACTGATAATGTATTTAATAAATCTCTGACTGGTTCTGAATAAAACAGCATTAATGAGAAAATGTTTTGTATGCACTAGAATAGTCTAGTTCATCTTCCTACATTGTGTTCTTTTAATAGTCTGCTTAACTCATACAGCCCTGCTGAGTTTTCTTGCATGTTAGAGGTCTCGTTCTTTTCAGTAAAAAATCGTTAAAGTAGCAGTTTATTCTTCTGTCTCAAATAAGCTTCTATTGCAACAGTTACTGATGGAGAAAATGTTGGAGAAAGGCTATGATTCCTATCTGAATTGTATTGTAGTCCCATATTTGCATTACATTGGAATACACCTTATTGAATTTTTTGTGTAGATAAAGCTACCTACACTCTAATAAAAACATTTCACAGTAACAAACAATAGAAGAAATTAACGTTAATAATGAATGTAATCAGACTGTTTCTTAACATTTCAGAAATAATATTTTAGAGAAAAATGTCACAGTCTAAATGCATAATCTTGGGTGTATAATAATTTTCTGTGTTCTCATCCATAATGTGGTGTATAACATAGATACACAGTGTCTATGCTGGTAAATATAACTGCAGAAAATTCTCTTAAACTTAAGAGCAGTCCAGATCTCTCAACATCACTTACATATATAAACATTGGAAGCATTCATTCATCTGTTTGGGATGAGCCTTCTAAAAAAAGCCTTCCGGATTTTTAGTAGCTCATATAGGAAATGCATTAATATTCTACACACAAAAAGATCTTTATCTTGGTTTAAATCCTACCAAATTGCTGCTAGCTTCTGATTGATGCAAAATGTAAATACCAATGAAGCCTGGAATTTAGAAAGGAATACTGCCCACTGTATTTTTTTTTTGACTATTAATAAAATATGGGTACAGTTCTTTACTCCTCACCCCTGCTCAAAGGAGAGCAAAAAGCACCAACCTTCTTCCCCCAGTTTGGAGTCCACATGTAATGGAGCCCAAGAGCATCTAATTCCCACATTTACCTCAGTGTCTTCCTTGGATTTATGGTTCCTTGTGCTACGACCATGAACCCTTACCAGGAAATGCTCATACACACAGTCCAAGGGTTAAGTGTTTTTTTTACTATATCAAACATCTTTGTAAATGTTGTTTTTTGGGGAAACATTAAATCTTACAGTGTGTGTAAATATTTTAACAAAGTTTTCACCCTGTTTTATTTATATCCTGCTACAGTTATATACTGTGTTTTGAATGACAGTTCTTCAAACTATTTCTTTTTGTACCGTAAGTGCACTTATGAAAAGACTGGGTGGGTTTTTTGCTCACTTAAATGTGCTAAGGGCATCGAGGAGTAATTTTTCAGACACTGTTAGTATTTTATTGCCTCTACAGATGCAATTAATTACAAAAATCCTTCCAAACATTGAAATTCTAGTTCATTTACAGTTCTGAAAATATATGGTGGGACTGGTTTAATGTTTTGTTTTTGTTTTTTAAATTAATGGCTGCATTAAACTATCTGATTTCCTAACTGCCATCATATGCAATCCTTTGCATTGACATTTAGAGGAGTGTTGATGGAGGCTAATCTCTTTGCACTTCCTCTACAGGCAATGGAAAGAAAGAGGCTCCTTCAGAGGTACAATGCAGTGTGTCTCAAGTTAAGCTCCTGCTCTAAATCACCTCCCAAAACTCCCTATCATTGACATGCCTCCCTATTGAAGTGAGTCTTTGTGAATTCTTCCTTTGTCATTGAAATACAAAACGCATGCATGCTATATAGGAAAATGAACAATCAGATAAAATATTGCCACTGAAACTCCTCAAAAAGCAATGCTTTCAGTTTTATTCAGTCTTTGGAGGATGTTAGGGATATATCGAGAATGTTAGAGTCAAACATACCTTGAAATACCTGGATTTTTAGCTCTTTCTGATAACAAGTCGGGCCTAGAACAGTCTCTATAAATGACAGCATCATCTAGTGATTTACTTCTCAGAAGAAAAGAGCAGGTCTGGGGATTGATTGCCTATAGAAGTCCTGTTGAAGAAGGGGAAAGGCAAAGCATACATGCAAAGATTGCTTGAAGTCATTTTCGCCTTTGAAATTGTAGGCAGCTTCAAAAGTTTAAACCCAAGAGAGTAAAGATGCAGGAACTGGTGATGTGCCCCAGGGGTCCTTACTGGGTCCAGTACTGTCCAACACCTTCCTTAATGACCTGGATGATAGGACAGAGTGCACCCTCAGCAAGTTTGCAGATGATACAAAACTGGAAGGTGCAGTCGATACACCAGAGGGGTGTGCTGCCATTCAGAAGGACCTCAACAGGGTGGAGAAATGGACTGACAGAAATATGAAGTTCATCAAAAGGAAGTGCCACGTCCTGCAGCTGGGGAAGGATAACCCCATTCACCAGGACAGGCTGGGGGTTGAAGGACTGCAAAGCAACTCTGCAGAGAAGGCCCTAGGGGTCCTGTGGACAACAAGTTGAACATGAGACAGCCATGTGTCCTCATGGCAAAGAAGGCCAACAGCATGCTGAGCTGTGTAAGGAAGAGCATTGCCAGAAGGTCAAGATTGGTGATCTTTCCTCTGTATTCAGCACTGGTGAGGCACAACTGCAGTGTCAGGTCTAGATCTGGCCTTCCCAGTGCAAGAGAGACATGGACATACTGGATTGAGTCTAGTAAAGGGACTGGTGCATATGACATCCAAGGAGAGGCTGAGACAGCTTGGATTATTTAGCCTGGAGAAAAAGTCTCTTCCCACCTCAACTATTCTGAAATTCTGTGTTAACACACAGGTTCTCATTAACACAAAGTGCATTAAATAAGGAATGCTGTAGTCCTGCATTTGGGGTGCAAGAGCTTTTTTTTTTTTTTTTTTGGCTGTTCCTGGGACAAAGATACACAATGGACATTCTGATTTTGTAATAGCAGCCAAAAGGACAGGGCACTTTCTGCTTTTTGTGTTGTGGGGAAGAGAAGATCAGTACAAAAGTGTTAACAGGCTCAGCTAGGAGATGCACATCCAGGACAAGGCTGTGGCTGTGTGTATGAGCCAAGCTCAGTGGTTCCGTCAGGTGAGAAACAGCTGTAAAGACATGAGCTAGGGAGAAGTGCAAATGCCCATGATATTATTCTACATGTTTAGCTTTCCAGCTCTGAAACAGGAGATTATTCTTTTTTCTTTTGTAGAGTATCTGCACAGATGCATAAATAGTTCATTAGACTATTAGAAAATCCTGGTGAATACTGAATAACCAGAGAACTAGACAACTAGTTCTTGTTCCCAAATCAGAAGCATGAACCTGGGAAGCTGTTAAGAGAGATGAGCCCAGTAGTAGCTTTTCAGCAACATAAATGACGAAGCCTACACAACTACTAAACCAAGACTGCAAGACAAAGATCCTAAAGTTAATAATGAATTTTGAGATATGTACTATTATTAAATGCAATTTCAGTCATAGACACCTCCATAAAATGGAACTTATGTGTCTATTGAACTTAGAAAGTCAGGGGCAAGAGCCAACATGGAAAATCAGTACACAAGCCCCTTGACAGGTACGGCCAAGAAATCCCTTAGGATTCAAGTAACTGCAAGTAACACTGAATGTGAGCTGGGAGAGGTGGCTGACATCAGATATAATCCAAATTTGCATCTTGCTTTTGCGCTTTTTTGTTAGGAATGGATCTGTGTTTGCCAAGAGAAGCATCTTCTAGGTTTGGGAAAAGGTAGTGTCTAGTCCCAGAATACAAGCAGAGAAATAACTACTAAGAGTCATCAACCAATGCAGACCAGGGAAAAGGGCAGAAGACAGCCCACAACTTCAGGAAACACCACTGTGTCTCACCCTTGCATTCAACAAAAGACTTGGATTTCTCATGAGGGCTGTTCTCTTGCTCAAAATTAAAACAAGATATTGGTCCCCAATTGAAAAAGTATTTTATGAAGTCCATACCAGATTGGCTAAATTCTTCACCATGTCTCCAGCCAAATTATTCCAGGATTAACAGTGGAAATACAAGTATCAAAATGATCAGGGATCTTTACTGTATTTGAAGCATATTAATGAAGATTTTATGATATTTTTCTTCTTAAATATGACCTTTTTTGTGACCCTTGTAAAATATTATGTTTACCAAATTACAGTTCTAGCTATACATAATTTCTTTACTGCAGTACAGGTAATTTTTTGGGCAACTGGAGAACAACTGTAGAGGTCCTTAGACATTGGATACTGGGGACAAGTGTTAATAGCTTGAAATGCTGGATTTTGCCATACTTTGTCTCAGAAACTGGAAACTTGCCAGTTCATGAAAACACTCTAGTTTTGGAATATAGTTATGAAAGCTGAGAATCTGAGACTTCTTATGGTCATACTAACAAGCTGGCAAAATGCTCAAATAAATGGCTTTATATTTAAAAGACATTTTATAAGCAAAGACAAGCTCTCAGGGAGGGCTAGCAACAAATGGAGATTCTTATCACAATTGATATCTTCTTTGATCTCTTCAGTGACATCTTCTAAAAACACCAAGATATATACAACGGTGTGATAAGGGTGAGTTCACATTTGCCAGAGTAGAAGACTAGCACCTCAGAGTGTTTTTTTTTCTTCTAAATATTCTCCCAGAACCTCATCTTGCTACAATATGTGTTAAATTTTCTGTAGTTGCTTCTTGGTTATAATGAGAAAAATAAAATATATTGAAAAAGAAACACAAAATGGTTAAAAAGAAAAGAGCCAGAACACACACTGATATTGTAGCTAAAGCCAAGAAAAATTTTGACTATGACCTTCAGGATCCAATTCAGAGATATGATATAAAAATGGTGCCCCTGGAGAGCACAGGCATCCTATGGATTTATAAACACTTTGGTTTGAATTTTGTCTGTACCTACATTTTTTTTTATTCTTCAAATTGAAGTAATCTCTGGAGAATCAGTCCATAATGTTCTGTGCTGTTCGGCTCTTGCCGCCGTACTGTGTCTCTCCCTTTTGCACCTCTGCCCTCCACCCACGCATTCTTCTCCTATTCAACGTACGTACCATCGTGAAAGCACAGCTCTAGGCTGAAGGCACTTCAGCTCCTCACCTCTGGGAAGTCACAGAAATGTCTCGTGAATATCATAATGACAGACCCTGTCCAGCAGGGAATATTCATGAAGCAGGTCCTTCCACAGAGTCTGTTGAGCAGCTGCCCTGCCTCACCACACGGTCAGTCCTTGGCTGGGGGTGCTTCTGCCCCTGCTCCTGCCCCAGGAGAAAGCGTCCCACCACAGGTGGGGGACAGGAGCATACTCGGTACAAGTATCTCAGTCCTTGCTGTGCTGAATCACCCCAAGGCAGCCTGAATGGTTGCTCTATCTCTATTACAGCTGTCCCAAAGGGACAGTCACATCCGTGATTTTTTGAAGGGCCATGGATTTACTCTGGGTCTGCAGCTGGAGGATTAGTTGAACCATTTAGCCTGCCTGAATGTCCCCTATTACGTACTTTAGAGAGAAACACAGATAAACTTTCCTGGAGTATAATCCACTGCAGAGTGTAAACCATACATTTTAAAGATTTCCTTTCCCTCTCTCTCTCTCTCTCTCTCTCTTTTTTTTTTTTTTCCCTTTTGAGTCTGGAGATAAACAGTAGATAGAAAAAAAATACTAGGAAAAATAAGCTCCCCTTTCAAAGACAATGTCTGATGAATCTTTCAAGATTTCTCCTGAATTTTCTTTCTGAGTACATCCCTTCCCACGTTCGTCTGTTTTCTTTTGACACCTGGTGTTCTTGGAGTACTTAGCAGCCTGAGAGGTTGATCCAGTTCAAACCAGTTTGCCAACTGCAGGTATGTGAAAAGGAAGGAAAAATTAGTTTGTTGAAAGCCTTATCAAAAACTACCAGAAAATCACAGCTTACGATTAATTCTTCCCATAAAATAAAGCACATAATCCTAAATAATTATAGAATCATAGAATCATCTAGGTTGGAAAAGACCTTCAAGATCATCAAGTCCAACCAATTATAATATAATTATAATGGATTATAATACCATCTAGCTGATTCTATTACCCCTATATTTTTTTCTAGTTAAAAGCTTGGCCAGACGGAAGTGATAGGATTTTATCTGGTGTCTGTCACAAAGTCAAAGATAGACCATCTGGGTGTTAGATAACTAAGCACAGTGACTCTCAAAGCCCAATAGACCACACTGCCCCTATGCATATGTTGAGAAGATATTCTAACATTTCAGAATATGCACAGAGGAATAATAATAAAAAAAGGCTTACATGTGTTTGCGATAAGTAAGAAGTGTTTAATTCTGCATCCAGGCCTTTGCATTTTTATATAGGTGATTTAAAAATTTTGGCAGAGATCCTGTCTTCTCACTGTTCAAAAATGAGATACAATTGTTGAGCAGTAACAAAAAAGCATTCTCCATGAAACTTGGATCTGCAGAGACCTTACAAAAGGTAAGAGTGTGGTAATGGAAAAATGGGCTGTAATTGCTGTGGACTTTCATTTTAGCATTAGTTACATAAAACAGAAGCATATGCTTGTGTTGACCAAAATGAAAAATTTTTCTGCCAAACCCTTTGGCTCCTTGCATTAAAACAAACTACAGTATGGTAGATGCTTACTGTCTATGTTCAGTGTATCAAAAAGAAGGGATAAAAAGTTATCATAAAAAAAAAAAAGAAAAAAGAAAAAAAGAAAAAAAAAAGAGACATAAAATTAAGAACAAAGACACAAAGACACAAGTCCAGTACCTGTCTACAGTCAAAGTTTTGATCTTCAATGCATTGCAAGCTCATTATCCAAATGAACTGAAGGTAATATATTACCAACTTAAGCTGGACTAAGAAAAGTTAAGCTCAACATGGTTAAGTGTAGGCATGTTTTTGGAGTTTGCACAATTGTCTCCCTCTCTTTATATTTTACCCGGTAGACTTTTCTGGTATAGATGAGGACATAGAAAAGAGAATATATGGAGATGTAAGGATATGCTGTAAATGCATGTCTTAATTAGTTAATACTGACAATGATAAGAGTCTTATCACATCTGATGAGTGTGTACATTAACTGGAATTATAGGAACAGACCTACTGTGTAAAACTAAAGGTCAGTCTGTCCCAGTGTCCTGCCTCTGGCCAAAAGCAGATTCCTAGGGAAGACTGTGAGAGCTGATCAAGGGCTTTAACAGCCTGCAACCATTCATCACTCTTGGACTCTCTGCATCACATGTAATTTTTATGCAATTCCTGTGTAGTCTCTCTTTGACTCCCCATCAGATTTTGTATTCACAACACTGTCAGAAAAAGAGATTCATAGTTTGCCTGTGAGTTAAATAAAGAACACCTCTTTTTTTTTTTTTTTTTTTCCTTCTTTAACTTTGCATAATATTTGCTTTACTAGATACTCTACGGTGCTCAAGATAGTGAACAATAGATTTCTATCATCTACTCTCTTCCTGCGTCTCATGATTTAATTGATGTGCATCTTCAACTGTCCTTTTTCCAGCCCGAGGAGACATGGTTTGCTCAGTCGTTCCCTATATGGATGCTGCTCCATTCCTCTTATTGTTCTCCCCACCCTTCTCTGCACATTTCCCAATTCTACTTCAAGCCTTATGAGTGGAAAAGAGGGTAGGGGGGAGAAGGATAACCTCACCAACATCCAGCCTTTGTGAGAATACAACATAGAAGTGGAAAATAGTTGCAGCATTGTCACATGTGATACCCTGATAAAATAAGAAAAAAAAAAAAACACAAAAAAAAACCACAGAAAGCTTACACATAGCAAATATGTACACATTGGAACTTGAAAGCTTTTGAGGTAAAGTCACTATTGTAGTAACAGGCTGCTAAACTTGTACATTGAAAATGGAATTTTGGTCAATCTCCCAAGTGCTGGCTTATTAAACCAAACTAGAACAGATCTAGACATATTGGCCTGGCAGCAAAACAAAAACCAATATCCTCCAAACAAGCCCAAATCCCTTTGCCTAGGGAGGCATTTCTCTGCTAGCTTAACGTCAGTGAAGCAAATGTGATATTGTTCAAAACTTAGTATTTGCACCATAATTTTTAAAGCCTAAATGTTATTGCATGTAATGAGCTCAGAGGAGGTAGTGCAGAATTTTAACCAAAGCAATGGAATAAATGAAGGCAAATGTTCTGTATCTTTCTAAGCAAGAACTTTTAAAGATATAATATACAGGTAGTAAACTGTTAAATGCTAGTCAACTACTTCTGCTTTTCCCTTGTCCTAGGAGAAAAAGTTATTTAATCATCAGAATTAAAAATTAGCAACACAAATTCCGCTACAAATGGAAAGCAGATTAATATTTAATGTTGAACTAGAGCAAAATATTCCATTACAAGGCTACGCCCCAGAACCTGTTGAGGGCAGAATTCTGCAGAATTCAGGCTCCTCTGGATGACTGCATCTGTATTGCGCTACATCATATTAGTCAACCCGCTAGCTGCTAAATAGATTTGGGATAATTATTTCTGGAGCTGTTCTTTCTCAGGAAGAAAACATTGATTTTATTGTGGTCATTGTTAAATGCAGATGCCTGCACTGCAAAGCACAAAACTGAATTCACATGTATTGTTTAGGCACAGCTCTTTGAAAAGAAAACTTTGTAGACAGCTTGGGTATAACACATAGGCAATACAGACACTCTGAGCATTTGATACTAGTTCTTCCTAGATACATGTGTGTGCAAACCCAGTATGATGGATGGGTACATATTTTGTCATCGTTAGATTCTCCTTTCTTCCCTCATATGTAATCCTCAGCATATGTTCATTTTGCAATTCCATGACCAAAAAACTCAATCATGTGTACCAAAGACTGAATTCAGAGAAGCCGAACTGCACTAGGGTTTTGTTTGTGTAGTCAAACACAATAGAAATTAACCTGTCTTCTGCATTCTCAAGATACAACCGATTTTAAATAGGAAGGAATTCCTGGAATTGGGAAGTGGCAGAACAATAGCTTATAATTGCCCACCATATTACCTTTTTAATTTGAATTTTAAAATAACTCTGGTGATTGTCCACTCTGTTTTATGTTTTATTGCTGCCCTGCTTATTTTCACAGTCTTTCTAATTCTAATGTGTTAAATAAACACTTCTTGCCCAGTGACTGAGAAAACATAACCTGCCAATTGATTTGCAGGTTTCCACCTGAACTGTTGTTCATAAAATTGGGATTATATGACTGCAGGCCCACACATGGTAACTGAGTCCTGTCTTGAATTGCCTAGTGTGTGCTTCCAGCAATTCTGCAGCAACAGCTGAAGCTCCCCACAGTAGCCTGAGTAACACAAATGCCTGCATTGTTAACAGTTTGAAGTACAACATGGCCTTAGTAGTTTAACTTCTACCTTTATAAAACAAATATATGAAAATTTACTTTTTTTTTTTTTCCCCTGTCAATTTCTTGCTCTTCCCTTCAGCCTATCAAGTGAATGTGAGCATCTTACTTCAACTACTTACATAGATGTAACTGAACCAACTGGGTTACTCACAAGCACCAAAAAAAACAGAACTGTTATTTTGCAGTTTCTGGTTGAGGTCAAAGTGCAAGTAAGTGTATAGCAAATGCTGAAAATCTCCTGAAAAGAAATAGGACTCGTTATCTTCCCACTATAATTTTATATTGTATGGAAGTGACCTGCTGTAAGTCATTTAGATTGGACTACAAATAAAGCCCAAGGACCTGCCCTGAACTCCAAATAAATACCTACACCAGTAGGTATGTAAAACAAGAAGACTGTAAATTTAATCAGGTATTTCATACGCATTACCATAAAATTATATTTTGTGATTAAAAGATCCAGTTCTGACTGATATTCACATAAAACAAAACAAAACAAAACAAAAAACACCAGGATTGAACCCAGTCCAGTTCACTGAAGGGACTTTCTTCATAGAACAAGTAGGCAACTCTTCTCACCTCTTCCTCTTTCCTCCTTCTCTCCCCAAGATTTTTATTGCATTTATTTAAAGTTGATGGTTTTAACTAACTTCAAACAAGTTCTTGGTGACCTCAGTTTTATTTTGAAGTTCCAAATTCACACAGTTAGTTGCTGAATCGCCAGGGGTTCTTGTGCCTTGGAAAGGGAATGAGAGTGCCACAGCTGACAGCCACTACACAAAACACAAGTGTGGCCACAATGAGTGGCTTATGTAGCATGTTCAAAATATAGCGTGCATTGCCATTAGCATTTGCAGAATGAAGAACTGCTACATTCATTTCAACTGGTGAGGGTCAAAATGGACAGGCACAAGCCACTGTTTTATGGAAAATAGCTGAGAAGACACTCTCATTTGTGCTGGCAGAGAAAAAAGGGGCTTTTAATAGCACCATTTTCTTTTTCAAAGTAATTAGTAGCAGCAAATAAAAAGAGTCTTTATATCAGCTAGTGTTCACAGCTGACATAAAATAGATATTGCCTTTGCAAGCATTGATTATGAGTCAGCAGTGACTTCTCTGGGGTATGGTGTGGAGAGAGGAGCCAATCTCTCCTGCACACTCTTCCTTAGAGAAAGCAGGATCCTCTTCCAGTGCATCAACTCTCACAAAACGTAAAGGAGCAAAGGACAATAAATGATCCTTTGCCAGTGCTGATGTGAGGAGCCAACAAAGGAAACACACTTGCTTGGTTCATAAAAACTTGGATTTGTTATTCTAAACTGTACAATTGGTTTAGATTTTACGGTGATGTTTGACTGCTTAGTATGCTGTTTCATCTTTTCCTGTTGGGTATGTGAGTCAGCTCACATTAAATTCTCACTATCTTTATTACTAGAAAACATTGTAGAAGGTCCAGAGTAAATTCTTAAGAGAAAAGGAACTAATTGCTGTGGTTATATTTAACTTAAAATTTACACTGAAGAAAACTTGAACATGTCTCTGGAATGTCTCATACAGCTTTACATAAAAATACAAAATTTTCATAGTTTCAGTATGCAAATATTGTTTAAGATCTGCACAAAATCTGGTTGCAAAAACCCTGACATATGAATTACATGATGTCAATATTTGCTAATTCAGTACTCCAGCTTGATTTTCTGTAGCTACTAGGAACGGCAGATGAGACCGTATCTTTAAGACACCCATTCCACTCATTCACAGCTATTCCCAAATTGATCTGAGGATCCTGGATCTCCACCCACCCCACACTTCTTGGGCCTCGTTCACTTCACGTTGATTCTCTGTTTCCTGCAGTTGCCAGCCATCTGCTCGAGGAGCGAAGCTGTCTCTTTTCAGAGCTTGTTCCCCCGTTCTTCCTATGCAAGGCAGGTTGCCCCCAGAGGTTCGGAGTGGGGCTCACTGCTTCCACAGCACGTCCCAGCCAGGGAACAATAATTCCACATCAGGAATCCATCTGGTCTCCCAAATGATATTGCACAGTATTACCGCAAAGCCACAGGGCTGTTTAAAACACCCACTATCAGCCAACTGCATTCCCCTGCCAGAGATCAGAAAACAAGAACATGATTGGGCCTTCCCTGCTCGGTGCTTCCAGCAGTTTACCCCCCCAATTACGCCTGGGTCTGTCCACATCTGTTTTGCAGTACTCCTCTCACTGGCTTAATTGTACATGCTTACTGATATCCTAGACAAACCACAAGGAACCACTTGTATAAAGCAAACTAATGAAGAAAGGAGAAAAGAAAGGCAAAAAAATAGCAACATCTTAACAAAAATCAATTTATGATCATTTTCATTTTTGCATCACAGAGATAAACAATGTAAATTCTCTCTCTGCAAATGTTGCTAATTAGAAGCACTTTTATTTATTATTTTATTTTATTTTATTTTATTTTTGTTTTGTTTTTACTTAAAAAGTCGGCAGTCTTCATTTTAAATCTCTGACTTGCCCTTGGTGAAGACTTTTTTTGGAGAAAAGGAAGTATATCAGCAAGAGGTTGCTTTTGGTAAGACCGAGGACAAAAATACTGCCCTTTAGTATCACACTGATTCTCTAATATTATCCTTCTGGGAGAGTGGTGACTTCCACTGATTGTTTTAGTACTTGTTCTAAACAAAAAGCTTTCCCATTAAAAAAAATAACAGATTAAGCTTTAGAAGTCACTTGCAGGACTTCGATTTTGTTGCTCTTCTAAGATGTAGGACAGCACTGTTCCACATTGCAGAAGTACAGTGCAGAGAAACACCTTCCCTCCAGATCCTTCCCATGAAGCACGTGAAAGTGCTCCAAGGACTTCTCAAAGCCTTGCTGGCAGTGAGCCTCCGGAGACAGTTGTTAGGATTCAGTCCATAGTTGAGCAGCATAAATAACAACAGCATTTATGTCCATAACAATCTCAGCTTCTCTGCAGGAGGTACACTGTGGAGATCTGACCGCTCTTTGCTAGAACAGTGTTGACCACAGACATTAGAAAGATTCAGCCAGGAGGTAATAGTTATCAAAAGCACTGGGAGGGAAGGAAGGCATAGAAATACGGGTGCAAAAAAGCTAGCTGAAGACACTTATTTTAGCTACTGGAAAGGGAAGGTGATAGCGAAAAAAAAAAAAAAAAAAAAAAAGCTTCAGTTTCCTTCTAAATTGTGCCATTTATAAAAGAACAGAAGGTGGCTTAACAGAAGGTAAATAAATACAAGCCAGAAAGAAATGCTGTCCTGCCCAGCATGTTGCTGGCCAGTGGAATTCCCTGTGGCACTGGGTCAGGCAGCTGCTGCAGCTGTTTCGTGGAGAGGCTGACAATATTGAACCCGTTGTCTGTCCTTGCCCATGGTAATGGGACACATGTGGTGAAGGCAATGATTTCTATCTGTAGTTCGCTCTGCCTGAGGTACACATGGATTGCTGCAGGAGCATGCGATCTCTCAAGGAAGTCATAATAAAACTAAAAACAGAGACCAAAGAGTATTCTGGTCAGATTTTAACTAGGACTGAATATAAACAGGACCACAAACAGCTTAAGACACACGGCGATGATGCCATTAAACCAACTCAGTGTTTGTTGGCCTTATTTAAGTTCCCAACTGTCCCCAGTCAGACAGGGTAGCTCCATCCTACAGCCAGTGTCCTTACTAATAACACAGAGTTCAAAGAGGAAGTTTGGGTCACAGTAAATATGAGCAGAGACATTGAATCCCAGTGCTGGTGTCGTTTCTTAGGAGAACACCAACTGCGCTTGCAGCTGCAGCATGTGAGCTCTGCTGTCACATGTCCTCCCAGCAACGTCCATTTCTTTGCAGCAGGGTCTAGAGCAGGGGCTGCAGCTGCTTACTTGTTTCCCCGAGCCAGCTATTGTCTTGTGCCTTCAGATCCTGCTGTTCGACAGTTAAGGCAAAAATCTGGAAATCCACAGCACAGTTAGCAGCTTCTGGTCATGGTAATGATTGGATTAGGGGAGAGAGGGCTGTCTGCAAGGATACAGCACTGGCTGCTCTGGGGATTTAAACCGATCCCCAAGCCAAAGCAAAATGAGTGTGGTGGCTGTGGTTTTCTTTCTGTTAACTTTATCTTATATTTTATGTTTTTTAAAAATTGGCATAGCTGGCAAGTCCTGGGAGCATGGCCCAAAACTGATTTAGCATGAAGCATGAACTTTCCCTCACCCTTTCAAGTCTGGGTTTTCCTAGTTAGTGTCAAGATGAAGGGACGGAGTAACAGAGTAATATTTCTCCTGAATTTTCTTCTTATTTGATGTGAATGTCAGGAATCCCAGATTCTGGAGATTTTAAAATAAATCTAACCTTCCCATGGAATTAAATATGCATTTTAAGCATCTCTCCAGAAAAGAGAATCTCATACCTTAGAAAGTTAGATACAGAAATTTTCTTCTAGGAATTTAATCAAACAGGTAAAAATGAGTTGGATAAAAGTAATATTTCTTTCTTTTTTCTTTTTTTTTTTTAAAGGGTACATTATGAGTTGAAAGTTATAGTCTGGATTACAGTCGTTTGTGTCTAAATGCAACAAAACAAATGACATGGGGTTTAACATATATGCATTGGACAAGAACATAGCAGAGAAGTTAAAGAAAAGCTGTCATTCTACAATGTAAATCAGATTTTCTCTTATTTTTCCTTAGTGGATTTTACATTCCTTTAAATAATAAAGATTAGCTAACAGAAAGACCCCCTTGCTCATGTTTAGTTGGAGGAATCATTCAGATGTCATTTGATACTTGATGCATCTAACTTTGCTGAAGCTTTATGCAATCTAACATGCACCCAGTTAACTGTACTTATTTTTGACATGATTACTGCACTCAAAAATTTTAGCAAAAGAAATGGTATAGGAATAATTAATTCATGAATGCATATTCACTAAAGTGTATTTTTAAGAGTCTTTTAACAATATGAAGAGAAATTTTCAAAAGCTACTAACGTCCTATTCTCAAAAGCAAGTGGGACTCATAAATCACTCATTAAAAAAAAAAAAAAACTAGAGAGAGAATTTCATATTATTTAAAGGCATTTGATATCAGTCTCCATAATTGTCACTTCAAAGCCCTCTATTAGCTAATCAAAGGAATTCAGAAACTTCAACCCATGCCCTTTTTGTGCTGTGGTGATTTTGTGATGATTTCGAGGTAAGCAGAATTTGCTCTGGACTTCAGTAGGTTGCAAAGACATTTTCAGTACTAGTCATTAAAAAGTAGTTCAGCAGGAAGATCTACCTACTGAGTCAGAAGGATTCTGCCCCTGATTAACACTGAAACGAGTGTCTCTGTATGATGTGAGGAAGCATTGGATTACTAACACCTCCCAGACACAGAGAAAGATTTGTGATATTCTCCTGAGCTAAGGGGCTGTAGGAGGACTGGATTTCAGGCCAGGATGGATGGAAGAGTTTGGGTAACTAAAGATGGGGCCATCAACATGTGTTTAGAGTTGTTATGGACAGTTGACTGAACTTAATTTTGGTATCCATAAAAGGTTTTAGCCTGAAAAATAAATTTCAGAGAGGGACTGAGACTACAGTTTAGACTGAGCCATAATCACTGCAGGTCTGGGAAAGACAACTGAGTTCAGAGTGGGTGGGTAGTTGTTGCAGATTCCCTTACCACAGCCCTGGGTAGGTAGGGGACACCAGTTGGCAAACCTGACATGCTGGAGGCTGCTTAGAGTAATGTTGCCAACAACACTAACCCACCATCCTCCAAATGGGGCAGAATTTTAAGGAGTGTTTAGGGATAGTGAAAGGATCAGGGTTGCCTAAGAAACTTGCCTTCTTGCTTAGTCTACAAAAAGCTGCTGGGGACTAGGGCCATGTAGATGTAAATACTTCTGGACTAGACAGGAGCCGTTCATTTTATCTTAGTATTGGTGTCAGCACTGCTTTCAAAAGTAAATTGAAACCCTAACAGATTCTCCCAGCCTGGGAACTTCCCTGAGCTAACCTCTTGAGTTGCAGAAGTCGCCTAACCAGGCTTCAGCTATGAGGGTGTGAGAAGCGGCAGTTCTTCCTTGAGTTTCAGACTGAAAGATTAATACAAAGATTAGCTGTTACGAGGAGCAACAAAACCAACATACACTATTCGTAAACAGGAGCCCTTCTCTCTGTTTACATCTTCGCATGACAAGGCTCTTCCATGGAGTCCTGTGATAGGCTTGCCCTCAGATGAAATGGACCAGAAAGCACGAGGTTACGGTCAGATGAACAGGGCTCCTGTGTTTGTTATAGGTCTAAGTCTAAGAAACAGGCCTTTGTTACATTTGGGGCCAATGTTTGCATCCTAACATCAAAACATGAACCCTACCTCTGATCTGGTAATACCAAGAAGCTATAGTCTTCCCAGCCCACGTCAGCCTAACATTAGCACTAATCCTGAAATGAAAGCTACACCTAGATTAGCAACACCTGTCAAACTCTGAATCAAGCACACCTCAGTGTCTTCTGCTGGTGACAAAATTAAACTCAGGTTGGTAACACCTAGATCTGGGCAGTAACACTGACTCACTGATTCATATCACCCAACCCTTCACCTTGCCACTCACATGGCCTTTCTGAAAGTCAGCACCCTACCCTCCACCAGCAAGTCCTGCCACACCAAAAGCTAAGCAGGGTGTACAAGCTCCATTTTGAAACAGTTTAATACATGTTCAGAATACCCCAATATTCCCTTCTAAATCCTGCAGTAATGTGGACTCAACCACATGTAAACTTGAATTATAACCCTTAAAAATATTTTACCGTTCAAACTGTCTACCCGGATGAAATGGAAATGATACCTATAGCACAACTATAATAAAACTGGGTGTGTTTACAAATTACTATGAGTCACTACTTAGAACCAAATCATCAAACTGTCCAAAATGTATATCCTCAGAACCAGTAATTGAACTTGAAAAGGTACCTTTTAATGCTAAATAATTATTGTTAATCCATGTCCCACCATCTTGAAGGTACTTGTTTAAAATGGACATACATTACCCTGACCTACCTGATAGAGCACTGTATGTGATGGACAGCTCTGGCCTGGAAGAAGATAATATTAGCAGTACTAACACGCTGCCCTTCCAAGGAAATTATGGTTGAACTTCAGAGAGAACACTCGCATGTGGAAATACCTTTTACATCGAGAATGACAGTAATTAAGTGGATGGAAGTGCCCTTTCTTTATTCTTTGATGAAAATTATATTTTGATAAAATGCTGGGGAGAAAAAAGTCTGTATTTCACTTTCTGAAGCTGCCTATACTTATAATGAATGTGCTTAAATTTGAAAAAAAAAAAAAAAAAAAAAGTGTACCTCTGAAGAGATATAAAATAGATTATTAAAACTACTTAACATTACATACATGCACAGGAGCCCTAATTCCTGGATCTGTATGTTATCAAGTAGGGATAATTTTGAATGCAATGTAGTTAGTTCTAGAGTGAGAATTTCAGTTATTAGTCTGAGTATATAAGCTAAAGCATGCAATAAAATGACTTGCTATGATTCATGAACGTAATATAAATGCTTTTAATTTTTTTTCTCTTACTCTGTCCAGATAATAGAAAATTTTCATGCTACTGTTAATGTATCTTGAGTTAGAGATTGGCAAACTCCCCGAGTGAACTCACAAACTCCCCAAGATAGGCTGAAATAATTTGTGTGATAAGGAGAGAGGCAGCATATCTCACCAGAAACTATTTTATTAATCTCTCATTGTGGAATGAGGTCCATTCTTTCCAGATTCTTTGCATTTCTCAAGTGCAAAGTAGCCTAGTATACTCAGCTAAAATGTTTGCTAGGGTAACTGGAGCTCTCAGCTGACAGAGAACCAGTGGGGTTGGTCCCTCTTCAGCTATTCCTTAAGGAGATTTGACAATTTTGATAAACTGATTTAGAATTGTGTTGTTACAAAATTAAATTTTCATAGACTAGTGATATATGCATGAAGAGCTAAAGCTCTCCAATTTTAATCTGTTATTTTTTTCCCGAAAGTATCCAAACTGCTGACAAGTCAGTTTGGTATACTATAGTTATGAAGAAAAATAAAATCTTTTATTATTTGAACATGATGTTAATATTGAAAAAGTGGAGGAGAGAAGAGGAATTACACATAAAAATGAAAAGTTATTGGAAATCTTACTGCGTTCTTTTATGTTCTTCATAATATAGAAACATGGCACCATGGTCTACTGAACAGCAGCTGAGTGCCAAGAAAGAACATATGTTTTTTTCACTATCAATTTAACACAATTAGTTCAATAAAAGTAGAAGATCAAAGAACATCACGAGACCAAAAAAAAAAAGAAACACTGTAAGCCAAGTCACAAAGATCCATTACACAGAATGTATTAGCAACTGTAAAAGAGAGAAAAAATATTTGCATTGACTCAACAGTGGTTAGTTCAGAAAATCAATTAAGAAAGCTCACTTGGTTATTTTATGATGGTTTATTATATAAGTAATAATTCTCATTAAAACTCTTCAATTTGTAAAAATAGGTTCAAAACAACTCTGTAAATGTTAAGTAGCTTTAAGAACGAATTAAAATGTAGTAAAATAAATAAAATTATTATCTTAATATTAGCATAATTTACCAAATAATCCAAATTACTGTAAGGGGACACTATAGATACAAATGTTTGCAGTTGCTAGACAGTGAAACACTGGTCATAAGCACATTACTTACCATGTTGGATACTATGACATAAAAAATAAAATATCGTAGATCACTCTGGGATTAATCTTTTTTTCTCTTTGGCAAAAAAAGCCTGAAAAAAAGATAATCTAAATCAAGGGTTGAATCCTTTTGACAGAATATTCATAAAACATATTGGAACATTACCTCCTTGGACATCATCTATGAATTCCAGTGAGTCCATGCAAAATATCTGTGCAGAACATGAAATTGTCCAAACAGAATTCAGACAGCAGTTTTGGAAAAAGCAAACAAACAAACAAACAAAAAAAACACAGGGAAATATAGGCAAGTATCAAACAAGAGACTTGACTGAGCTTCTAAATCCATATTTACGTTTTTTAAAGTTAGTTCAATATTAAATTTCTATGTACCCAACTCTTTTTTTTCCCACTTAGTAGTTGAAGGTGTTATTGTAGAATAGCATGAAACAGACTCTGCACCCTCTTTGTTTACAGAGAACCAAAGTTGATTCTGAATGAACCTGATGAATCAACATGTGTGGCCAAGACTGGAGCTGAGACCAAGCATTGAGGCTTCTTTGGATATAATACGCATTAACAGAACATCATTTGCAGATGTTCTTTATCCAGTTGGATTCCCTCGTTTTTCGCTATCTCTGCTCACAGGAACCATGGCCAAAACAAACAAGCTGTCCTTCCCTTAGCAAAGTGCATTTGATGGAGCCGCACAGATGGGAGGCCTTCAGAGCAATGGTTCTCAGCATTCCAGCTGATTAGCTCTTCTAATTGGCCCTGCCTCCTCCCATTCCAGGATCTTCTCACAATAAATCTAGTTAGGAGAAGCTGCATAAAATACAGTATCAAGGAAGTACCAATGACGTGAAAGTAGTGTTGCTTTTCAAGCTACATTCCTATCATAGAAGACCAAGAGTTTATTTCCCCTTGACAGATGTAGTATGTAAACAGTCTTTCTTGGTCATTGTGCAGCTTGGTCATCTGTTTTTATATGTGTTTTTATATCCTCTACATCTCATCATCAAGTATTAGGATGGAAATTACATGAAGAAATAAACAAGTTGGGTTCTACTGGTGCTCCTCAAAGTATTTAAACTCAGGCTCATCCTGTTTCACTTTGCTTACCTGCTCACTTAAACAAGTCACCTGAATTAGGATGAGAAAAACAAGGTCCATTTGTGATTTTTTGCCTTCCACTGTAGTGTGTGATCTCTACTTCTAAAGATCATGCAGAAGTTATTAAGCAAAGGCTGTGTTACCCCAGGCTCCCCAGACATTTTAAATGCTTTATCTTTCTTCTTACAGTAGTTTATAACTTGGCCTACAGACTTTTGTAGGGTGCTTGGTGGTATGAGATGGTCTGTAGGTCCTGTTAGATTAAATGTCCATTCCACAGTTCTCTACAATCACTAAGGTCTAGAGTTGGTGACCAATGCAACCACCTCTATTCCTCTGTTCTTGTAAAGAGCCAAAGCAAGTTGTAGACTGTTCTTTTTGAGGGAATAAAATGTCAATGCTGTAGGTAAACAACATAGTCTCCAGGATTTGGACGGAAACTATCTGAGATTATTGTAAGGTGGCCCAAGTGTAGGATAATGTGTAATATAGCTCTAGAACACTGATCCACAACAGCTGCCTGCTAGATTAAAGCTTCTTTAGGTATTTGAGGTTTCTTGCCTTTTTCAATGAGATATAAAAAACCTTCCACTTCAGACTGGGCTCAGTTAAAACAAACATACTTGTCTGATACAGTAGAAGAAAAGGAAATTACTATTAACCACCTGTGAAAAGGCCGAGCCAGTTTATGTTGTTCTCTGAAGTCCTTCATGCAAAGTAAATGCATGTTCTCACAAACGTTTGCAGCCAGGAAAGCTCAATTTCAAATAAGAACTGTAATGAGTTACAGTAAGTATTTATACATTAAATATCTTCAATGACAAATCACAAATTTTTGAACTTGAGAAATGCAAGACACACGAGATGTAATACTGCACAAGCCATACAGGTGGTTCCTGTGAACCCTAAAACAAATTTACCTACAGGACTCTCCAAAGAGCAATATTGTCTGAGGTGAACTTTCCATGTTTCTTCCTCTGGAAACCAATTCCTTTTAAACATGTTACGTTTTCCAGTATGAAATTCACCTGTGAATGTAGCTGTCAATTACAGCAAAGCTATTAAAACTACTGTTTTTTCTAGACAGCAGTTATTTCACAGAACTATATCTTTGTTACATGCATTAATAATAAGGTGTAAGGATTACATATGACCTTGGTATAAGGAGTTAAGAGTTTGCATTTTTAATTTCCTGTACTTCTCTTATATTTTTCACTTGGTTATTTGGAAAGCTGATGCATATAAATCTTGAATGACTCAGCATGAAAAGTGAATCAAATTCTGTAATACTTAAGTTTCAGAAAGATTGAGCAGTCTCATGGATTTTTCAAAAATTACTTATACGTATTTGAAATATGATAATATGCATTTGAATACGCATTTGAAATATGTCTGCAGTTCTCTTTAAATAAGAAAAAATGCAATGACTAGTCTATAAAATGCTTTCCCCACTTGACTGATCTCTTTCTCATTTTCCTGTTTTTTAGCATGTGGACAAGCAGCAAAGATTAAGGAAGGTAGAAAAAACATCCTCCTGAAGCAGAAACGGATATTTAGAAGTTTAAGTGTCAGACCAAAGTCACAGAGCTGTTTGCCAGTACTTATGCATTCAGTTCATGTAGTCTGGTAACTGTGAAGTGAGTACTTGACCAAAAAAAAAAAAAAAAAGTGAAACCTCTTTCTACTTCAGTTTCCAGGCTTGGGAGTTGGCATGACAACTGCAAGCAAGTAGTCAAGTCAGGCACCAGCTGAGAGCAAGAAGCAGAAAGAAACCAACAGAAACACATAAGAAACAGAAATACAGAGCAGTGCTAGTGAAAGAAATGAAATGGTAAAGTGTGAACATCACAGAGCTTTAGAGGTGTGGGCACTAACACAAACAGTGAGCAACTATGTCCCTGCATAGCAGTGGGCAGAGTATCATATCGCTGAGGTGGTAACTAGCTGTTTCTCCAGCGAATAAAAAGATTGTGCTACTCTAGGCAAAACTCCAGCTCTGTTGTGTGCCAACAGAAATAGCTGATTAGGCTGCACTAGAGCAGTTTTATAGTGAACTGAAAGTAGCTGTAAATAAAGAGCGTATTAATCTTTCTTTACCATAGAACCAAGTTTAATTTCCAGAAACTGGGAATTTATATCTAAGTCAAACTAAAGAATTAGGATGGGTGTCAAAAGTAAGAATATATGACATTTTTATGGATAACTCTAAATCATATTCTGAGAAAGAAAGAAGAAAAAGTATAAGAAAAGGAAGAAGGGAGAAAGAAGAAATAGGAGAAAAAAGAAGAAAAAGAGGAAAAAGGAAATAGAAAAAGGAAAAATGAAAAATGAAAAAGGAAAAAGGAAAAAGGAAAAAGAAAAAAGGAAAAAAGCTTGTAGACACCAGCAAGTAAGAGGAGATATTAATGGATATAGTGGGATAGATTATTCTACATCTTCCTCTGCAATTTTTTTTTTTTGTACTTTTTACCTCAATATCTTGACACAAAAGATTCTCTTCTGTCTCCAACTGTCAGTCAAGTTTGAGAGCACAACAGCCCTCTTCTAAAACACTTTAAATATAGCCTTGGCTTCTTTTCAGAAACTATTCTATCCTTATAGAATCATAAAATCATAGAATAGTTTGGGTTGGAAGGGACCTTAAAGACCATCTAATTCCAACCCCCCTACCATGGGCAGGGACACCTCCCACCAGACCAGGCTGCCCAAAGCCCCATCCACTTCCAGGGATGGGACATCCACAGTTTCTCTGGGCAACATGTTCCAGTGCCTCACTGCCCTCATAGTAAATAATTTCTTCAGAACACCTAATCTAAACCTAACCTCCTTTAGTTTAAAGACATTATCACTACACCCTCTGGCAAAGAGTCCCTCCCCAGCTTTCCTGTAGGCTCCCTTTAGGTAAGGGAAGGCTGCTATAAGGTCTCCCCGGAGCCTTTTTTTCTACAGGCTGAACAACCCCAACTCCCTCAGCCTGTTTTTGTAGGAGAGATGCTTCTGCCCCTTGATCGTCTTTGCAGCCCTCCTCTGGACTCGTTCTAATATATCCATGTTTATACATTGGCTTCACTGTTACACAAGGGCTTTTAAGGCCAACCTAAATTTGTTTGTACACAATTACAATCTTAGTTAGAATCATAGAAGCATTTAGATTGGAAAAGACCTCTAAGATCATCAAGCCCAACCATTACCCTAGCACTTGCAAGTAAGTCTAGCACTAAACGATGTCCCTAAACAACCCGTCTACACATCTTTTGAATACCTCCAGTGATGGTGACTCTATCAGTTCCCTGGGCAGCCTGTTCCAATGCTTTACGACCCTTTCAGTGATTAAATTTTTCCTATTATCCAACCTAAATCTCCCCTGCCACAGCTTGAGGCTAATTCTTCTTGTCCTATCACATTTGCTTGGGAAAAGAGACAGACTCTGCTACAACCTCCTTTGAGGTAGCTGTAGAGTAAATAGGTATCCCCTAAGCCTCCTTTTCTCTACGCTAAATAACCCCAGTGCTCTCAGACACTCCTCATAAGACTTGTTTTCTAGACCCTTCATAAGCTTTGTTGCCCTTTTTTAGACATGCTCCGGAACCTCAGTGTCCTTCCTGTAGTGAGTGGCCCAAAAATGAACACAATATTTGAGGTGCGGACTCACCAGAGCTAAGTACAGGGGGAAATCTTATTCCTTGATTTTTTTTTTTCTTTCAGAAACTTGGTCATTACCTCTATGTTTATGAATTGACAGAAGTCCTTGTTAAATTAAGTCTACTGGCCTTAATATATATATTATTTTCTAATCTACCTACCATGTTTTTTTTTGGTTTTGTTTTTGTTTTTCTGCCAGATGCATGCCTTTAAAATAGGAGCAAGACAGAGAATCTCTCTTAGTTTTATTAAGCGAGAGTGTGATCTGACCCCACTGTCAGTGGCATTTCCTCCTTGACATTCCTAAAACAGAAGGAAGAAAGTTCCAGCTATACTCCAAGCTTCTTTCAAGCATCCCATTTTGTGTTTATTATGCTGTTTATTATTATCATTATTATTATTATTATTATTATTATTATTATTATGTGTTTATTATTATTTCACTTGAAATTTTTTTCCTGAAATGGGAAAAAAAAAAAAAAGAATTTTCCTTGAGACAGGGAAGTTTGAAAGCTGCTCACATGAAAAGACAAAAAAAAAAGTTACAGCCCTTATGCTGTGGCAGATAATGGGAATTCTTCCACTACTCCTGTTTCAGATATTTAGTTCCTGCTCTATTAAGATATTTTTTATTTTTGGAACTGATATTTGAGTTTGCTACTTTTAACTTGCAAATTTCTAAATCTATTGTATTCATAATTAAGGCATAATATAAAATTGCACTGTTTGTTACTAGTAGGAAAAGAGAAGGATCACCTTTCAAATATGTAACAGTTCTTTAACACACAAATTATATTTCATGTGATAGGTCAAATATGAAAATAACAATCCCATGGTTTTCATAATTTCATAATTTCAAGTAAAGTTTTTGGTTATTTCAAGGAAAGCTGTCTCCAAGAGGAAAGCTGGAGAGAACAACTAAGAATAAATCTGTTCTTAGTGCAGATATCAGTGAAAGAGAGGGGAGGAACTTCTCTCCTTTCAGTTTTGAAGTTAAGGGAGTAATCAGAAGAGATTTTTTATCTCACAAAGTTTAGATGCTGCTTATCTTCCATTAGAAACTTTAAAAATGTGCTTAAATCTATTACTATATATGTTGTATATATGATATATGATATCACTAATTCATGCTGTATGTTAAAGACTTTGTATCATGGTTACTATACATGGTGAAGTCCCTAGTAAATCTTAATGAATGACCTGCTTCATATCATCATTTGTCTTTCAGTATGAACAAAATAAATGTTATAACTGAAGTTGTAACTATCTTTTCTCCATCTTTCCTATCATGTTTCAACTTTTGAACAAGTTACTGTAATCACTGAAAAAAGAAAAAGCTTTATTTACTTAGACATATTTTACTTTTTTTATGGCAATTTGGCCACATACATAACTCTTTGTGGTATAGAAGATTTTAAAATGTTTACAGGAGTAAAAATGTATCTTGTTGATGGGCCAGTACTTTAACGGGTGTAAAGAAAACTAGTAATGCTATAATAAATTATGCCAACTGAAGATCTGGCCCAAACTATAATTTATATTCAGCTCAACAGAGGAGTCACTGAGGTAGAGAAATCAATATAAGTCAAACATTCTGTACTATTGCAAATAAATTAAAAACTTTCCATTACAAAAAATGTGTATGTTTATGTGTATCCGTCTCCATATTTTGAGGCTGGATAGCACTGGACTGTATTAAGCAAGTGTCTTATTGGCATTATTCACACATGTTTCATTTCATATTTAGTAATAAAATCAAGAAAACAGAGTTTAGATTCTGTGGATATAGTAATGAAAACTGAGCAGTTACCTCCAACTCACCCTCTCCTCAATGTACTCTACAATCAACAGTATGTCCTGTAATATAAAATTAATTGATAAAACAATAAGGACCATCAAATAAGCCAATAAAAGTAATAAACTATGGTCTAAAAATGTAAGATCAGAATGAATGTAAGTAAACTGAAAATATCAGAAAATATATAAATCAAAAAGATTCTTTTCCTATGTCTGTAGTTCTCCCTTTTGTCCCTACTCCCTTCCTCTGCCTCTGAAACCTACGTTGATTAAGAACAAAGATATCTGTAACATGATATATTTGCACTGATCCTACAGATTGCTGTTAAGAAGCAGTCCATCACAGATGTGGCTTCCATTAAGTTTTATTACTTTCAGAACGTTAATTTTGGTACATGCTCATTTTCCTGATTTTGTGCACAAATACTATCCATCATGATAAAAAGCAGAGCTGGGAAGGGAACAAAAAATAAAAATGAGTTAAAACAACCCCAACAGAACAGTGCTGATGCAGATATCTACATATCCAGCATTGATCTGAATTAGTTTTTTCTTGACACATAGTTTTACAATGACTAATTGAACAGACTTGGTGCGGAAGACTTCTCAAGACTCTATGTTTTTTTAATTGCATTACAGAAGTCTACAGAAATAAAAACTATATATACGGCTACAGAAATTTATATTCTAAAAACCATGTGCTACGTGAGAATTACATAAAACTTCTTAAAGAGAGAAAACATCTGGTTTAGAATACAAATCAGTACCTACTGTCCAAGTAACTTCAGAACTCAGAGAAGAGTGTAACTTTCAAACAGGAGCATCAGGTGATACCTGGGAAAGCATGAGGATATGGAAAAGAAAAACATTGAATATTTAGATATTTTCTTTATATAATATATAAGAAAAAAGCAGTGCCATTGCAGTTCACAGTAGTATTAGAATATTTAAATGTTAAGAACTTAATGTTAAAATTATGTAACAAAGACTTTAAAATATACCACGATTCAAAAAGATAAAGATCAGGAAATTCCAGAATTTAGGTTGCCGTGAAAGTTTACCAGCATTTATGTACATATATTTAACGTACACTCTGATATTAAGTATTGTAGAACTCTTTGCAAATTGTCAGGGATCTTGGAGTAGTGGCAAGGAAATGCAAAGGCTTGAGGAGGTTGTTAGCAGAAGTACATGAGGGTCAAACTGTACAGGAGACAGGAACTGGAAGGGTTAAGGAGAAAAAGATTTTTTTTAGTTCAAATACTTAAATGCTACCATAGAGAACCAGACTCTATCTTTGTCTTTATCGCAGATCAACCCACAAGCTCCCACAATTTTGGAGTCCTTTATTTCATGGCTGTCTAATCTGAAACATCTGTGAAGTCTGCTTTTCAAAAGAAGTGACCTCTAAATTAAAAGTGCAACTTCAGTTAGCACAAGCTGTGTGTTAAATATTTAAATACTACATACATTTTAATGACTACAAAACAGGTGGTGAGCCTCTCAAATTCAAAAATGATTGAGCTCAGTTCCTCGGTTAACCACGCCAAAAATAAAAGTAATACCACCCTGTCCCACCAGTATGTTTTTAAGATAAGACTTCTTATTTACAGTGGTGAATAAAACAGGCATGCACATCACAAAATTAGTACTATCACATTTACTACTGAAAACCTAAAACCGAAGTTTTATACATCCTAATAGCTTGCTACCAAGAATGATCATTTGCATGTTTTAAGCAAACCAACAAGCTAACCCAAAAGTCATAGCTAGTAGCAGCAGGGGATTTTTTTCCCCCTCAAATGCCCTCTCAGCTTTTGGCAGTCAGCGCTCCATGACTCTACTGTGACTAGGAATTGTTTACTATTCTTCCTCTCTGTACCATTCATGATCTCCTCAGCTGTTTCATCTCTAAGTTACAGAGACCCAGGCTACATATCCTCCTGTACTATCAAAACTGCTATAACCCTAATCATCCTTGCTGCCCTCCCTGTCTGCATTTTCCCCTTCACTATTCCTTTTGGCATTACAAAATACTTTTTTCCATAGACCAGTTCATTGTCAAGTAAATTTTGAACTCTGACCCTATCCTCCAATATCTGTAGCTCCTCCTCTACGTAGCATTACCAGCAATTCAAATGAGGATATTCTATTCCACCATCCAGATTTTTAATGAGAGATAATATTACATAGCAGACACAGCATAAATCCTTGCAGAACCAAAGCTGATAAGCCTGGCAAGTTTGAGAGTAATTTTCAGTGCACGTCAGGTGACGTTTTCCAGCCACTTTTAGCTCCACCTTACACTGTTATCATCTAGCTTACATGTTCCTAGACTTTGAGAATATCAGAGCACCTTATTATTTATGTTAGGTATTCTTATAAATCTTTCCTCACCAGCTCTACACATTAAGTTATGTGTCATAGCAAACATCTTTTCTGTTTTCAATGCTGTGTGGTATCACTTACTCCTTTTTTTTCAGCTAACTGAAACATATTCAGTAGTAATTTGTAACTCAGTACTGTGACGTATAATCAAATACTACCAATAAATTATCCATTTTAAATGACTCTCAGCTACAGCAAGAGCAACAGTTTTGATCCAATACGACATTTCATCATGTGGCATTAAGTACACTGTAATCAGAACAAATATTTATAAAAACAGAAAAATGCAAGGGCTGCAGTGCTTTTGCTTCTATTGTGTTTTTCTAGGTCCTCTAATTTTAATTTGTAAATGTTTTGAAAAAGTCTACAAACAAATGAAGTGTATGCATAGAACTATTTGCAATACAAGATTAAAAATACGTTTTTCTTTGCTCAAAAGGTTTATTGCCTTCAGTGTTATGAGAAAGACAGAATGTTTATGTCTGCTACCCTAAATACATGCATATTCCACAGGTCAGTTTATATAGAAATGTTCAGTGTTTAAGACTGAATGATTATGTAATGCTGCCTTACTGCCTTAATTTTCACTTAAAAATATTATATATAATGCCACATGCTGCCATATATAGCAAAAATGTGGTATTAAGAAGCACTAACAAAAAAGTTGCCAGTTTTCAATTAAATCTAGAGGTGTCACTGTTGACATATGACCACGAATGGACAAGTTAGTGAAGAGGGCAGAATGAAATGGCCTTAAGTGATATCAAACCAAACACAATTTTAAGCACATGAAATACTTTTCAGGCACTACAAAGACTTTATCTGGAGTTGCGTGTAGATTTCTATCATTTATATCCAAGACATAGTAATTCAAATGGGGACGAGACACACTGGCACCTGCAGGGGAATCAAGAATCTATCTGCCCAAGGCAGCTTAAACTAGATCAGGTTGTTTATCACAGCGAAACAGCCAGGAGGGATTGGACTGGGCTCTCTTTAAATATCAGAATACTAAAATGCCAGGAGAAAAGTACAGCTTTTTATATTAAATGATAATTTAGATCCCTAAGAAGAAATGCATACTAAACAGGAAGTATTTATGTCAGAAATTGGAAGGTTGCCTACTATTGTCAGAATGTTCTCAGTAGCAGCAAAAGGAGCAAAAAGAAAGCAACAAAAAACAAACAAACAATTTCTTGAAAAGATGTGAAAGGACTCATATGACACTTTACTGTCTTAGCAGATGACTTAATCTGATGATCCAGACAGTATTTCTCATCATAACCTAGTCATGTGCTTAAATGCTTAAATGATTTCTTAGTTGTTTTCAAGATATTTTTTTTTTCTCTAAAAAAATCTAGGACTTGAGGACAGATCTTTGGGTGAAAACACATGAGTTACGGCTCCATTAACATCAAAGCTATGTTAAGTCATTCCAGTTCAGGGTCCAGCATGTAGATTGCAATTACTGAAGACTCATGTACACTAGTTATGAAACAGGCATTGAGAGCACATGTTGATGAAGTGTTGATGACAATTTTTTGATATGTATTACTGACAAACTGAGTACTCTATTAGATCTGCTTCCATGAACAAACAAGAATGAGTTGAGGATATCAGCGCTGAAGGGAACCTTAGCTGCAGCAACCAGAATACATGGAGTTTTAAAGCCTGAGTCAAATGAGCAAGACAAGTTACAACAATTACAATCCTGGTCTTCAAGAAAGCAGACCTTGCCTTGTTCAGAGATCTGTTTGGCATAAAGGACAAAGAAACCCAGAAAAACTGGCAGATTTTCAAGTGCAGCCTCTTCAAAGCACAGGAATGGTCATTTCTAACATTCAGGAAGCCAAGCAAGTATGGCAGGAATGAGAGAAGATGGATGCAGGATCAGACTACCTAGAGAAAGGGAGACATTGCCTGAGTATACAAGGATACAGACATGAAAAGTCAAAGAACAGCTGGAGCCAAAACTAGCTACAGATAAGAAAAGCAAAAATGAGAAAGGCTTCAATACCAGCACAAAAACAAACAAACCAAAACAAAACAAGCAAAAAACCCCACCTAAATAAAAAGTGAGACCACTGCTTAACAGTGGGGCAGGGGACCCAATAATAAAGGAAATGGAAAAGTTTGAGGTATTCAGTGCCTTTGTGCCTCCTTTTTTATTTTACCATTTTATTGGTAAGGGTTTTCTTTAGGTCTTCCAGCTCCTTCACCTTAGTAGCAGAGTCTGTGGAAGTGAAATATTACCCATAACAAAGGATGATAAAATCGGGGGCCACTAAAGCTAATGGCACATATGCAAGACCATGGACCCAGACAAGCTACATCTGAGTTGGTTGATTTAATCACAAGACTGCTCTCTACTGCCTTCAAAAGACTGTGGGAATTGAGAGAGGTTCCCAATGACTAGAGAAAGGCCATCTTCAAGGAGGGCGTTAAGAATCCAGACCACTACATGGCACTCAGCCTCACCTCTGGTCCCAGGAGGATTATGGAATAAGTCCTCCTGCATGTCATTTCTGAACACATAAAGGATCAAAAGGTTACTGAAAACATCTAGTATGTATTCATCAAGGAAAAACTGTGTCTAAGCAACCTAAATGCCTTTGATTTATAACATGACTGGCTCAGTGGACAAATGAGAGCAAAATACTTTGACTTTAGTAAAACCTTTAACACGGTCACCTGTAATATCACTATAGAAAAGTTGGTGAGACACAGGTTAGATAACTGATGATACAACAGATGAAAAATTAGACTCTCAGACAGTCTGGGCTGTATTCAGTGCTATGAAGTCCAACTAGCAGACAGTGACTATGGACATCCCTCAAGTACCAATACTGGATATTTACCCACTCTTTAAAATCTTTTAATACTCTTTATTACCCTTATTAATAACCTGCACAATGGAAAAGAGTGCACACTGCAACTTCATGGATGATAACATATGGGGAAGCATGTGATATGCTGGAGGACAAGGCTGCTTTTCAGAGGGACTTCATCTGGCTGGAGAAAAAAGATGATTGAAACCTTGTGAAATTGAACAGAGACAAGTGTAAACTCCCACACATGGGACAGTATAACCACCATACGTTAGTACAATCTAGGCTGGCTAAAAAGCGGCTTTGCTGAAAATGACACAAGAGCCCTCAACAAACAACAGAATGAACACCATGAATGAGTGGGCAGTGTGTCCTTCCAGCAAAGAAGGCCAACTACATACCAGGCTGGATTAGCAAGAGTGCAGGCAGCAAGTCAAGGAAAGTGCGTACTCCCCTTTATTAAGCATTAATGAGCATATGGAAGTACTGGACCCAATTTTTGAATGCTCGAGATTGAAAGGGACCTCTGGAGGTCTTCTGGTCCAACCCCCTGCAAGGTCATGTAGAACAGGCTGCCTACGACCATGTCCAGATGGTTTTTGAGTATCTCTAAGGAGGGAGACTCCACAACCTCCGGGACGCTTGTGTCAGTGCTCCATCACCCTCACAGTAAAAGAAATGTTTCCTGATATTCAGACAGAACCTCCTATATTTCATTTTGTGCCTGTTGTCTCTTGACCTGTCACTGGGCACCGCAGAAAAGAGTCTGGCTCCTTCTTCTTTACACCCACCCTTCAGATATTTATGCACATTGATGAGATCCCCCTGAGCATTCTCTTCTCCAGGCTAAACGGTCCCAGCTCTCTTGACATCTCCTCAGAAGAGAGGTGCTCCTGTCGCTTCATCACCTCACTGGCCCCTGGGTTTTGTCTACCCCAATACAGGAAAGACATTGACATATTAAAGCAAGTCCAGTGTAGGGCCACGAAGATGATCAGGGCGCTGAAACATGTCAGTGTATGAGGAGGGGCTGAAAAAAAAGGATTTGCTTAGCTGTAGCCCATCTTTGCTGTCTTCAGCTACCTAATAGAAGGGTATAAAGAAGACTAAGTTAGACTGTTCTTAGAGGTTACAGGGGCAATCAACAAAAGTTGTAACATGGAAAACACTGACCACATGGTGATGAAAATTTTTATAGTAAGCTGGCACAGAGACACTTTGATACCTCCTTTCTTGAAGACTTGTCAGAGCTCGGAGCAACCTGATCTAGCTGGGAAGCTGGACTGAATGACACTGAGAGAACCTTTCTAACCTGATCCATACAGGTCAATTACGCCAACCAGTGAATGTTTTCTGTTTCTCTGCATACATATCAGAACACGTTTTACCAATTAGCAAAAGGAGCTCTGATCCAAGTGTTATATTTTTTTTTTTTTTTTTCCTACAGACTCTCTAAATTATGGGATGATAGGAATAGAAAAGAGTATCTATCACACTAAAACATGGCAAGAGCGCATTACCCAATATAAAAGAGATTGCCATTAAGTACACATATCCTTTTATGGAGAAAGAGAAGAAGAAAATGTTTGCAAGAACATTTGCCTGATTTGTTACCCAGTTATGGAAAAACTAGCCTAACAATACTGCAAAGATTCAGTGCATAAACAGATAATCATGCGAAAGAATTGCAGACACTGCAACAGCTAATTGGCCCTACAAAAGCTACATAAGCATTTGTTTTACATAAATTACACCATACTTATCCTGACAGAAGTAGGGTTCTCTCCTTTTCCTGTCACAGATGTGGAACAACATGAAAAGTATGTACTTCTGTTAAAGAGTTTCTCCTTCAGGAAGAAAGTGTTGGCTAATGCAAAATATATTAGCTAAAACAATCAGTTAGACCTTTGTAAGTATGAGTCAGCCAATATAACTCATGAAAGCTAATTTATAAATGATCCATGCTGGCAGAGATCGCTTCACATCAGAATTCAGATACCTACCTGTCTATTTATTGTTATGAAGTACTAATATTAGCAACAAACATTCACTCCTCAATTTGCATTTAACTGTATAGATTGAGATAGTTTATTTTCACTTGCAGACAGAACATGTGAATACATTGCTACCAGGGCACTCAGCTGCAATTTGTTTTACGCTGCCTACACAAGGAAATCCAAGGAAAAAAAAAAAAAGAAAAAAAAATTGAAACTGTTTGGTCAGTAAACTAATATACATAAAGTAATCAATTGCTGTAACTAACACAAAATACTGGAACTACCTGCCCAGAGGAAGTCTAAGAAACACAGCCTATTCTTTGTGAAATTCAATGGGTTTGGGTTGTTTGACAAAACATGCACACAATTCTGAAAGCGCATCTAGACTAGCATTTTGTCAAAAAACACAAACACTTAGATGTTTAGCTGAAAAGATTTAAAGATATCTGCAATCATCAGAGCCTTGTAGCCCACAGGCCTCTGTGGATAATAGGACCAGATATCTATTAAACATCTGGTAGCTTTCTTTCCATGCAGCAGAACAAGTACATAATATTAACTATTGGCCTGGGAGTCATGTTTTATTTCTGAAGAACTGGATGTCACAAGTGACATTTCATTATAAATGAACACAAACCACCATATCAGGAAAAAAGTTTTATATAAAATGTGATTTACCACTGTAAGTGCAACCAGCATAAATTGTACAACACAGATGAACTGTCTGTGCAATTTTAAAGGAAAAAAGAATAGAATAGCACATTTGGCACTAGAATTCTTGTATTTTCCTACACTATGGTATTTGCATTACTGGCACTAACATACAGAATAGCACAAAAGATGATGACCACTTAAAAGATGCTTTAATTCATGAGCTGCAGGAGCAGCTAACAAAGTCGCACTGATGGTGTAAACTGTTTTGTTAATATTTTGCAGTGCTCCATGATGTTTTTCTCTCTTGAAAAGCAAAGATACTTAAAAAACTATAAATTCCTATGGTAAGACTTTATCAGTTAGAAAACAGCAAAGGTGTAGTGTTCAGTCTGTTTTTTCTTTATACATCCTTGGAGGAACTTAGCATGACTCATGGAGTTATGAAGTATACCACAACCTCCAGAGACACTGGAAGTCAACTGCAAATTAAGCTTTTTTATTGTAACCAAGAAAACACATGCATCCCATATATCAATTTACAAAAGCTTTTTGTCTTGTTTTAAATGAGAATTCTGACACTAAAGTCAAATCATTTAGAGTTGCTGTGAAGTCAGTTGGCTCAGTCAGAAATAAAGGTTAAAGCTAACACTTCAAAAAGCATTTTGTAGAAATACAGATGAGAACACCTTGTAATGTTTAGTGGGTAGAGGAATTATACAGACCAATGGAAAATTCCTCTTTTGAGAGATAAAGCTCCAGTTCTGCATAACTAGTTACCATTCCAGGTAACTACATAAAGCTAATTTAAGGTATTAGTCCTTAAACTTACCAGTTTGGCACTGAGTATTCTGCTATTCTGGAATCAAGAAGTAGTAATTCTTCCTTGTTTAATGGAAGCTTCTCACAGGGATATTGCCATAGTCCCAGGATATCTTGGGATACACCACACTAAGGACACTGCTCCTTTTACTCCATTTTGCATTCTTCCCACAAATATGTATTCACTGCTTTTAACCACCAGCCCTCTAATCAGTGCACATATAACATCTCCCCAAAAAAATCAAAAACTGACATAGAAGTCCAAATGAGGTCTTAGGTATAACAACCATATGGATACCGTTTAGTTATGAAACAAAACCTGATTTAAGATCAGTTCCTTCATAATCATCAAAGGAATAGATATGTAACAGTGGAAAGACAGCACAGCACTTCTGTTTTTGCTATTTGTTTTAGGCCTTTAAAAGGCCTCTTACTTAAAATCTTAATCATGAAGGTACACTTTAAGATAACCTTACCAAATACATACTGCTTTCTAATTACCTTCCCAACCATTTTTACACAGTCAGATTTTTTTTTTTCAGTTTGCAGTAAAAAAGATAATTTTTTTTTCAATCATGAATTAAAAATATTATTGTGTGCTTGCATAAGGAAATAAGAACTACTGCAGTTGGAAGTTCTATTCCAAAGTAGGAAATCAAATGTGGCATTTTTTTTCTGAACAGATGTGTTCCTAATGTATTTTGAATAACTTCCTACTTGAATTGAAAAAAAAAATCAGCAAAAAACACTGTATTTGTTTATTCTGCTTCTAGCAGAGAAAGATCAAGAGCATGTTGAATTCTCTAGTGTTTATTTTTTTATAAACTAGTGTTTATTTTATTTTATTTTATTTTATTTTATTTATTTTATTTTTTTTAATTAAATTTATGTCACTTATAATTCCCCAAACCCAGTGAAAACAATAGTGTTGGTCAAGTGTCAGAATGCCTAAATTGTAAGCAATATCACTGCAGGAGACATAATTTGACTTAAACCTTTAGTATTTGCAATGACGCATGACTGGAAAAAGATCTACAGTGCTTCTACAGGAAGGACAGTTCATAAATTGCCCTTAAAAGTTTGAGCATGTTTCAAAAGAGAAACCCAAAGGAACCAAAAATAAGCATACCATTATACAGAATGGTGTTCTCAAATTTCATTATTTACAGTACATTACAGTGAACCAAATTTGTTGGAGGAAAAAATCATTACTTGATTAGGCTTTACTTACAATTAAACAAAACTTTGAGGGACAGGATGTACACTCTTGTACTGTAATGGCTTTGAGAACGAGGAAAGAAACAGTCTTTGTAGTAGAGAAAACACTCTACTTTGTCTTGAATATTAGACATGATGTGATAGATACTGAAAAGAAAAACCTGGCAAGTGAACACACATTCAGTAAGGAAGAGAATGAGCTAAAAGATCTGGATTCATAGTCCATGGGCATTAGAATCATGCACAGATGCTGGATGGGATTCTTTTGTAATGTAGAAAAAGAAGGAAAAAGGACAGCAAAAAGTTCATGTGAAACTTGCTTAGATTTATTTCAGGAAAAAAATGCCTTACTAATTAAGCAAGTACTGCTCAAAATAAAGCTTTTACAAATAGTCAAACCACAAACTTTCCACTTTACTCAACAAGCAAACTTTTGTTCATCCTCAGAAAACTATGTGGCTACAATTTACTACACTATTCTAAATAAAGTTAACCTGAGAACATGCTTGTTTGATGACAAGATGGCAGCACAAATTTTCAGAAGTCAGCAGGTTTTGGAAACTGACAGCTATAACCTCCACCATTTTTGCTTGGAAATTTTTATTTTTTGATGCAGTATACTATGACTCCTTTCCTTATAAGCAGATTTTTGGGTATAATTAGCTAATATTTCAGTTAGTCTTCTAGCATATCAAGACTTCCTACTGTAACTGTCATTTCTCACAAAAAAAAATAAAAAATAAAAAAAATCTAGCTTTAAATTCAAAATCCCCTTTAGCCAACTCACCTTGCAACAACTGTATTCCAGTACACTGGGTTTTCCCAAGGAGCAAGTTACAGTTCAGAACTACTCACTTGATTTCAGAAGACAGCTGTAAAATTCACCCAGATTATCTCAAATGCCACTCTCCTGCCCCAAATATGACTTCCCACAGCAGTACAATGCAGTTACCACTACGAAATGATTCCCCTTCAGTATGGCTCAGCCTCAACTAACCCTAAGAGCTAAGAATCAATATGCTGATAGTGATGTTCCTTTGACTTGCTCCATCTCTTCAAGGTTTCTTCTGCCTGACAGTGTGTTTTTGAAGTAAATCTGCTGATCACCTCCATGTAGAATGCTTTGCTTCATGCTCCAAGCAGAGCTGGAGCATGCTTCATATTCTCCAACAAGAAGACAGGACTAAATCAAAGCTATCTCAAAGAAATGCCTCTCTACAAGTGGGCAACAGGGCCTCAGCACAAACTACTGTACCATGCTATTTGCTCATGTTGACCCTGCCACTACAAATGCAGCTTCCATGAAAGCTATCTGACGTCTTCTTTCTGGGGAGAGGAAGGAGCATGGCTTGTACAGTGCGTTAGTCTAGATGTGTACTCAAAGAGCATGCAGTTGGATACAAGCTGACATGATGACAGAGTTTCCAAAGTATTTATTAGATTTGCAACATGATATTTTTGGGCATTATCTTCTTTCTCTCAACATCTTTGAGAACCCTATACAGTTTTCATATCTACTCATTTCCTCCTGCCCTTACGCACTCATTTACACCCTTGGCAGCATCTCAGGAAACAAAAAAATGTCAATAGGAAAAAAAGGCAAGGCAGTGAATGGATGGGTACACAACCTATTTTGTTTTCTGTATGCTTTCCGACACCTTCCTTTCCCTCCGAATTTGTATGCTGTTGAGAGAGAAGATTCTTTAAAATGGGAATTATTTCTAAAGAGCATCTTAATCACTGAAGAGCCTCTCATGGAGCTGGAGCTCAACTGCATCTTCACTGGCAGCTTTGTCAGGAATCTACCAGGCAGGCTAGTGCAGAAGAAGAATGAAAATTCATACTCTGATGCACTATAGGTGGTTTAGTCCTCTGATCGCCATCTGTTTAAAACAAAACGTAGTCCTTAATCTGGGGTAAACCGGAGCTATTGCTTTTGTCAGGTTTCTAAATACAACCAAAAAAAAAGGGGGGGGGGGGGAGGGGGTTGGTTGCCTTCTCTTCCCTTCCCCCTCCCCGATGAGCAGCTCTATCTGCAGCCCATGTGGCTGGGAGGCAGCCACAGCCGGTTCCAATTCCTGCTTTCCCACTTTGCGCCCCTGCTCGCTGCCGGGGCTGAGCAGAGCCAGGACCGGCCGCGGGCTTCCCCCCCCCCCCCCCCCCGCCCCGCCCCGTCCCACTCCCCGCCGCGCCGTCCTCCCTCTCCCCCGCTCCATCCGATCCCCCGCTCCCCCAGGGCACGCAGTGTGGGAAGTACGAATTTCCGCTGAGTTTTCTCGGCGACTTTCGGAGCTCGTCTTTCTCCAGCTCCCCGCTCCGCCCGCCTCTCCCCCCCGCAGCCACCGCGCTCCGCCCGCCCTCTCCGCCCCCGGGAGAGCCGGCGGAGCAGCGGGCAGCCTCTCCTCAGCTCCTCTCCGCTCCTCCAGGCAGCCTGCAGCCCTCCCCGACGCCCCTTGCCCACGGCCGGCTCGGGCGACGGGAGCCCATGGTGCCGGGCACGGCGAGCCGCGGCTGCCCCGGCGCCTGCCTGCCCGGCGGGGAGCTCGGCCCGGCGCGGAGCCGAGGAGGGGCCGATTAGCAGCCGCCCAGGAGCGGTGGGATGCCGGAGAGACCCCGAGCCGCTGGGGGAAGCTGCCCACGGCTCGTCCCGGGATGGGGGCGCCGCGCCGGGTCCGCCTGATGGTGCTGCGGCGGGTGCTGTGGGGCTCCGTCCCCCTCTTCCTCCTGCTGCTGCCCGCGGCCGAGCCCATCTGCCCCGAGCCATGCGACTGCCAGCAGCACCAGCACCTCCTCTGCACCAACCGGGGCCTGCGCTCCGTGCCCAAGGCTGCCGAGCCCCAGGATATCCTCACCTACAGCCTAGGGGGCAACTTCATCGCCAACATCTCCGCCTTCGACTTCCACCGCCTGGCAGGGCTCCAGCGCCTGGACCTGCAGTACAACCGGATCCGCTCGCTGCACCCCAAGGCCTTTGAGCGCCTGGGCCGACTGGAGGAGCTCTACCTGGGCAACAACCTGCTGCCGGCGCTGGCCCCTGGCACCCTCAGCGCCCTGGCCAAGCTGCGCATCCTCTACGTGAACGCCAACGAGATCGGCCGCCTCAGCGCCGCCTCCTTCTCCGGCCTCGGCAGCCTTGTCAAGCTGCGCCTGGACGGCAACGAGCTGGGCTCGCTGGGTGACTCCACTTTCTCGGGGCTGCCAAACTTACTCTACCTGCACCTGGAGTCCAACCGCATCCGCTGGCTGAGCCGCGGTGCGTTCACCGGCCTGGCCAAGCTGCGCTTCCTTGACCTGTCTGGGAACAAGCAGAGCTCCCTTCGCCACCCGGACATCTTCGGACCACTGCGCTCCCTCCACACCCTGCTGCTGGCCAGCAACAGCCTGCAGCAACTGACAGGGGGGCTCTTCCAGCACCTGCCCAGCTTGGCAAAGCTCTCGCTCAGTGGCAACCGACTGTCTCACCTGGCACCAGATGCCTTCACGGGGCTGGGCTCGCTGAAGGAGCTACGTCTGGAGGGAAACCTGCTGAGCCACCTGCCCGCTGCCCTCCTAGAGCCGCTGAGCAGCCTGGAGGCGCTGGATCTGAGCCGCAACGCGCTGACTGCCCTGCACCCAGCCACTTTCGGCCCCCTTGGTCATCTGAGGGAGCTCAGCCTCCGAGACAACGCGCTGGCCACCCTTCCTGGTGACATCTTTGCCTCCAGCCCAGCCCTCTACCGCCTGGAGCTGGAGGGGAACGCCTGGAGCTGCGACTGCCGCCTCCATGGCCTGAAGCACTGGCTGGGGGCCTGGCACTCCCAGGGCCGCCTGCTCACCGTCTTCGTGCAGTGCAGCCTGCCGCCCACCCTGGCCGGCAAGTACCTTGACTACCTGCAGGATGCCCAGCTGCTGCCGCCGCCTGATGGCAGCCCCTGCCTCGATGGTGCCTCTCCCTCCTCTGCATCCCCCCCTGCAGCTGCTGAGGGACTTGGCAGCAACAGCAGCGGCGGTGGCATGGTGCTGCCCCACGGTCCCCCAGGGGCACCGCCGTCTGCCTCCACTGCCCACCTGCTGGGTGCCCCTGAGGGCAAGGTGGCAGTGCCAATAGGTGTGACGGCTGTGCCAAGCCCCACTCCGCCACTGCCTGCCCGCCCAGCAGCCTCCAGGCCGGCGCTGCCCAGCGCACCCTGGCCCCGTCGTGCCGGCAAGCCCCGCTCTGCACCGTCTGCGGGGGGCCCACCGCTGGTGTCCGACCCATGCGACTTCAACAAGCTGTTCCTCTGCAACCTGTCGGTGGAGGCAGTGGGCTCCAGCTCAGTGACGGTGCGCTGGGCTGTGCGGCCGCACCGCAGCCCCCGCCTGCTGGGCCCAGCACGGTTCCGCCTGCTCTTTGACCGTTTTGGTGCCGCTGTCAAGTTCCAGCGCTTCGTCTACCTGCCGGAGCGTGGGGAGCCGGCCGCCACCCTGCGGGAGCTCCGCCCAGACACCCCCTACCTCGTCTGCATCGAGGGCATTCTTGGTGGCCGTGTATGCCCAGTGGCACCACGGGACCACTGTGCAGGGCTGGTCACCCTGCCCGAGGGCAGCGCGGCGTCGGGCGGGCCCCACGGCCCTGACCAGCAGCTGCTCACGCTGGTGCTGCTGGCAGTGAACGCGCTGCTGCTCTTCGCGGCGCTGGCGGCCTGGGCCTCCCGCCTGCTGCGGAAGAAGGTGTTGGGGCGGCGGCGGCGGAAGGCGGCCCCTGTCCACGTCCGGCAGCTCTACTCCACTCGCCGGCCACTCCGCTCCATGGGCACTGGTGTCTCTGCCGACTTCTCGGGCTTCCAGTCCCACCGGCCGCCCCGTGGTGCCGCCTGTGCCCTCAGCGAGGCAGACCTCATCGAGTTCCCCTGCGAGCGCTTCATGGACAGCAGTGGTGGAGCCCGGCATGGCGATGACCACCTGCTGCAGCGCTTCGCTGACTGAACCTGCCCAACTACAGCTCCTGGCATGCCCCGTGAGGGAGGAGGGTGGCAGTTGGGCGCTGCCATGTGGCAAGACTTGCTGGGAGCTGTAGTCAGCACGGTGAGGCGATTGTTGGTTCATGAGGGGATGGTGCGGGTCCCGCGGGTCGCGGCCTGCAAGAGGGAGAGCTCTGACACTGCTGCTGCCTTCAGCCACCACCTGGCCCTTACCGCAGGCAGGGACAGGGGCCAGCTGTGAGACGTGCTTACTCGGTCGCCTCTGAGGTCTCCGTTTCCTCAAAAATCATCACTAACCCAGACAAAAGCCCTGACCATGAGTGTAACTGTTCTTTGGTGAGGAGGGCAAACCGTCGGGAGCTGCAGCAAACAGCAGCTGGTGCCTCCCTTGTGCCAACTCAGAGCCATACGTCTAAGCGTCATCTTTTACAGGTGGTTTTTTCAGACTGCAGTTGGGATGGCAGTTAACAATGAGCAGCCCAGCCCCACGCAAGGGCGGTCTGAACTGACATTTTCAAGGCACCTAATAAAAAATGTGGACTAAGTGTCTTTTAACATTGCTACTCGTGAACTGTGCAAGCTGGAAGTCAGTCAGAGGGATGATGGAAATGTATGTTTTGTGCTGGACGGTTTGAATGCTGTGCCATTTTAACTCAAATTGAATGTGAGGCAATTTAATGTGTGCGAGTGTGTTTTCGTACTTTTTTGTAAACGGGAAACAATAATGCAGCTGATTAGTTTTACAGGAATATATTGCTGACACCACTAGGAAAAACTAACAGAGTTTTGTAATATGTTTACAAATGAGCTATTTTTTCGATTGTTTTTGAATAAATACTGCTTGGTACTTGTACACATGAATGTGTGCTTTAGTTCTCTGGGTCCATGATGGTCAGTAGATCACTGACGCTCAAATAATCCATCTTCATTTCTAAATGAGTGGTTAAAGTAAACTGTTGATGGTTAAATAATATTGGTGCCTTTCTTCACATACAATAATAGGTGAGGATATTTCAGAAATGTGAAACTGTTTTTATCCTAACAGGCAATTTTCTCTTAGCCTTATCCTACTAAAGTTAGAAGCTTTATGTACCTCACTGTGAAATAAAACAGTTTTGTATCTTAATCTAGATTCTGTGGTTTGTGTAGCTGAGTGAGTAGTGCTGAAGTTAAACCCTCATGCAGTAGTATATGATGTTTGAGTTGTGTGGGTTTTTTTGTTTTGTTTTGTTTTAATTGGACTTTTGCCTTTTTGAGCAATGCTAATCATTTTATGATCAATTGCTCTCTACTTTCTTGGACTTTTACTTTCCTAAATATTTACAGAATGTGGTTCTGTTACTATTAAATATGGTGGTTTAGTTTACATAAATAATTCTCTCTGTGTGGTCTAGAAATGAGCTAATTAAGAAAGGTCCAAACTGTGGTTACACTTTAAATGCAAATGTTTTAGGTGGAGTTTGGTAAATTGTTGAGACAATTGTTGAGACCATTGATACTACTTGTGCTCCTTTGAATTTAATGTGCAACCTCAGATGAACTCTTGTGCAACTGAATGGCTTGAAGGGAGTGATTAGTGGACTATGGAGACATTCATCTCAATATCATGCATTCATTGCTGACATGAGATGTTCGTGACTACAAGTTGTTTATTACCGTAATTGCAAGTAGATGATTCTGAGTTTTATTTTTCTTTTCTTTCCTTTTTTTTTTCTTTCCTTTGAGATTTACAACTATTTACAAAAGACACCATAGTAACTGTTCCCTTCAATTGGAGTTCAGTGGCTGAATGGAGAGGACAAAACTTTAAAGTTCTGAGGGATTTTTATTCAATCAGGAGGAGTGGAGAGGGAGTAGGAATAGTTTGCCTTAATCTTTGCCTTTTAAATGGAGAGATTTCTGAGTTAAGTCTTAATTCTTGAGTCAGTAGCAAAAAGCCCTTCGGGTTTTCATTTTTGAAAGGCAGCAGTTTTCATGAATATCAAGGGCCAAACTCAATTGCCAGCATGTAGATTAAAATTCATAGATACAGTATTTAAATTTCATTCAGCTGAAGGAATCCAGAATCAGGTGTTATTCTTCTGTAAGAATCTTACATTTCTGTTATTCTTTTGGACACCTGGGTGCTTTTGGCCATTTATGACAATCTATGGAATTACACCACTGTTTGTTGTTAAAAATGTAATGGGAATTATTGAGTAAAGCTGTGTGTCACACTAACATTATCACTGGATATTCTTCCAATGGGAGATGCATAGATGCTGTATATGGTTATAATCAGTTATGTCAATAAATCCATTTGCTGAAAGAAAACTGGTATCTTACATTGACTGAAGAGTGATGCATTATGAGATGTATAGACTAGCTGTAACTTCTTGATATTACTAGGACTGATATTTCTTAGGACTGCAGCTCTTCAGAGTTTCTCTTAGTTCACTTTTTCTTGCCTTTTTGCCATACACCATGTTTTCTGTTTTTCTTGTATTATGCTAGGATAGTGCAAACGTTAAAAGAATTAAAATTTTCAGTTCTGAGACAGACAGACCACTGGCTTAAGATGAACTAATAAGATACTGTTACATCAGTGAACTAACAATCCTTTCTAAACTAAATAGGAAATGAAGATTCTTTGAGATAATATCATTTTTTTATACTCATTGGAAGTTACATTCCTAAGTGTTTTTCAGTATTATCAGACTAATGATATAAATGTCATATTGAGCATACACCTGTTGTTTAATTAAGAATTCACTATGTCTTTTTGAATTTATGCAGACCTCTCAAGAAGTGCTAGAATGAAGTGACTCTTTTTTCCAGAACAAGAGAAGTAAATACATAGATCTACGTAACAACAACAACAAAAAGTTGGTTAACAGAATGAAGCTGGTGACTTCTTAAAAGTCACAGGTACTGTAACTCTAGGAATACTTAGGCTGTGTGTACAGATGTTACAACTTTTTTTCAGGGAGGCCTGCACTAGCAGGTGGTTGAGGAAGGAGAAATGTCAGTGACATTCAATAACTGGATGTTAGTAATGTTGCATGGCTCTATTTTTACCAGTAGTATTTATATATATATTTGTATCCTTTTTAAAGGATGGTCCTTTTTAAAGAACGACTGTAAAAACAGCCCTTTCTGAATGGTTGAGACTGCCATCAGTTTGTGCTCAGAATGTTTCTTTTTTGATCAGAAACAGAGTTTTACTGCCCTGTTCCCTCCAGGAGTCCATGCAGTCTGGGGCAGTGTGAACTGAGTGTTTTTCTCCCACCCAGTAATTACCAGGCATGTTATGTATCAAAGACTGAAAATCACACACATCTTATCCTGTCAAATTCAGTGAGCTACTGCTGGGAAGTCCCCAAAGGTACCAGGGCTTCTCTGCTGGCAGCCTTGATTGGTTTGGCAGCCTCTGCCCACCTCATGGTCCCAACCGCAATCCCTGACCCTTCTCTGCCAGCAGCTGGCACAGCTGTTTGTGCAGCTGGAAGGTGAACTCTAAAGTTAATCCTCCTGGAAAATAACCTTTCCTAGTACCTTCCCTCTCCCTGATTTATTTATTATTATTTTTTTAATTTTAATTTTTACTTTTAAGCCAGCTTGGTTTCTTTGATCCTGTTCAACTTGCACAAGTATTGGTAGTGACAAAAAGTGGGGGTGTAGTGCAGAAGCAGGAAAAAGCAAAGACATGAAGCTGCTTAAACAGTCTCAGGAAGTCTTGGCACCCTATTCTCAGTAGACTAACATCCTGTGTAGAGGAGTCCATACCTTTACTGGAAAATCATTAACGATCTGTAAACTGAAAACACTTAAAACATCTGTACAAAATCCTAAAAACATTGACATCGTGAAGTGATTAGAGAGAAACAAGGTCCCTTCAAACCCAAGCTGTTCTATGATTCTAACCTGAAGAGAGCAAGGCTATAATTGTGTCAGTGAAGGTCTAGATGTGCATGAAAACACCTTGGTACTGAAAAATAAATCTGCTTGACTATCAGAATCTGTGGTAACACAGTTGGTTTCATAAAAATATTGATTTCTTTATGCAGTGCTATCTTCAGTTTTCACAGTACACTGTGAATGCCACTTTTTGAAATACCATCATTTAAACCATGTTATTACTCTTACAAGAAGGAACCTGCTAAATTCTATACATGTCTCTTCTGCCTTTTCCTTCTTGTTGTTTCCTGGGAGAGATTTAGAAAGTGAGGAACTGGGAGGGGAAAAAAAAATAGTCTACTGCAATTTCATCAAGATATTTATGTAACTAGTAAACCTGCATTTAAATTGCAGTGAATGTGTCCACAAAAAAAAGTCAGTTGTTTTCATAGTATTATGTACTTGCAGTAAACTACTTCAGTGAGTAAGAGAAATACGATCTCAATTCCAAAAGTCTGGCTACTCACACTAATTCATATTTCTTTGGCCACCAATGATGTACATATGTTGTGTGAGGTCCACAAGCAAAGCTTTGCTTTAAAAACAAGTTTTAAAATCAAATTATCCAAATTATGTATATGCATTGATGTACTTCATTTTTCATCTGGGCTACTCTTTCTAGAGGAGTTGCTATAGATGTTATCTATAATCTGATATTTGTTACATAGAAATTGGGACTAAATGTAAGGAAACCGTGTGTGTGTTGGGTGCTGGATTTGTTTGTTTTGCTCCATTCTAAATATAGCATAGATTTGGCAGCCTGTCCAAATACTGCTGTTGTGTCTTTCTCCATAAAAAGTTGACTTTTCTCAAGAGCATGCTTTAATTCCCATAGAAATTAACTTCCCATAGAAAAATAGTCAATTGTCTTTGAACACAAATATTTATCTTAGTATCATTGTAGATGAATTTATTTATATAAAAGCTCCCTGATATGTTTTTATAAATAATTCTATATCTCATTTGTTTTTCAAACAAGGCCATAAGAATTAAAATGAATAATACAGCAGGAATATATAGCTGAATAAAACTTGCCTAAAAAACATAATAAGGATATTTATTAACAATGAAGAATCTGTCAATTTAAATAGAATTTATGATTGTTTATAATCTGATGTGTATCTTCTTGCTGTTGGATTTTCAAAGTACATTTATTTTCAATTTGATAATCTATTTGTAATAACTTCATATCACATAAATAAGTTATTAGGCAAGAGATGGGAGGTCCCCAAGTACATAGATTTTTAGAATCTATTGAGTGCTACCAAAAAAAGTGTAGTACAGTTAAAAGCACTAATGCTTACTAACATGTTACCTGTTTTTTTCATTTCAAAGCTCATTTGAAGTTGCTGCTTAGCTAATACAATAAATGGTGTCTTTTGACTTAAGGTAAATAGGTGTCATCCTATTCCTTACTTTACCAAAATGTTTTTAATGTTCAGACAAACGTATTCTCAAATCATTAATGTTTTTTCAATATAGCTCATTTTTTTGCATATTCAATATTCCAAAATATTTCATATCTTTTCAGAGATCCATCCATGTAGGTCCTATACAAAGAGAGACTCTGAACAAACCTTAGAGCACTCTGTCAGTCATGTATACCACTTTGTAATGTAGCAAGTGTTCAGAGGTTGTAAAGTTAGGGTTTTATTTTTGTAATTTTGTGAGAATAATTGACCAATGAAATGTACACACAGGGCCCTGGGTGTGCTTTCTAGCTATGGAAAATGTATTACTGTAATATAGTTTCTTATGCATCAGTCTAGTCTGGTATAGATCATTTTATTTTGTCACACCAGTCTGGAAAAAAAAGACCTGATTATGAGACCTGAATCAATAATTTTAAGGAAATGCAGTAGATTAGTTTTTTGTCAAGACTTTGGCCAGACTTTAGCCAGACTTTTTCCTGGTTCATTTAATTAACTTGTATGAAGTTTGTTTCATTGTCATTAGTCTGGTATATGTTTGTTTAGTTGTAGTGAATGTTTAGAAGTCATTTGAATATTTGGAGAAGATGTGGATATGTATAATAGATAAAAATCACACACAGAAAGATAATGAAACAAATGTTCTCACCAAGAAACTGATTTTTCTCTTAAGGGACAAATATTTCAGGGTTGTCATCTTTAAAATAAACCTGAATGCTAGATTTATATCAAGAAAGGTATTCTCTTTCATTGCAACATGAAGAAGGTAGGAAGGTTGTAAATAATTATACGAATATTTTATTCAATATGTTGCCAATTAGAGAAAAGACTGGAATTTTATTAACAAATTGTGTTACATGGGGATATTAACATATCCTATCTGCATACAGAAAAGTTCGCTGTGATGGTGTCAGTGCTGTCACTTTTAAACTAAGAGATACACTGTTAAACTTCTGTAGTTCATCTTGGTAGTGAGAAAGATTTCTTTTCAAACATCCAAATTCATGTTTTAGTACAACCATTAGCTTAATATGTTGTTTTACCATTGACATATCTACCATCCTACCACTGATATTAATTTTCCTTCTATCTCTCTTTGTATTTAAATATTGAAATTAAAATTCAGTTTAAACACTGAAGTTACTTAGCGCAGTAGCACTCATCTGACTACTATAAAATTATTTGAAATAAGGGAGAACACTCAGTGGTAATATCTATCACATCAAAGGTCAGAAATAATTTTATTCTAGAGGAATATACTCAGGAAAAGTATACTTTCAGAAAAAAAATATTTTGCTGTAAGTGAAGGATAACATGGTTTATTTGCCATTACTATATCCCACTCTAAATCTTGAATGAGAATAATAAATTACATGTCTCGTGTTAGATTTATGAGATAATTTGGAGTGTCATTCAGCACATATGGCAGGTGTATTAGTATTATTTTTTTTTTCAGGAACAGCTTGATCGTGCTTCTGCTTTCACTCTGAGAGTGACAAGATTTTAAGACTCTTAACATGGGTAACCATCAGCAGGTCTGTGGCAATAGAATTGATTGTATTGCAGAGATGTGCTCTAAAACAGTGTTTGTCTTAAAAAAGAAAAAAAAAAATACAGCTTGGTGAGAAGAACTTAAGTGTTAACTGGCACAGAGACATCTTTCTTGGGTGATAATTATCTAAGAGGGGGCAACTTTCATGATCACTGTGGTAGGTTGCTAATTCTGAACCCCAAATATGCCAAACCAAACTGTTTCATTGCTTATGACATTATCATAAGCACACAGCAACTCATTTTGCCCCAAACCAAACTCCTGCATCTCCTCCTGTTGCCTAACAAGACCTACTTATTATTTAAAATATTTGGCAGTTCTTCAGTGCTGCTTGTGGCTTGTGCCCAAGTGCTCTTACTGCTGCAGCAGAAACTTCTAACACCTCACTAATTGGCATAAGGTTTTCTCCTTCAGTAGACCAGATTAGGGACATTCTGTTCAGCCTCATATCCATTCAGTTGTTTTTTTCTTAGCTTATTTTTTTTAATTCTGCATAATGGGATTTTTTTTTTTTTAATTTATTTTTTCCCCCTCTGATTAGCCCACATAATTCTATCATAAATTCTGATTGCAGGCATGGGGAGGGGTTTTGTAGCATGTGGAAGGGGTGGAGACCAGGCCCTGAGTAAGGAACAAGTAAGCGAAATAATTCTTTTGAGATATTTTTATTTGTTTTATCTGATTTGAAGTAGAGATAACGTCTGTCTAAAGTGGAGTCTGCTCTGAGAAAGAGGAAGAGGGAATACATGAATTTTAAATAATTCCTGTTTAAACGGAAGTTACTTTATTCAGGAATGATTTGTGATTGGAACGATTCACTGTGATCTCACTGATAGGATTCTGCTGGCAGAGGCTTCTGTTTTTCCTGCCCGGATGTATCGCCAAGAACCTGAGACTGTAGAGGTCCAGTGGGAACTGAAGACATCTCTTCCTTCCAGTTCTGTGGCTCAAATGGAAAAGACATTCGGGATCAACATCTTCTTCTTTGGGATGGCTAGGAGCTGTATTTATTCTATAACACTAGGTATATTGACCTAAGCTGAGTTTAGAGCTGTTGATACTAGGCTTTGCACTAAAGGCATCATCAAAAAGATGACATTTTTGAGAGACAACCTCTCCTTACTTTTCCTTTAAAAGCCAGTACAGACTTCAGTAACAGGCAGTTTGCTGAAGGTGTTAACAGCTCTTTGAGGTGTCTGTAATATGCAACTGGGTATGCTTTATTCAGTTAAAATTGTTTCTCATATATTTTATTTAGAGGTGTTTAGAATATGTCCCAGCCAGAAAATAGTAATGAATTCCAAGCTGTTAGCTTGTAATGATACAGACCTCCTTAGATTTTGGAGGCATTTGTTGTTTAAATGTACGCTTGCAAATGGGGCTTTCCTGGACTTCAGTCCAATTGAGTTTCTATGCAACCTGCTAAAACTGCAAAGCATTCCAATTAGCACAATGGTACCTGGAAAACTGCTGATATTCTCACTTACAGCTTTTTACTGCTAGCCTTTTTGCTTATATCATGATAGAAAATCATCTTAATCCACAAGCTGCTAGGATGTGTTATGCAGTAGCTTATGAAACAGGAGAATTAACAGTTTTCCCAGTGTCCTGAACAGAGCCAAACTCTGACACCCAAAATGCTTTTTTTTTTTTATCCTACTATTTTTTTTTCTCTGTAGTAAATAACTGCTGGATTAGAGTTTTACAAACATAGTACAACCGTGGCAGGATAAAACCATCGTCCTGGGGTCATGATTATTTAGAACAGCCATCATTTGGCTGTTCAGTTTAGGAACTCAACCAAATTTGAACATGTGCAAGACATCACTAGCACTGATTTTATACCTGTAGGACCATTTTGTTCATTTGTTTGGTTTGTTTTTCCAAAATATTCTTTGTCTTCTCTCCTGTTCTATTACCTTCTCTATCTGGCTAGAGGTTTTTGGATTACTACAGCAAAACCATCTGAAATATGTCTTTATGTTCAGCATCTACTGTGTCTGAGAAGATGCAGGTGCTTAGAAAATACAATGGCTTAGAAAATATGCAAAGTATAGGCTTATGGGGGGTTCAAATTCAACATTTGGAGCATTCCATGGATAGCTGTCCAAATTCAGGTGTGACCTTCCCCATTTATCCCCTTATCATGGTTAGCTGCATTTTGTTTCTCTGTGACCTGTAATGAGGTGACAAGGTCTGTACCTATTGCGCCGTGTTTTGACCAGGTCCTGAATACTGTAGTCACTCAGTTTGCTTTTCTGTCCAGAGCAGCCAGTACACGTACTGTATGTTTTTATGTCATACAAACAAAGTACAAGAGGAAAAGGATTATGAATTCAGAAAATGTGTTTCTTGCCTAAAGCTTTACCAGTCGGCTGACAATAATCCAGGCAGACAGACCGAGTGATCTCTAATTTGGTCTGATTCTTCTGAAAGGCTGCTGCCTCTCTCTTGAGAGGGGAATAGCTGTCAGAGCTCTCCTGTTCTGTGTTTCTGATCTTTCCGTTTTGGATGAAACTCGTTTCCTAAGTTTCTTTACAGAAGGAGGTAAAATTCTGACATCCGGGACAGCATTAGGGCTTTTATCACCTGCTTGGGTTTTCACATCAAAGAGATTGGGTAGCTGCGTGTTTTTCAGACAGTGCCTTTTTGACCTGAAATGTTCAGAATCAGACAGAAACAATCAGAAACTGAATTTTTATTCATAAATCTGAATAATCAAAACAAAATTAATTCATACATCCTACAGAGGATCTCCAAATCCAACATACTTCTACTCAAAGACACTGCTCTTATTTTGCACAGCTGGCATTAGCCTGCATTTCTCAGAGCCCTTTGGGGGTTGGTTTTTGCTTTTGTTTTTGTTTTCTTTGTTTTTGATTGTTTCTTGTTTTGTTTGTTTCCTGCTGTGTAATAGGCCCTATCCATGCCCCCTCTTCCACTGACTTATCAAGTTTTTAAACGTCATGACTGCAGCAACAGGGTCATTATAGCTGAACTCCAAAGACAGAGGTAATGACCTCTGTCTGTTTTGAAGTCAGCAGTTAGAATCAATGCCTTATGTGCTTAACTGTAAAGCTGAAGCATTTTAAATAATTTTTGTTTAATAATTCCTCTGCCCTTGTTGTGTTCTCAAATTCTCAATTTACTCTTCCAGAAAAGTAAGTGGAGTTTTCCTGGGTAGGGCTGACTCATCTTTTCCATGGAAGTCACTAAGCCTAATCCATAAATATAAACTTCTTAAGATCAAGCACTTCGCATCTGGAAAGGTCAGAATGGTATATATTTTCCTGAGGGGATAGAAACCTCCTCAATATATCCAGGAAGACTTTTATCAACCATCCATTTAAAATTACATAAAGTTAAATATCACTTTGGAAAGGGGATTATTGTGGAGAAAAGTGGGGATGGAGTTAAAACTGTGTTTATTATATGTTACTAACAAATTTAGACTACAGGTTTACAGCATAAAAACACAGTTGTTTACTAGTTCTCCAGATTAAGTTGTTTTTTCCTATAATGTTTAGTTTATCAGTGTAAATATAGTATACCAAAATGGTGTAGCACAATGGATCCCAAAGCAGTCCAATTTTTTCTAATTCTAGTGCATCTACATCAAACCTGAATATGAGCCAGTCTTTCTCTTTTCCTGCTTTCGTTGCAAAAATTAGTTCTGGATATCAAGAAGAATTGGTGGTCTATTTAAACGGGAGTCAGATTAAACAGATCAATTATTGATTTTCTTCCAACTGGATAGTTATATTCTCATTATTTGTGACACAGTGTGTGAAACTAATTAATCTCTGGAAAATGTTCATCTGTGATTCAGCTACGCCCATTATATTTCTTGGAATATCACACGGAAAATGAAGCTACCAAAAGGAAACATCTGTTTGTATCTAAAACCCCAAACATTTCTGAAGTTTAGCAACATGCATTCTTCTTGGGACTGCCACCTATTATACTCAGCTCTAGAGCAAATACCAAAAGGACACTTGAGGTGACCTTTTGTATTAGATTAAACAAAATGAGAAAACACTTGGTAATCAGACTTCCTCTGCTAGGCCATGGGAAACAGAAGAGCAGAAGAACAGATACAGTAAAAACATATTAACTCATTCCCATTTACTTTAGAAGAATTCAGCAGTGAAAAGAGCAACTAACTGTGAAAAACCTGAACTCTGTAATTTGGCACCTCTTGAAGTGTGTCTAGATTCTCCCAACTAGGGCTATCTCAAGTAGCAGAAAAACAGAAGAAGATGAAGAAAAACAAATGACTAGAAGGTATTATGGGGGAAAGGTTTTTCTTTCAAAACTATTTCTTAGGAAAAAAAATATTGTTGGTGGACTTCAATTTTGTATCAGCGTTCCTGCTGCATGTTAGCACACACTGGCTTTGACTGTTTTTGTGACATTTCTTTAAAATGCTGTGGATTTCAGGGGTCCCTGTGCTTGTGTAAATCTGCAACTCCCTTACTTGTTGGTGTGCTGAGCAAAGACAGGGGAGGAAAACAAACTGGCTTTCACACTCAATTTAGGCTAGCACAAGCCAGGACCCTGTTAATGTAATAGTCCTGCTGCTGATGGATGCTCATTCCTTCTGTCTTACCATCCAGCATGCACTGGGTAATAGCAGTACTGGTGGTATGCAGTGCTGCTCCTTGCCTCTCCTTGGCAAGATCACTGGATAGCTTATTTGCATATATGAATGACAATAAACAGATAATAGAAACAGTCAGCTCTACTGAGCAAATTATAGGTCTATGATCAGATGGCATCCCCCTCTAAAAGGTTAAGAGATAAAGCAGCCATCAGGGAAGGAAAGATATATGTTTAGTTGTCACAATGACTGCGAGTGTTGTGCTATAGGTGTACACACCAAAGCCGTAGCTAAGGAGGTTCAGCTTTAGACCTTCAGTGCACAAGAGGTATGTTGGCTTGGTTTGCCAATGGCTGTTTAGTACCACAAGTGATTGTCACAGCCTGCCTCCAATGTGCTTTGCTCCTCGCTGCTGCTGCTTCCCATCCACTGCAGTTGCTCATGCTCAGATCTTGGAGTCCTTCCCTGTGTGGAAGTGTTCAGTCCCTGCAGGCTTCTCCTAACTGGACGGGACGCAAAGGACAGCCTCCCTCTGTCTTCCTGGGAGGAGCAGCTGCAATGAGAGTGGGAAAGCATGGGGACCCCAAGGTTTCCACCACAGCCGTGTGGGCAAGAAGCCCAGAGGACAAACTGTATCGTCAAGACCTGTTGTGTAGCCAGTAGGCAGGAATGGGAAAAAAACAGAGAGGGAGATTTTGCCTGGAGACAAAACTGCAGTGAGGACAGGGAGGACAGCCAAGAAGGGCTTGGTGAAGGAACAGGGTTGCAGCATGCAGAACCTTTGACCGGGTTATGAAAATTCAAGGCCAGAAGTGCTTGTAAGATTGTTTTTGTCCAGCTGAATGATACCACCTCTATATCCCTGTCTGACAGGCAGGAGATAGAGCTCTTTCTTTCTTTTCTTTCTTTCTTTCTTTCTTTCTTTCTTTCTTTCTTTCTTTCTTTCTTTCTTTCTTTCTTTCTTTCTTTCTTTCTTTCTTTTCTTTCTTTCTTTCCTTCCTTCCTTCCTTCCTTCCTTCCTTCCTTCCTTCCTTCCTTCCTTCCTTCCTTCCTTCCTTCCTTCCTTCCTTCCTTCCTTCCTTCCTTCCTTCCTTCCTTCCTTCCTTCCTTCCTTCCTTCCTTCCTTCCTTCCTTCCCTCTTTCTTTCCCTCCCTCCCTCTCTCCCTCCCTTCTTCCCCCCATCCCCCTCCTCTATTGGTAAAGTAGTCAGAGATCTCTGATGGTAAAAATTTCTTGGAAAAAATTGGCCCATCTGCACAGTAGATTGCTGCCTCCAGCCGCGGTGTCATTGTTTAGCAGTAAACAGGGCTAAAAGCAGTTTAAGGAGGATCCCAGGCTCTTCCTGGCTCTGGGGCAGCTGGAAGGAGAGGCACCACAGCCAAGTTTCTGCCTGTGCCAAACAGCATCACTGCTTGTCCCTTTCTCCCTGCACATGTTTCAGGACATCACACTCGATTTGCCAGGCACCTGGCACGAGGCTTATGGCTGAGAGTTGGTGCTGTTAAATCACAAGTAATGGCAAAAATCTCATTTCTTGGAGGTGGAAGTAATTTCTTTATAAGCTGCTGAAAGTCATGGGAAACTTGCACTACTGAATGAGGTGTATGTGTAAGTTCCCACAGGGTAATGGTGGTGTTGGCTGGACTTGGTGGGATAATTTTTGACCTTGGAGAAGAAATTTCCTGAAATGAGCATTCAACCAGTGGTGATGTACCCCTTGTGAACCTGGCAGGCTCAGCTTTGAGAAGGATTCAAGGCACACAGGTGTTTTACACAGCCTGGCTACTCACTAGAAGTCCATTCTGCCTTGAATACCCTGTTTTATCCCTAACAGTCAGAGACCAGTAAAAGCTAAAACCCCTATAGACTCTAAAGCTGGGGAAGCTGACTGAGAGAGAAAGCACTACTGGATGTCCAAAATAATAGCTGAAGTTTTGGCAGTTTGGAAACTAGGGATAGGGAGAAGGGAGCCCTACTCATTTTCAGGACCAAACCAAAAACACATGCGCAAGCATATATATATATATATTTCTTAAAGTGTAACCCTTATGTGATTTTTGTCTTTGTATCATTATTGTCTTCTTCTACTGTGCTCAGTCTGAAATTTCCTTCTCTCCATTTTTTTATTTTCACCTATCTTTCCGTATTTTCCTTCTACCTTTTCTCTAACTACCTGCTACTGTCATTGTTCCTGCACATATATTAGAACCCTCGCAACATTCTTTCTGTCCGGATGTTCATTAACTTTTGTATTGTATTAAAAATATATATATATAAATATATATATGTTTTTGAAGACTGAGGCAGCTGTACTGACTGATTTTCTCATGGTAACTTTGAAATGTTTCCTGAGCACAGCTTTTTTCTTCTTTCTTCGTAAAAATGAGAGGCTTACTAATCAACTCATTTAAACCCCTTGAAAAATCTTAGTTCAAAAATGTTGCCTCACAAGGTCATCCTTGGGGATGCACAACTTACCTCTTCTGAATTTTGATGTTGTGGCACATAATCACAAAGCTGATATATTAAGATTATAAACAAGCTAGCCTTTGATTCAACAATGTATATACAAAACTAGATGACACAGAAAGCCTCTGCATATGTATTCTCTGCCTGAGTTTCCCTAGCAGTCTGCAACATCCATGACTCTAGGCCTTTTCCCATCGTACATGGTTCCTCCAGAAAACTGTGGAACATTTCTAGGGAGGATAGTTTTCATTGACCTTTTTCTCCCTGTTTTACTTGGATTCCCTTTCCCAAGGAAAAAGCATGCTTATCTTTTTCTTTCCCTTGTCCAAACATCCTTGTTTGACTTGGTGAATGAGTTTATATGTCTCCTTCATAAAATTTGGAAGTATATTTATTCTGCAATTAGTAATTTGCAGTCTCCAGCAACTTTTATAGACATAAAAAATAGTTGCTTTATTAGATTTTAACCTCCATGTTGCTCAAGGCATATCCAGTTCAGTACATGACGTTAGGTTTAAAGAATGACTGTGGACTCCTGTTTGGCAAAGTCGTGAAATAATCCTGCTCAGATACTGAATTCTATTCCATAATGATGTCATAACTTCAACTGGAATAGATTTCCACAAATTATTTCAACAAGAAAACATCTTAACATGTTAACATACCTTAGATCCTTAGGGCCTACCTACACTCATGAGTTGCGTTGAGAAGAAGCTGCTGTAGGAAGCTGCAGTAGACAGGCTTCCCTGAAACCTGGAAATTGCTTCAGCACAGCTTTCAATGAATCATAACACACCTGAGATGAAAACTAGGAGTTTAAGGTTGTTGGTTCCTCCGTTGTTTTTTATTGTTAACATTAATCAGACAGGTGAAGTTGGGGGAAAAATAGAAGGCAAGTAATTAATATTGATCTTAAAACTGGCCTCAATAGTTGAATGGGTGTTTGGAAATGCACTTTCTACATGTTGAGGCATGTAATTGCAAACAGTATTGGCTGCATGCCTGTATAAGTAGCCACAACCTAGTCACCACATCTGCTCCCAGAATGCTTATTCACCCCTTGGCTTAGGCCGAGCTGCCCTGTGGCCCTTCTGGTGAGAAGGGGCACTACCTCCAGGACTTACCTCCCCACTGAATGTTTTCTTTGCAATCATGCTCTTTCTGTGGCAGTTATTTTCATGTCACTTCCTGATCTAGTTTTCCTCAAGAATCCAAATATGACTGTCACTTCTTTCAGACTTAGGAGTTGAATTAAGCCAACCATAGCCATGGTTCAAACGTAGACATTTGTATTATTTAAGTAGTAATTGAAGCTATTTTACCTTGAACTATAATCTGATATCTAAGGGATGATTTAGGAAAAGTCATACAAACAGAACCGCTAGTTGAAGATGTTGCTTTTTCTCTCCTACTCACATAAAATGGAGTATATGTGCTGCTGAAAATCAAGTATGTCTAGCAATGGTGGTGTTGGTTGGCAAGAGTTTTTTTGTTTTTGTTTTTGTTTTTGTTTTTTTCCCCAGAATGAAAATGTCATCTTGGTATTGGATTTCAGCTTCTGACTCTTAAGTCTGTTCAGATCACTTCCATCAAAGGTGGCAAATTAGGTCATTCTTCCTATCTGTCTAGTGTCCATAAACCATTAGAGTGTTTCTCATGTAGTACCTTGGAACAATTTAGTAGATTTTTGTTATGATCAAGCTTTCCTCTCATTTATCAGTGTCTTTGAGAATTAATCTGTGTTTTAGTATTCAAATTTTGTAGCTAAAGCCAGTCAGTGTTATCAATAGATATCTAAATAACAATGAAATGTCTGATCAGGTGGCCCCACCTTTGTAATTGCTGCTTCCTCTTTGGAGTAATTTTATTTTATCATCACAGCTATTACAATCACCTTCTGTGAAAACACAGGCATAGACAACAACTGACACCAGGTCATGTCCAATTTAGAAGTCACTAGAGTAATTGCCAGCAATTTGCCCAGATGCAGTCATCTATGCTTTTTTTTTTTTTTTCTTTTTCTTCAATTCTCCTTGTAGTTTCACTTTGATCAGTGTCTGGGAAGAAGTAAACAATGACAGTATTGGTCTGCACTTGCAGTTACTCTGTTTGGTTTGGAGGAGGGTTATGCAGAAATGGTTTTCATTTACACTTCCCCTGTGCCCTTTTAGAGCCCCCTCGCAGTGAGTAAAATATTCACTTTTTTTCTCCTCCCCAGAGCACAGAGAAGCTGCAGCAACACTGTATGTTTCCCAATCATACAGAAATTATGAGCATTAGCAAAACAGTATAGTTGGTCTTCATTTTAATTTGTTTTCAGTTGTTCAGACTGTCATGTTTTCTATCATAAAAAATATATCTCTGTGACTGAGAGGGCTGGAAACACACTTCAAAAAATAAAGAAAAGAAAAAAAAGAGAACTCTCTCTTACAAAAATGACTTGTGAGGAGTTTGATAGTTAAGGAAAAAAGCAAAATTTGTGTAAAGCTTTAAGACTGAAATTTCATCATGCAAATCAGATTGTAGGATTCATCCCCAGAAAATATTGTTAGATAAAAAAAAGGGGTTGTTTTAGATGAGGGAAGTCTTAGATATGAATTTTAATGTTTAGTTTCCTATTCAAAATGCAGAATGTAATCTTGCTACATGTGACTTTCTGGCTTGACTTAATGGATTCTGGACAGCCGTGACAATCCCTCCATATGTTGTACAGTTCAGAATTAAGGCCCTGAGTTCTAGATAGAGCTTTTCTTCCTCTTAACATCCGCGGAGGCATATTTGGGTATAAAAAAACCTTTGTGAACAGCAATTTCTGAAAACAGAAACCATAAAAAATGACCAAGCCACACACAATTAAAAAAAAAAAAAAGTGTTTTCAAGGGAGTTAATCTCCTAAAGTAATTTTACATATACATTTGTGCTACAGTTAAAAAATTTAGCTGTCTTGAAAAATCATGTTCAAACATAAAACATTTGAGGTAATTTAATAGTTGGCACTTAAAGTAACTGCAATTTGATGTTCAATTCAAACCAGATGTTTATTTTTTGCAAGAAGTATATTCTGTTGTCAGGGAAGAGAAAAAGCATTCAAGGTTATGGAGCAGACATTTCTTACAACAGTTGATTAGAACAAATTACCAAGAGCTGCCCTTCACGTTTGAAACACTGAGGCGTTTATGATCTCAGGCCCCAACAATTAAAGAAAACAAAAATAAAGGGATTGAAAATATACATACTGTGAGCAGTTAAACTGCAAGAATGCTGTGGATCCTAAACAGCTGGATTCCATTTGAGCTCAAAAAGTTTAATAGCATAAGCCTGCACATCTTCTTTTCCACTTCTGAGGATCATCTGCCAGATGGAGAAGTCCCCCCTCTCATTTCCTTGCATTGTACAACTGTGTTACAGAATAAAATTGCTTGATGTGCTGGAGCAGAACCAGTACTTTTAACCAGGGAATGATATATGGATCTTAGAGAAGATCAGTTTGATGTAAAGTAAACAAAGGTAATAAAACATCCAGCTCCAGTAGTTAAACGTTTGCAGGAAAGTTATTTTATTCAGGTACCAAGCAAGCTGATAACATTGATAACATTTCAAGTACTGAAATCTCCATTCCTGGAAAGGGGAATGTGTTTGTGAGATCATGTTTTAAGATCACAGAATCTTAAAACGTGCCCAGAAGTTATTTCCTCCTCATTGTTTTGAATGATAGGTCTCCTGTTGCCATGCTAATTGGACACTTGACAATGGCTCCTCTGTACATTGTCCAAACTAATATTATGATTTGGAAATAAATTCAGTAAAGAAGAGAAAAAAAGAGCAAAAAGTAATCCTTGTTCAATACAGTAGTAATCCAGCAACAGGGCTGAAAGAAATCAACAACATACTAGACCTTGCTCTGAGAGGAACAGCAATTTAATGCTGTTCAGACTCTTGCTTCTGTCTACAGTCACACACAGTCTCTGCAGAGACTGTCTGTGGTGTGTTGAGGAATGTACAATTCCTGTCTCATGTCATAAAAGTTTGCTTCCCAGGAAGATGCTGGTTCTGCTGTCTGTGGGACCCTTTGTGCACATGAAAGGAGAGGAGGGATTGCTTTTTGCCATCTATTTTAACAACACTAATTAAATAAAGATATCCACAGAGCACAGAGTACCATTAATTACAGCCCTTTTTGCAAAGAGTGCGTGTTGGGGGGGGGGGGGGGGGGGGGGGGGGGGGGGGGGGGGGGGGGGGGGGGGGGGGGAATGGCACAGAAGCCAAATCACACAGGCGCGTTTTAAGTATATGTGCTGGAACTCGACCAGCTCTGCTACAAGCTCAAGAGGGAAAGTCCTGCTGCTGACCCCAGGCGCTGCAGGCAGAGGAACTTGGAAAAAAAAACTCCTTGGAGCAATCTTGAATTGCAAGCAGGGGCTGTAGGAGACAACTTGGCTTTCAGACAGTCAGCTTCCCTGGAGTGCAACACACAATGTCCAGACATGAAGGGGAAGCCAAAACCAGTGAGATGGTCACAGAGTTTCTCTGATCCTTTCGTCCATAGAACAAAAACATGGAGCCTTCCAAAGTCTGAACTGGTTGTTTTCAACTGCAACACTCAATTTTAGCCCCAAAGCGCAACTAGATGGTACTTTAAGCACCAGGTTAACTGATCTGTGCTGGAGAGGATGCTGAAAGTTTGGTGTAGTTGATGGATCAAGACAGAGAGGCCAGGGAGCTACTGCAGCAGATCATTACAACAGCTCACTGACTACTAATACAGCATTTCCCTATTGCTAAACAAATCACTCCTTATGCATTTTTTTCCCCACAGTGTGTTGTTCCTGGAAGAACAAATATATGCCTCACTTGAGCCACAGTGTAGTCAGGCTTCTAGAACTTGCTCAGCACTCCAGCAGTGTGAAAGAACTGCATGTGATCGTGAGACAGATCTCCTCAGACTTTTAAGATTTTAATGTCACCCACTTTTGTTAGAACTAACAACACTCAGACCTTCTTTATTAGCTGCAGCAAGACCATTGGCTTATTCTAGAGAGCTTAAAAGGGTGATCATTACTCTCATGATTGGCTTTCTCCAATCACTCGGTAACATATTTCTCCAGAAGTGATAAAGATGCTTTTGCTGACTCCTGGTCCCATGCTTCAGCTGAGTTTGAGATGGAAGCTGTGTTTTTCCAGCTCATCTATCGTTAGTAATAACATTTCTACAAGCTGAAAGATGCCTGTGGAACCCTATTGACTCTACTGGGGACAAGTGCAACTTAATCAGTATTTCTACTTGTGAAGATAACATTGACACTATCTGCTTACAAGTGCTGGTGAGTGGTCTGTCCAGACTCAGCAGTGGATAAAGTAACTGAAAACATTGCTATTTGGCCTGGTAAGAGATGTACTTCCTTAAAAAGAGTTTCTCTAAGATTAAAGAGCAGTGCCAATTATTTAAGTGAAGATACTGGGGTTGCAAAAACATGAATAAAAGCATATGTGCCTATTCGCTGCATCTTTTAGTGGGACTACCATGTAAGAACATCTTTGTTCATAGGCTTCCAAGTGGTATTTGTGTCTGGAAAAAAAAAAAAAAAAAAACACTCTATTTTTTCCTTGGAAGAGGATTTTCTCAGCGGTGCTGGAACCACCAAGTGTGCATGAAAGCAGCAATATCTGCACGTTGCCATGCTCTGCCCTCTCGAGAGAAACCAGAGCGCCGGCAGATGGCAAGAGAGCATCCCCAGCCCTCTGAACGAGCTGTGACTGCAGTAAATTGTGGCTCCTATAAAACCTGTGCGGTCTGTGCGCGATGAGAAGCGCTGCTCGGCGCCCGGTCCTCATGCCGAGGCTGGCCTCTGGCGGAGTCCCTCGCTGCCGCTGCTCTCCAGCCTCCCCTGCTTCTTGTCCCGACCGCTCGGCCTCGCTTTCCACCTGAAGAAAGCTAGTACCACCCTGTGGTGCTGTGGATTATTGCATCGGTGGGAACCGGCCCGTGCAGACAACTTTATTTCGTGTAGTTCGGCTCATGTTTCGTAACGTGCAATGTTTTCCTTGGTAGTGGAAGAAGTAGTGAGAAACGAGGCCAATAATAGCTACAAAGAAGTGATCTAAGTTCTCTGCTGCTAAATGTTCTTGCCAGTGCTGGAGGCAAGAAAACAGTAGAGAGAGACAAAACTATGTGGCATTACGTCCTTCAGATGCAAATGAGTTGCTTGGATTTGAGGTGGTCCAAGCTGTTTTAGTTTGTTTCCACCCCTATTTCCACAAAACGTCATGTGTGTACTAACCTGCACGCCTCAGGTGTCTGAGCACCAACATTTTGCTCTCAACTTAAAACAAACAACAAAAAAACAACCAACCAAAAGGTTTTATCCTGCCAGTGACCATAGCTTCTCTGTAAACGGCAAATGAGAACACTATTTAATGTATGGAACTATTTAATGTTTCAAAGACTGTTCGAGTTCTGTAAAAAGCCCTTAATCATTTTTTCCCCATGGATTTAAAAAAAAAAAAAAAAAAGAGAATGATTATTAAATATTGCAAAAGTAATACATGTAGAAGTTCATCTGTTGTATTTGCCATATCATCGTTAACTATATTATTCTGTTATTGAATTCTCAGAGTTGAATTCTGTAACAGGTTTACAGGAAGCCCTCAAGTCTGTATCTATTTCACCTTTTTTTTTTTTTTTCAATGCACCAGTCCAAAGAAAATGTATTAAAAGTATAATATTTCAATTCGTAAACAGATTGTGAAAATAAAGTCTTCTTGAACATAGCAGGGGGTTTTCATGAAACTCCTAAAAAAAAGGCAGCAAAAATTACTAAAAAAATGCCCATCCTTCAACTTAATGTACTCATTGAACGATTAGCTTGTGTGTGTGAACTATGAAAATGAAACCAGGAACAAAGTTAAATAAAAAGTTAAATGGACCATAGATAGTGAAAAATACTTAACATAGTGGCTTTTTCTCCCCATTTGTATCTTATTTTTGAAGGGTATAAAATACTCCTAGTCACACAGAAAAAGAGTCAGTTAATATTGATTTCAACAAGGTATTTTCTGCAGTCTAAAACATCTGAGACTGTTGAAGATGCAATGTGTGGAGAGTGCTAAAGAAGGCACTTAAGATCTTTGTGCAGCAGCAGGGTGGTGGATTATATGATCCAATATGTTTTTTCCACCTATAACTTTCAACAGCTTTATGATTTATTTCATTCTTTTTAATTTCAGAACTCATTGATGCCCCCAACCTGTCAGTAGCAATATATGTTGACACACAGGGCTCTGGAAGACACTGTGCTTTTCAGTAGCTTTTTAGTCCAGATTTCAATACCAAGCCTCATCCTGCAATATTTTAACATGATCCATGGTGCTGCAATATTTTAACATGATCCATTGTGTTGTAATATTTTAGCTTTCTAGTCTGGCAAATTAAAAAACAAACAGACAAGCTGGGGAGATGGAGAGATTCACCCACTGAGCCAGAACAGAAGATACTTATAACACTTTTTCTTTTTTTTTTTTTCTTTTTTTTCTTTTTCCCAACAATTCTGTTGAAAATATTGCATGCTGTAAATTATATTTTATCTTCACTTAAGAATGTAATTTACAGTAGCCTCTTCCTTTCAACCTCACAAAATCTATCGATTCTTCTAAGAAAGTCAATAATCTTTGATTTTGCTCATGTATTCACAATTTTGTGCTGTAGATAAAGATGCTCATTTCAGCCAGACAGGTTGTGAAATTTCATAGTTTTGGAGTTTGTGTATGGTTTTTCCCCTTTAAGATTGCTAGCTCACAATAATCCACAGCTGGATTTTTATTATTATTATTGTTATTTTTTCTGAGCAGGAAAAATCTCTGTCTTGCAATTCCTAGTAAATCATTTCACCTGTTACCATAAATCAGTCCTTCCCACTGTCTGTCCCTTCATTGTTTACTTGTGGCTTAACTATTTCCTTGCCTGCACCACCATGGGCCACAAATACCCATTCAGGAAGCCAGACCTGGGAACTGATCTGGTTGTTGAGCAACCCAAGAAGATACCTGGGGAAGTTGCTTCCACCTGGGTCAGTTCCACAGAGGCACCTTGGCACGAAAGAGCTGGTGAGAACAAGCAGCACAAAGAGGTTAGAGAAGGTGGAAACATCTTTTTCCACAGCAGGACAGACTAAGGAGAATACTGAATCACAACCGTGCCTTCAAACATATGCATGACAGGTTTTCATTTCTCTGTTCTGTGTAGCAATGGCTTACATCTAATGATGAAGAAGCAAAGAACTCTTTTGAGTCTCACTTTCATGTTAATTTCCATGCCAAAAAAAAAAAAATCCTTAAAAGTACATCCTTACAACTCCTTAACTCTTTCATGTCTATCCCCACCCCTTTGTCTATCCACTTTAACTGCGTACTGGGGTCATAAAGTCCAGTACCCTCTTAAGTCCTCTTTGTGTTGCTTTTAAATAAGTCCTTTGTACATTCATTTATAAATGCTTATTTTGGTAGCTATGTGCACAGAAGGTTACCCAGTTCCTTACTTCAGTGATGGAAATAAGATTGATTGCACTAAACGTCAACAACAACGGCTAGCCTAGGGAGGCTGCTGTGGGAGGCCCCTGTAAAATTTCTTTTAACTTCCATGAGAACAGAGCTTGGGATGATGGCTGATAAATGGCTGATAAAAATGGCAAAGGCTGCTGTCACTGGGAAGGGTATTAGCCCTTGGGGCTAAGCAAGTGAGGGCAGCTTTGTGCAACAGCTATCATAAAATGCATAAAATAAGCATTTTCCCTTCTTCTCGCAATAAATGCCCTGGGGTTCAATCTGTGTTTTTCCTTAAGAATTTTTTTTCCTGCTCACCCAGATATTATTATTCCCCCTGGCCTTAGCTGAACCATTCTGGGCAAGCCAGAGCTGCAGGATTAGAGTCCTTTTGGCATGTACAACACACATTTAATAATATGACATAATTTTAAGGCACTTCACAGATGTTAGTGAAGCCTCCTGCCACCTTTATGAAGTTAATGGGTGTGATAACTTTGGAAAGGGTGGAGAATGAGGACCAGGACTGAAGTTTATGACTCCAGCACCATTACTGAAGTCACCTCCTTGCTTTTGCTGTGTTCTGTCTGGGTTAGCCATGTCCTTCACCTTCCACTTCCGTCATCCACTTGCTCCCAGCCCTGCTCATGAGCTCTGCCCTTGGGAGTGGTTGGTGGCTGCATGACTGATGCAGGTGTCTTCTGCCACAGATTCAAGCTTTCCCCGGTTTGTGGATAATGAAATCTGATAGCTTTGGGTCAGCGGGTCATGCAGCTGACTAAATTAGCAGTCATAAATGGTACACTTGCAAGGAAAAAAAAAAAAAGTGAATTATTCCTGTTGTATCAGTAATAGTGATTTTTGAACACTTCAAAATATGAAAACAGTTTAATCACTTAGGTTTATTGTATTTTGTTTTTCCATTTTTTTTTACACATACAAATACATTAATTGAATTTATTTGAAACCCTTTTGCAGTTAATCTCACAGAATGATTCAGAATTGCTGGGACACAAAATACTTTTCACACACTACTTTCTGGAGAGATCAGTTTTGTTTCAGGTTTTAACTTGGAAACATTTCTGTGGGGTATGGGTTTAGCTTGGCTTCACTTTTATGAAAATAAAGGCTTTGTGGGTAAATTTAACCTGTTTGCCTTGCTTTAAAATAATTTTCACCATTCCCAGCCTGAAGAAAGTTTGGGAGTGGGGTGGAGGGAAGGGGGATTACTGATTGTCCAGGAATCACAATCCAGTCTTGTGTTTTTAACTGAAAAACTCGGTAGGCTAATTATGTTGCTTTTTTCTTTTTCTTTCTTTCTTTCTTTCTTTCTTTCTTTCTTTCTTTCTTTCTTTCTTTCTTTCTTTCTTTCTTTCTTTCTTTCTTTCTTTCTTTCTTTCTTTCTTTCTTTCTTTCTTTCTTTCTTTCTTTTTCTTTCTTTCTTTCTTTCTTTCTTTCTTCTTTCTTTCTTTCTTTCTTTCTTTTTTCTTTCTTTTTCTTTCTTTCTTTCTTTCTTTCTTTCTTTCTTTCTTTCTTTCTTTCTTTCTTTCTTTCTTTCTTTCTTTCTTTTCTTTCTCTCTCTCTCTCTCTCTCTTTCTCTCTCTTTCTCTCTCTCTCTCTCTTTCCTCTCTTTCTTTCTCTCTCTTTCTCTTCCTTCCTTCCTTCCTTCCTTCCTTCCTTCCTTCCTTCCTTCCTTCCTTCCTTCCTTCCTTCCTTCCTTCCTTCCTTCCTTCCGTCTTTGTCTTTCTTTCCTTCTTTCCTTCTTCCTTTCTTCCTTTCGCAGTAGTTTCTATTTTATGGTGATTTTTGTTAATTGGATGGATTCATTTGGAGCTGGTGGTTGCTACCACTACAGTCCCTGCTATAAGCACCATAACTGTATTTGCTTTACAGACTCTGGGTAATAACTCTATGCTTTATCACTTTGACCCTTTCTGTTTTCCTTTTTGATATGGCTGGGCATTTCTTTCCCTTTCTCACAGGTTCGTTGTAATGATTATTACCGAGGATGTGGTGACATGGCCAATAAATCAAGTTACAGGCCAAAGCAAATGGTCACAGACAGTACATTTGGAGCCTCCATGCCTTTTCGCACTCCTAGTTCCCCAAAGAACAGAAAGAACGTAAAGACATTGTACAATATCCTTACTAATTGTTATTAAAAAGAGTAAGAAGCACATAATAATTCAGTTTTGAAATTACAGATGGTGCAAAAAAGGAAAAGACACGAAACTCTTCCCATTGTAGAGCCTGTTATTTGATCTGATGGGCTAAATATGCCTATGTCCTGCCTGACAAGAAGGGGATGTGTGAGAATTCTGCCTACACAGGCGTTTGATGACTTACTTCCCTCCCTCATTAGATTTTTAGCTTAACCTCAGAAGCGTGAATTTTAATATCTCATCCAAAGTTATCATCATTAACGATGACTTATCCACATGAATGTTTAGTTTGTTTTTGACTCTTGCTGAGTTCATGGCCTTGACAGCTTCCCATTGCAGTGAATTCTGAAGCCTGCTTGCACATCGTGTGGAAAGGTGTTTTCTTCAGTCAGCTCATAGTTTTGTCAACACTTAACTTTGACAGAATTCCTCCCTGAGTTCATGTTATGAAAGAGATTAGGGACTTTTCTTTTAGACTCTGCTTTGTGAATAATGCTTTATTTTATATACTTCTCCAGTTTCCTTCTTTAATTGTCTACTAAGATGCTCACTCACAGCATTAACTCCTGACTTTTCTGCAACTCTAGTACATGAGATTGTTTTGTTGTTCTTGTTGTTTGTTTGTTTGTTTGTTTTACTTCACATATAGGTTTCAATTCTATTAGTCTCTGACATTGGTCAACAGTAGATGTCTGGGCGAATTTTAGTTGAGGAAAACATATAGTGATATTTCCCTGACAGACTCTCCCAATTTGCCGCTGTTCATGCTCAAGGACTGCCTGAACCTAAGGTGGTGTATGTAGGTTTTTCTCCACAAATCTGAACTCAACAGTGCCCCATGGCACAGTTCTGTGGCTTAAGAATACACTGTATGAAGAAGTATTTCCTCTTAACCTGCTGTTTGTAGCTGTAGATGGCTTTTAGTACTTCTATTGGAAATTAATGAACAATCGTTCCTTTCCTATTTCCCTTATGATTTTGTTAGCCTGTAGGATACCATACTGTGCTCAGGTCCAGAGAATCTATTTCCCTGATCATCCCTCATATGACAGTATACCTTATTATTGATCACCAGTGTTGCATTCTCCATACCTTTTCTAGGTCTTTTGTATCTTCTCAGGTGGGACAGAATCAGAACTGCACAACAATATCCAATTTGTAAGTGCAACTCTGAAATGTTCTCTATTTTATTCTTTCCTCCTTTGGTACCATTTTATATAAAAGGATCTGCCTTTCTTAACTGGAACATTTTCATGGAGCTATTTTAACTTCAAAAACTCTTCCCTGACTGGTCATGAATTGTTCAGAAGCCTCTATTGTGTACATAATATACAAGCAAAGTCTGTTTTCCTTACTACATTCCCTGTGAATTACATGTTGACAATTTCTTCAACTAGTTAGCATCCTTTGACATTTCTGCATCTCTACCCCGTTGCTCCCTATCCTTACTATCCTCAACAACTTTGTTGCTTCACTGTCTATATTTTCTACATTTCTACATTTTAAGAATTTGTTGGACATCATGGCTCTCAGCAACAGACTCTACCAGAGTGTCTGATGGTCTCTTTCTATGGAGAAACCCGAGTATTCATTGATACTGTCTGAAAAAATCCTTCTCTCTTTCTCTGTGACAGCTTAGCTTCTCCAGTCTTGATGAGACACCTTGTCTAATGCCTTTCAGAAATCAAATAGTCAAATGTACCTTCCTTGACTGTGGGCTGACTGGTCTGTTTAATGAACTCTATTATATTCATGAGGGACTTTTCTTCCCTACTCCCCAGGGAATTATTAGTCTGACTATAATGCTCCTTACGCATGACTTTATTGTATCTACCTCTGAAGCCTTTTGTGGCTTCACAGGTGACAAACCTTGACAATACATGGAATATGTCAGGGACCCACTTTGTTCTTCTGTTAGTTGGAAGAGTCAGGTTTCTCTCTCTCCTTTAGAAGAAGTGATGAGTTCCCTTCCTTGCTTGGCCTTCTGTACTTCAGAGCCTTGCTCAAGTCTTCTTCAGTGCTTCTTCAGGAAAACTGCCTTTGGATTCAACTTGGAAGTGTCCTATTAATATAATTCCCTATGACTGTAGCACTTGGGAAGTAGCTATATGAAATAGATATATATGCCCAAAGGGGCATATTAGTTTCAAACATAAGGCAGTACCAATCAGATCGGTATTTAGTTGAATTTAAACCAAAGAGAGCTTTTTCTGTTAATTAGATTTTTCGAATGAAAAGAGAAAGGCCTATTGGTGAAATAATGGGTGGCTGTCCTGGACTAATGAGGCAAGATGAAACAGAAATGAAATTTGACCATGGTCAACAAGGTCAGGAGAGCAGCTATTTTTATTCTGCATGAGGCCTGTACAACAAATGAGACAGTGACATCCTCTAAGCTGTTTGTATTGAAAAACAGTCCTGGTTTGGCATCATGACATATCTGCTCCTTTTCCCTATGAAATTCTTTTTTGCTTTCTGTGCAGTCCCAACACTTGAGCTCTGTAAAATGGCCAGGTCTCACATGCCTGTGGGAGGGGTATGAGAGCTAAGGGACATCTAAAAGGATTACAGCAGGTTAGTGTAAAACTGAGGAATTCCTCAGACAACGTTTTGGCACTAGGGAGGCTTATGTAATTTACCCAGGGGTCAGATTTAGCTTTAGCACTTCTCATTGTTTCCATTTGCTGCAACCTTCAGAAGAGAGACAACGGCTATACCACCAGGCTAATTCTCACACTTTTCAGAGAAAATGGATCTAAACGGGCAGAATCAACTTCACGTTTTTCTCTCTTCAGCCCGCAGCTAGCTCTGAGTGTATGTTTGTGCATATAATGTTCAACAAGAATATGTGAGCAGTTTCCAGACTTTCTGGGCCATTAAGGATGAATAACTGTAGCTATTCTTGGAAAAACCTTGTGGCACAGCCAGTACAGGGTAGGCCTCTACATGTCCATCAGTGGAGGAGATTGTTTGACTGCCGTCAATGGGATTTTGTGCCAGCTAGGGGGGCTGCCACACAGAGCCCATTGTGGGACCCAGGCCTTCTCTCTCTTTCAGGATCTCTTTCTATTTGAAGACCAGGCACTCAATGCAGCCCGGTTTGCAGGAGGTAATGAATAACCTCTCATCCTGCTTTTTAAGGCCCCCTTTAGAATACGCTTTTTCTGAAGTTTCAGTGTCTGCAGGGAAAAAAATAAATATCTATAATCAGTTGCCCATGTTTTATTTTTATCAAGTGTTGGGAGGAGCAGAGAAAGGAATGCTATGAACCCAGATCTGGTTCCTTCATCAATCTGATCCATGCAAGCATGAGGGGGAAGGTACAAAAACATGCTGTCTCCTCGTTGTTCGGATGAACCCCATGGGCTGAATATGCCTTGGAGGGAAAAGAAAAAGGCTTCCTATTTTAACCTCCATACTGTCAGACTGACTAGTGGCTGTATTTCAGGCTTTCATGCAAGAACAGCTAGAATTGTCTGAAGATATGCAGATAAACTGCGTTCACAAGTAACAACCATAATTTATTTTAAAAATCAAATCTCTCTCTTTGTGACTGATGGAGAGACATTGAATCTTTAATTTCCTCCCTGAAAGGCTATAAATCCCTTGAATGAGGGTTTCTTTACACAAAGAAAAGCAGCACAAAGAAATTACAAGGAAAAAGAAGGGAGTAAAATGCAGGCCAATTATGCTCTAGCTCTAGAGTGTTGCTGCCAAGGCTATTTATTTTCACAGACAGTGTTAATTTTGTATGCACACACACAGCTTTGCTTGCTGATACCACAGTGAATTTTAATTTTGGAGGAGGCTCTGGTTCTTGTCACCTTTAAATTCACCTTCCCATTCACTGGATATTAGGATATTTTTGACCAGAGATCTCAAAGTTATTTTCCTACATCTGTTTCTTGGGTTTATCTGTCACCATCTGAAGTGTTTTTAGGTGATCTGAACAAAAACCCTTCATGAATGGCCAAACAGGCCAAATGGACATGAAGCCTTTCCTTGGGGTGAGACATAGGCAGAACACCCTCTCTGATTTAAGGTGCCAGGTGAAAATGAAGATGCAAAGCCAGCTCACTGTGGTGATGGGGACACAGTGTGATGTTCTGGTCTGTTCCCACCAGCTGATTATTTCATTCAGATAACTACAGAAACAACAGAGCTAAATAATGCTTTTATACAAGTTCTAAGTGAATCATTCTGTAGAGCATGTCCTGAACCTCTCTTTCCCTCACTGGAAAATTGGTTCTTGCACTTATGGTGCAACACTTTAAAAGGACCTTAGTGGTTCACGTCTGGCATCGGGTGCTTTAGCTACAGCAGATGTTAATTATGAATTGGCGAGGCATAATGCCGACAATCCAAGAGTGAAGGTACAATACATGAAGCTTTCCTGTGTGGACTGCAAGGATTTGTTCAGTATTCAGTCTCTCTTGGAAGGCACTATTACCAAGCATGATTGTTCATAATTCTTTTCTCCTTTGTTTTAAGACACACTTTTTTGTTATGATGATGTCCAGTCTTCTCTGATTTAATGATACTTGTGAAGTGAGAGTGGCAAAAGCAGAGTAATGTATTTATTTAACTTAGTTTCTGTTTAGTTTAATTGCTTAAGTGAAAAACTTAAACATTGTTAGATTTGGAGGGAGGGCAACAAAACACCTGTTAAAGCTCAACTCTGTAAATAAGGTTAATCTGCATAAATCACTGCATTGGATTTTATGTTAATTAAAGCTTTTGTGCTCTCAGTACACTAATTGAGGTGTGGAATGTCTCATTCTCCAGTCTCCTTTGCAAGGGGAACTGCAGGTGCTGAGCATTTTTGAAAAGTAGGCCAGCATGGTGCACCCAGAATCAGAAGCTTCTTTGAATTTCTATTTACTAAACAAAGCTCTTATTTTAACCATGGCCTTTTGATAAATTTATCCTTGGGCTTGCTTTAAAACTCTGTGAGTCCAATAGAAGATTCTTATGAGTTGGACCCCTACTGAGGAACAGTGTGGTTAGGAATAGTATAGGTATTTAGCAAAGCATCATAAAAATGTAATTTTGAATAAATAAACTGACATTCTTTAGCAGATTCTCTAAAATGCCAGCTAAACATGCCACATGATTTTTTTTTAGGAGCTATTGCTTCTCATCACAGGAACCACACCAAAGCTTGGGCCACTAAATAATATTTCTGTTTTTTAGCTGTCTTCAAGTGTGATCATGTTTCAGTTTGGAAATCTGATTTCACAACATATGAATCCTGGAAATCACCAGGATTTAGGTTATTCTAAAACTGAGGTGTTACTTGAGACTTCTCTTTGAAAAGTAGAAAACTTTATGTATTCTATGGTAGGAGTTCTAGGCAGGAACTCTGAAATCTTTTGGATGGACACTGAATGGTTGTGTTATCATTTGCTGTTATTTTTGGTTGTAAACCATTGTTGCACTTCAAAGAAATAATAAATAATTACCCCAGTTAGAATTTGGCTGGATATTAGAATTAACATAGTTTATATGCTTTGCAAAAACTCAATGGAATACTTCATATCCACAAATCCTCTGTGCATTTGATAAATTTGAAACACTCTCTTCAGTTATACAATGTCCTTATGAAACAAAATGATTATAATGGGTCTGGGTTGTTTTAAAAATGTACCGCTGAGACAGTGTGTCTTGTCTTGAGATTTCTTGAGTATTTCTTTTATTAAAGTTGCAGCCAGTCTCTTAATACTGTACCACAGGTGAAATCTGGTAAGCATCTAGTCAATTGTTGTGATACAAATTATTAGAGCATATTTAATGGTTTCTTTAAATGTGATAGATTTTTCTTAATTTCTTTTCCCTCTGTTGCCTTTGAAGCTTCATGATTAAACTCATCTTCAGACATCAAGCCTCAGTGTTGAAGAACATTGATTTATGAGTGTATTGCTGACAAGGCAAAGTAAATAAAAAATCAGGGTGCGTTCCAGTAACATTTAACTGGCTTTTGCTTGATGGAAAGCAATTAAATCATGTATGTTATTTATTCAAATTAGGTTACATACAGTATGGTCCAGTAAAACTGAATGTGTTTATAGTGGAATCTTGGTGATTCCATACGGTGATTCCATATCTTATCTAGATACCTTATCTAACTTCCCTAAACATTGTAGGTTTCTTTACTTTTTTTTCTTTTTACTTTTGTTTTTTTAATTTCAATGAAGAATTTCTTTTGCAAATCTCACCTTCTTTGCTTGCCAAATTAATGAAAATCAAGTTCTTTTTCAAGACTTAGAAACATACACAGAAAATTGTCTTTAGGGAGCAGAGGTTTCAGGCAATGTACTTAGCTCACTTAAAAGGTATGAGGTGACCTCACAGCCTCTCTGAAGTCAATGGCAGTACCACAGTGGACACCCTGAGAGGCAAGCTGTCTCTCTTCCATGGTTTTAGATACAGATTTCCACATGGGTAGTTGAAGTATATCCCAGCTGGCAGCAGCAGCCAACTGCTGCCTCATGAACTACACATGGAAAGGAAAAAGACTGCCTTTTGACTCTGCCTCGTCTACCTGCAAGGTGCCGGCTGCTGTAAGCCATCCGTATCAAGGTAATAGCTCCAGAAAGTCTGGACACCCAACTGAGCTGCAGCCACATGCTGTTTTGGGGAATACATTGGTGATGTGGTTCTGGGAGCAGAGGGGAGCTGTGGTGGCACGTGTGAAAGGAAGGGAGACATTAGTGATATGACAGTAAATATGCACCAAAATAAACAAGTGGGTTTGTGCAAAAAAAAACAACAAAAAGTTCACTACTCAAGTGAGAAATAAACATTTTATTGCCCAGATTTGAAATGGGGGAACTCTGTATTTATGCCTCTCAATATGACAATGAAAGAATGTGAATAGAAGGAGAGTTTTTGTGGTTGATATCCTATGGTTTACTGGCATTGTACACTTAATTTTCATAGCTATTGGGCCAGTGAAAGGTGACAAGAACAGCAAAACATGCTTAAACTATATGTGCCAGTTGGAAAATCTAGAAGCTGGAAGTCAGACACAGAATGTTTGAGGAAGGTTTATGTTTTTTTCCCACAGATAGGATTTAAGACTAAATCTCAGTCAACCAGGGACTGAAAATTGTCACCTCTTTCAAGTGGTGCAAAAAAAACTCAGTGAATTTTTTTGTTTTATGAGTGTTTTGAGTATATGAGTGTTTGAGTTTTATGTTTACATCCCAGCAGACCACCGCCACAACAGATATCCATGGATGGGTAGAGACACCTCATGTGGTGGGCAGGAAGACTGAACAAGTCTTTTTGTATCCTGGACTTAGTAGAAAATTTACATTTATCCCGAATTGTACCTAGCCATCTACTTCCATGTGAAATGAAGACAGACGAGACGCATTCCACTCCTCTTTTTGCTTGCTGCAGGTTATAATGTGAACTGTCACCTGGTGCTGGTTGCAATGGCTCACAGCAGAAGTGGACAGAGCCACCAGCATCCGTCAAGGCACTTTGGTGGGACACCTTCTTCCTATTATCTTCCTATTATTTTCTAGACAGGAGCTCCCATAGGGATAACAATCTTCAGATTTTAGGACAGTCATTCAAATTTCTTAAATTTCTGTTGTTTTGTTTGTTTGGTTGGTTGGTTTTGTTTTTCCTTTAAAAAAAACGCACTTGGTAAGCAGCATTTGCACCATTTTTCATACAGTGATACCACTGATGTATGCAATCTTCCTGCATTTGGAAAAGGAGCTTCTGACTCAAGGACTCCAATCCTGAGAAATCTACTGAATTTGCATTTACTCCTGTGAGCAATCCCTGTGGCATTCAGAAGTGTTTGGGTATTGGGAACAAAAATGTGGTTTTTGAAGTAACCACTGTTTATTTGTTTCCACTTGCCAGGGAGTGTTTACTGTATGTTTCTGCTGCAGCAGAAGCTTTTATCAAGTGTTTCTATGCTTTTAACTTATTTTGCATATCTGTTTTGCTACACTTTAATTCTCCATCAATCTTATAGTAGTTTTTGACCTTTCAAGAAGTTAATACTTGCTTTCTAAAAGCTTACAATAGAATCCAGCTTTTAAAGATTTTTTTTTTTTTTAAAAACAACTAAGTCCAGTGTTATTGCATAAAGAAAAGAAACCACTCTGATATTCCTGACAAAGTTATGGAAAGTGGGTTTATTTCCTCTCTACCTAGGATGGAAGGCTGGAGCTTTTTTCTCTTTCTTGTTTCTGAATTGCTTCTCAGTCTTCATCAGTATCAGATTTTTTCCAGGGTAGAGAGTGGCTGGGTGTTCACAAAAAAAAAAAAAAAAAAAAAAAAAAGTAGCAGAGACTCTCATCATGAAATAGGGCAAATTAATTTCTTGAGCACTCCCCAACATCCAAATTGCAGCACTGCCCTGAAAGGTTTCTGAAGCACTCGTTGCTCTAAAGGCTGTGATTGTTCCTAGTAAGTGGATGGTGGGAGTGCTGGAGCCTAAAAAGCAAAGTGGATGCAGTTTGGATCCTGTTTGCTTGAGACGTTCCTCTTCCCTCCCTGCCCTAAGGTCTAGGCTGTTAGGGTCTGGACTGTGGGTCCTTCTGCCCTTGGTATTCATGGCAGCACTCCCATGCTTAAGCAGTCTCTGACCCTCTTTGGCTTTTGTGTAGCTGGCACAACAGATGGCTCAGGAATATATGTGCTTTGGGGCCTCTCACATTCCAGCTCCCCCTTTCAAAATTCAAGCCCCCATCTAATATCCATAATCCTTCATGTCAACTGTTTCACATTAAAAAGAGATATATTTTTGGTTTGCTAAACAAAATTTCCTTAGGGCAGACCTGCTAATGATTAGCCGATGCAACAATGCCCAATAAAAGCAACTTGTAGTGGTGAAGTAAATATTACCGCGCCCAATAACCAGTGGAGTAATTTCATTGTTTGCTGATTTGTACAATTCAATTGTGAAAAGTTTTTAGAGGACTAATGATGTAACTCTCGCACTCACCTCATGAATACTTCAGTAAGTTGCTTGAATTTTTCACTAATGATAACCCAGCCTCCACGATCTTGCATTTAAACAAATGAAAGTACTTCACAAACAAATTATCAGAATACCATGACTGCACAAGCTTTACTATGCTGTCTTCTTAGTATACTGTTTATTACCTTTCAGATCATTAAGTGAAGAGGCAAAGTTAATGGCTTAAAACATAAGAGAAGTTGAGCAGAGTCATTGTTTCCTTGCTCCTAACATTTCTTTGAATGCAATGAGCTAGTCTACAGTGTGATGCTGAAACAGCCATATGAGTCAGAAAGTACAGCTGACCCCAAACAGGAAAACTCAACAGGGCTTGAGGTGCGACATCAGCATCACACATGGTGGCTTCAGTCTGGAAAGCGTGGCACTAGGAGCGAGGCATTACCTATGCAGTCTGCTGGGTGGGTTATGAACACAATGGGAAGAAAGCACTTTGGTTTCAGTTTTGAATCTGAGGATTTTTCTTGTTCACTTTTAATGATGTTTGCAGAGGAAAACATATTTTTACAAAGGTCTACCTGAAAAACATGAGATTTCATTTGCTGTTGCTCTGATAGGCTTTCTGTTAGCATTTGAGCTACAAATCAGTAGTTTTAAAATAGTGGGTTCAGCCAAATCTCTGTTGGCCTTTAGATTTCAGTGACAGTTTATAGCCAATTCTACCTGAAAGGAGAATTGCTCAACTTTTCCAACTTATTCCTAAAAAGTCTCTTGGTGCAGCTGCCTTTTTTTTCTCTTTTCCAGTGATTGCAAGGAGTCCTGTTATAATAAAAATAACTGTCACAAATTCATTTCTCTCTGAAGTTTGGGCAGGGTGTGACTTACCTTATCTTTAAAGAATAACATTGGCCCTCTTGCTCCCATTATCACTGTCTCTTTGGAGACCAACATTCAAATGCAAAGAGTCAGCTCTTACTGCCATACAACTTTTTAATGAAAGATCTAAGTTCCAAGGGTGAAAAGTATACCAAATTTTACTGAACCTGGAAAGAAAGGCTTTCTCATTGAGAATGCCCAGAATCAGTTTGACTTGGGCAAAATAATTACCTGCAGTTGTCACAGGTGAAAAGTGTTAGGCAAGGAAGCCCATATGACAGTCTATTAATTTGCTGAGAGACTAGGTAGAATACTTTGAACTGGATTTAGCTGCCTATTGGAGAAAATACTGAGTATGTCCCTTGACTGATTCTCAAAACCGTATAATTAATGACTCCAGAGAGAGTGAGAAAGTTAGAAAATTCTTTGAAAGGGTATTCAGAGTTCTGAAATTACATATTTTAACATCAAGTAATCAGCAGATGAGATTCCCCAACCCATTTAAATATTCAACATTTTATGCATGACAGTATCAATCATTCTCACAAAGCGCAAGCTCCTGAAAAATCTTCTATGTTTCTCCTTACTATCCATTTTTACTGTAACTATGCAGTGTAATTTACTACCTATGTCTGTATATTGAATTTCTATCAACACCGGTGAGAACTGTGTGCTCTCATTCACAGGTACAATTTGGCCTTTGGGCAGTTCTTTCCCAAATAAGCCTATGGGGAATGGTACCACACCAGTCTGCCAAAGGAGGTTTAATTTCCGTGATTTTGTAAAACTGAGTCTTCTTTGCGACCCTCCAAGAGAAGTAAAGCTCCAATTGAAATGTAATTCCTGGGCCAAAAAAATAAATAAAATGAGGTAAATCTTTGAATCACTACCACAATGGATTTTGTTTTAAGTTCTTTTTTATTCTCTTTGCAGGGCCATAGGTTTGATTAATCTTGGGTTTGTCTGGAACAGCTATTCTAGAACCATTATTTTGCTATGAGTCCAATCTTATTCTGTACAATTCTGATTTCAGCCCAGTTCATTTTGGGTAACTATCACTAAGGAAACAATTTGGAGTAGCTAAGTCTCTAAATTCTCAACTGTAAAAAAAAAAGGACAGAGATTTCTTTTTTCCCCAGATCACAGTGAAGGTGAACAACTCTTGTCAATTGGAATATTCTGGTTACATAAAGTAACCTAGATGACGCCAATGCTCCTGAATTTATCTTTATGCCTTTGAGCACCTTTTCCTTCCCTGGCTTTGCTCTGAATTTCCCACCTGCAGTTAACTCCTAATGGATCTTTATCTTGTCAAAGAGATAAAAGGAGAAGTCCAACAAGCACTATGCATATTTTCCATGCTTCTCATGCTCACATACATCTCCTTAAGAGTCACTACCATGTAAAAATACCCTGCCCAGTCTACTTGCTATCTACTTCTTCATAGACATGACACCTCCTCTATTAGTTTACATCAACTTGTATTCTCTCCAACCACCATCACTCCAACTTGTGGCTGGCCAGCTGTACATGTTGCCTATTTCTTTCCATTCCTCAATATTCTTTCATAAATTCTTTAGTACATTCATCTTCTCAGAGTGTATATTCATGTCACCAAATGCATCCCAGTTCAAATTTAACCTTTGCATTGATCAATCTGCTGTTCATCCCTGCTTTCAAAGGGTTATGCTTTTGCAGCCTTTAAATAAACACTTGTTGATCACATAGTCATCAGTATTGCGTACCATGCAGTACTGGGGAAGAAACATCAGAGTAGATAAGTAGTATCTAATACTGTATAAGATTACCTGCCTGTATTAAAAGATGCAGTCTTTGACTTTGTGATGAATTACTGAGTTTAAGATTGCTACAATATGTAGTTATTGTATTATACTACAGAAGAGACACTAGTCTACACCAGAACTTACTTTATAGTAAGAGACAGACTAGGATAAAATAAGTAAAACAGGCATGCATATTCCCGTGTGTTTACCGTTGACTCCAGAACCAGAAGAATTTCAGTCCTGTGCAGAATGTATTAATATAGTGTGCAGCAATTCCAGTGCCTAGGCAATGGTAAGCAGTGCTGATATGTTGTAGGGTCTTATGTCACTCATCAGCCTCAAGCAGGTTTCTTAGAACTGTAGGGCATCAGAGACTACTTTGTGTCTGTTGTATTAAGTGCCTGTGCTTAGGCACTTGAGTCGTGTCTTACATGTCCCAAGTCCCAGTTAAATGCCTTGGCTATGAACACATATTTTCTTATGAAGGTGAAAATGTTCCTATCATTAGAACTAGCATGGAATCTAATTCTTCAGTTCAGACGGTATTGCAATGGAAACAAATTCTTATAAGTGCTTCTCAACAACATATCTAAAGACATAACGTGAACAAGAAAATCACGTCTGCAAGACAAATTGAAAATTTTACTCCCATCCATTTGAAAGAAAATTTGGAAGAAACATGAAAATTCTCAACAATCCCTGTTTTGTAAGACTGTAAACATCTTTAGTGATTTATTATCATGCTAGGTATTTTCTTTACCACACTTGGCTTTGAAATGCTCTTTTAAATACAAACATACCCTCTACTACTTGCATGGCGTAATACCATAAGCACCAGGGTGCAGCAATGGTGGGTGGGCTCTTTTCTTTTTCTTGCTTAACATGCACATTCTCTAATGTTGCAAATACCAGCATACGTGAACAACCCATGTGGGATGGTCCCATTCTCCCACTCCTCTGCTGCTTCTCCTTTCCTTGAGTTAATTCAGTAAAGCCTCATGTGTGTTGGAAGGTAGAAGATGAAGATGCAGACATGCAAATCAACACACCTTAAATCGCTAGGCAACAAAGGAACCCTGTTGATCGACCCAGACTTTTCCATCCAGGAATGAAATCCCATGTGAGTTGTACCAAATGCTTCTGTTTATAACAGAAGTGCTGATTCCTCTTTTGGGGCCAAATGCTACTCTTGGATGCATACATGAGGCCCATTTGAGGGAAATGGAAGCCAAATGGAAGCATCCGCTAGCTGAATTTGACCCAGCGATACCAGCAAAATTCCTAGTCCTGTTACTTGAATGCAATGGTGACACTGAGGTTGTTACTTACATCAGAAAGTGATCTCCCTCACCTTGGCTACTTTGCTGTGAAGATCTCCCACCTGGCACAGGGCAGAGGCCTGTCCTTTATTTCTCCCTATTCCCATCTCAAGCAACCTAAGTTGACACGTCCAATGTACAACATTCTCTGCTCCCCAAAATCTGATTAAATGTCTCTGACTGGGATTATGTACTCTCAAGAAAATGGGACAAGCAACACATTTTCTTGCTGAAACCTATTAGAAGCTGGGAGAGATGGGAAGAGCCAGATTTCTCTGTTGCACTGAGACATTTTGTACTGAGCAAACAATAGGACCAGAGAGAGATGGATCTTCCCACTATGCAATTTATTCCATTGTTGGGAAATCTTTAGCCCCAGTGGCTGCTGCAGCTGGTGTTAGACAGAATGCTGAAGACAGGAGATGACAGGATTAGTACTGCTGTCCCTTGCCCTTGTAAGCTCTTGATAAACAGCTGGTTTAGCTTAGAGACGCCTCAAGGCTTTTTTTGAACTGCTCATGATCTGCTTCAGATAAAATTGGGAAGCAGCAGTCAGCTCCATTGCATTCCTCCTACCTTGTCGCTGCAACTGGCAGATGTAGGGTACTGTCCAAAATACCCAAGGAGTGGTTATTTATCCCTGTCAGAGATGCAGGAGGTTGTGCACACTGCTGTCTCTGCAGGCACTCCCTCCTTCTCTGATGTAAAAATGAACTCTTGCCCTTAAAAGATACCATTTGCCTATGTTTGTTCAGAGTCTCAGGGGCAAAGAAACACCCTGGGTGCTTGTCTACAGTGGTCTGTGTGTGGGGAAGCAAGGCATCAGTGTCCCCAAAACCACCAAACTTCATGCTAAGTCCATGCTGCCCTCGGAGTGATAGAACTGGGGGCTTGAGCCCCAGGTTTGAATGGAGCAGACTGTGCTCACATCTTTGTCTTCTCCCTGACCAACGGGCAGGCATTCTCTTTCATTTATCCAGCCTGTCATGAAGCTTGTGGGAGCTTTGTGATGGCTGCCTAGCCATCATTTTGAAATTGTCCAATGAATTCAAAGTTATTATGTGGAAAATAAAGATGAATATTCACTCCCTTGCATACAATACATAACCATAGTTTCCTTGGGAAGCTAGAGCTAAAAATAAAAAGAAGAAATGTATCTATTTTTGGTCATGTTTTTAATGCTGGATTTATATCAGCGTGACACTAGTAATATCACTTGTTCATGGAGATATGACAACCCCCAAGGCTTATCATTGGTGCCACCCCTGTAACCAATTACACCAGGGGAAAGTGAGTTTAAACTGCTATCAGTTGAAAATAGTAGTATTTTAAAATCACTTTGTGGGGTATATATCACTTCAGATGGTTCTGCGTAACCATGAATCAAGCCTTGAACCTCTTACCACATGTTAGGAAACCATCTAAATCTTCCCCTCCTTTCAATGAAGAACAATAGCTTTCACTTCAAGAGACACTGTTAATGGCAAAATGGATTTTTTTTCAAAAAGGGGGATAAGGAATAACAATAAAAAACCCTTCAGTCACTTGACTTACAGATGTAACTAATTGATTTGAGGGTTGGCGGGGGAGTGCCATGGCAGCTAGTCTGATGTAGTAATTAATGCAATCATCCTTCTTTGTTATTCCTTTAATAAGGTAAACACCCTGTTAAAATAAACTGAAACAGTTGTCTCTGGCCAAGAGCTTGCAGTTGTGGTGAGCAGCGTAACAGCCTCACAATGTAAAACTTGGACAGGAAAGAATGAATTACATTAATCCCCGAAGGTTCTTACTGGAGACTTTTGAAGTTTTAACTTTAAAGTTAGAGTGGAAAGGGAGATCTGAACTTTGGAGTCTATTCACCCTGTGGTTCCTGAGAGAGAGCAATTCATGTCTGCTTGAGTACCCCGAATCCTGCTAATACAGGCTTGAGATAAGCTCAGTTTCTGCAAACACTTATGCTTGTGCTTATCTTCATTACCATAAATAGTCCCACAGGAGTAAAAGTTAAGCATAGGCATAAAAATCAGCACTGTGCACAGGTAGTTTTTATATCATATTGGAGTACCAGTGCAAAGAAGGGGAGTTTCAGCCTTGCTTTTGGTCTAATCACTATTTTTTCAGAAGTAGTTTTCAGCAGAACCCACTTCCAGTAGCGTGATTCAAGGGGCTGCTTTATTTGCTTGGGTTGTCTGCCTCAGACATTTACTCTAAACAAGGGTATTAATAAGGATATCTGTGTTGTTTTGTTAAGAAGGATCCCTTCAGTAAAAGGGAATTGCTGGAACCCACCAAAATGGAGAAAGCCAATTAACTGCTGAATAGTAACAATATTTGTCTTTCCTATTTACTTTGATGACTTAACTGTAAGACGTGTGCAACACAGATTTTTTTTTTCTTTCACGTATCTGAGACTTCTGTTGCATTTTAAAGCCTCATTTTAGTGGTTTTCCTGAAACGAACACTTTGGACTGAAAAATTTGCACATGGCCTGAAAACTTGCAAATATTTTTATTCAAAACTCCTCTGGTTTCTTTGAGAAGTCCCACGTGACAAGAAGATTTGGATTTCTTCTCACTGATGCCTCAAGCATCTATAACCTAAATGATAATTTGCCAGATCACCATAAGATGTTGGTCCAAAGGTGAATTATATCATTGCAAATGCATGAGTAACTTTTGCAATGAATAATGTAGTTTTCAAGATGGTGAGTGCAGAGCATGTTGTACTGGGGTAGATTTATGGTGTGAATGGGTGATAAGGGGTTGTGGCCTCCTTATTCATGTCAGCCAACATAATGTGTTCAGGGTGTCATGGGTGAAATAGTCTCAATTTGTGGAATTTTTACTTTATTATTTACTGCCAATTAACACAAATTTCTCACTACTGATTAAAGTACTGAGCAAAACAAAGTACAAACAATTAAACACTGAATTAAGCAGCTTTCCTCTCCCAGCACTCCCTTCTTCTCCACAGTTTTCCTCTCCCCAGTACTCAGTTTAGGTCAAACACTTCTCCTAGCTCTGTCTCATCAAAACTTTCCCTATTTCCCACGTAGGTTACGCTTGGTTCATCCCAGTCCCTTTGGTGAGCCATGCTGGGTGTATTGGTTTCTTTCATTGCCACCCTTTTTTCTGTTTTCCCTTTGCTGCTTTTACTTGGGTCACCCTCAGCCGCAGTCCTCAGGGCTGGGCCACCAGTGGGCCTTGGTCCCTCAGAGATGTCTCCCCTGTGGCAGGGAGCACCTCCTGCCCAAAGCCCCCATCACTCTAGCCATGTCCCCAGCTGTCTCCTCCACAGCATCTCCAGCCCCGTGTCTACAAGAGTATCGCTTTGTCCCTGGAGGCTGCTGCTTGCTTTCTCGAATATGTCCAAGCCAGGGCAACACGTGCTCTTCCAACGGACAGAAGTTTTGGCAGGTTTCACATGTTTCAGTGGGAGCCACCCATGTCCTCTTTCTGCACCGGCCATCCCCCCAGCCCCTGCTACCAAAACCCTGCCATTTATGCCCAATCCACAAAGTCCCTCTGCAGAGAGAGCTGCTTGTTTAATTTATTTCAGGATTACCATTTTAACAGGAAAAGTTTCAGAAAGCTGAAGACTGTCCTTGCTGTAGAGAAAGGAAAAATTCATTACTCACAGCACATGGCTGTGTATGCTCTTTATAAGCTCTGGAGCTTTACCCCAGGTGAGCCTTTTCGCGTCAAATTTTCAGTTTGTTGTTTCTCCACTGGTCGAAGTTGATATCAGAAACAGCAGAGAAATGACAGAGAAAGAGGCTGAGATACATGCTATATATATATGGATGCTACTAATGATGACAACCCATCTCTTTGTGTATCCCATCTCTTTGGGTAGCACTGCAGGAGGAGCGAGATGCCAACCCATGGAACACATGAGGGTTTTCAGTACCCTCCCACAGATTAAAGAGAAGTCCTGAGGAAAAAAAAAAAAAAGATAGATAATTAATTAAATAAATAACGTCTTTGTGTAAATCTGGGCATCCTTCCCACATTGCTGCTGATCTGTTGCCCCGTGGGGTTGCCACCAAACCGGTAATACCTTTCCCTGCCCCTCCAGAAAAGCCTTGCGCTGTCCCTGCCCAAAGTCCCCAAGGCAGACCTTTCAGCGGCCTTTTTTCCTTCTCCGGGTTTCGATGCCTCGCTTTTGCATCAGCTCAGCTCAAGGGGCCACTTTGCCCGGCAGCCTGCCGAACTGGAGGAGCGAGAGGGAGGAACGGCATCGCTGCTCCTGCTGGTGACACCGGGCTCTGAAGCCCCGCACCACCTCTGCCCCCCACCCTCTCTCCGCGCCGCTCTCCCCTCGCAGGCAGCAGCTCCCCGGCCACGGAACCGCCCCCGAGCCGGGCCGAGCCGGGCTGCCCGGGGCCGAGCGGCGACCGACGGCTGAGCTTCCCGGGCACGCCGCAGGGGGGCACGGCTGGCCAGGGAACACGCCGTGCCGAGCCGTGCCGTGCCGTGCCGAGCCGTGCCGAGCCGAGTCGAGCCGTGCCGTGCCGTGCCGTGCCGTGCCGAGCCGTGCCGAGCCGTGCCGAGCCGTGCCGAGCCGTGCCGAGCCGTGCCGAGCCGTGCCGAGCCGTGCCGTGCCGTGCCGAGCCGAGCCAAGCGGGTCTAGGCCAAGCCGTGCCGTGCCACCAGCGCTGTGTGCACCGAGGCCCGAGGTCGGTGCCCGAGGTTCGCACGGCTTTGGCCCCGCCGCCGCCGTCGGTACCGGTGCGGGCTCGGCCCCGGGTGGCGTCGCCGGGTTTGTCCCCTGCCAGCCGCCTGTTTGGCCCGGCCGGGAGCGGGGCTTGTGCCCGCCGGGACTGGGAGCGTGGGGCCTCGTCGAGCGCACACTCAGTGACAACCTGCTGTAAGGGTGCAGGCTTGGGAATGGGTGGCACAGCCCCTTGCAGTGTCGGCGGGTGAAGATGGAAGATGTGGAAATCATGGAAGGCAGAGCTTCCCTTCCCTTCCCTTCCCTTCCCTTCCCTTCCCTTCCCTTCCCTTCCCTTCCCTTCCCTTCCCTTCCCTTCCCTTCCCTTCCCTTCCCTTCCCTTCCCTTCCCTTCCCTTCCCTTCCCTTCCCTTCCCTTCCCTTCCCTTCCCTTCCCTTCCCTTCCCTTCCCTTCCCTTCCCTTCCCTTCCCTTCCCTTCCCTTCCCTTCCCTTCCCTTCCCTTCCCTTCCCTTCCCTTCCCTTCCCTTCCCTTCCCTTCCCTTCCCTTCCCTTCCCTTCCCTTCCCTTCCCTTCCCTTCCCTTCCCTTCCCTTCCCTTCCCTTCCCTTCCCTTCCCTTCCCTTCCCTTCCCTTCCCTTCCCTTCCCTTCCCTTCCCTTCCCTTCCCTTCCCTTCCCTTCCCTTCCCTTCCCTTCCCTTCCCTTCCCTTCCCTTCCCTTCCCTTCCCTTCCCTTCCCTTCCCTTCCCTTCCCTTCCCTTCCCTTCCCTTCCCTTCCCTTCCCTTCCCTTCCCTTCCCTTCCCTTCCCTTCCCTTCCCTTCCCTTCCCTTCCCTTCCCTTCCCTTCCCTTCCCTTCCCTTCCCTTCCCTTCCCTTCCCTTCCCTTCCCTTCCCTTCCCTTCCCTTCCCTTCCCTTCCCTTCCCTTCCCTTCCCTTCCCTTCCCTTCCCTTCCCTTCCCTTCCCTTCCCTTCCCTTCCCTTCCCTTCCCTTCCCTTCCCTTCCCTTCCCTTCCCTTCCCTTCCCTTCCCTTCCCTTCCCTTCCCTTGTTTCACATTGCTGGAGTTGATCCGGGGTGTTGAAAAGCTGTGGTAACCATTTAATGTAAACCTGATTTTGTGTATGGACCCTGATCTTCTTCACACAAACAAAGCGCATGTGGCCAGTCACGGGAAGAACGTTTGCCTTTTCAAACACCAGAAAGCAGCAGCGGAAACGACACTGCAGAAATCCCATCCCCAGGGTGCAGGCGCTGGCGTGCCCACGCACCTCCACGTGCCTCGGCCAGCCTTGGCTCTGCTCTTCCCTGCTCTGCTGTCCCAAGATGTGTAAATGCGGACTAAATGCTTTCTCTGCCAGGCAGACACTTCTCAGGTGACCAAAGCAAGCAGAGAAGCATTTGATCCCCAGAAATCTCTTGCACTTATTCTGATAAGAGGCCACAGTCCTGCACGTGCATAGGGAGTAAACCACAGGGCTTCATCCCGATGGTCCCTCAGCATGTCTTTGCATTGATTTGCAGGACGAGGGTCTTGCACACTTCCCTCCCGTTATTACAGGTGAGGCTGCAGTAAAAAGGGGCCCTTTCAAAACCAGGCTTGGGTCTTGAGGGATTTTATAGTCAAGTGAATGGGGATCGGAGAGCAAACAGAAACTTTTCAATACTTCTGAGGAACGAACGTGGAGAGGCCCCTGTGCCAACTATAATAGTCGGGGTGACTAACGCGGAACGCCAAGAACTGTTCCATTATATCATGAGACATTACATCGTGCTTGAAAAACAGCCTTTGGTGATACGTGAAGGATTGGCAAGCGCGTTTCGGGGAATCCTCTTTTATTTCTTAAAGGATTTCAAATCTTGTTCATCGTGTTACGCATAATTTAACTTTCTCGGTGGTTAGGTTGAAATTGCTGGTAGGGGTTTTGCATATTCATCATTTAAATTGGGGGGAACAGAGGAAGGTGTAGGAACTCATATTGAAAGTTACTCATTTATAGTTCCTTGGAGGAATTAAAAACTGGGACTTTACAATAATTTGACTGTGTATTTCTAGACCTCGCCCAATGTGCTATGGCTTTGCAAAACAGCAGATATTGTCAAAACTCCATTTCCATTCAGTATTGTGGAACATGTATAGTAATATTTCTATGGAAAATATTGTGATATTGACTCTCACATTTTTTGTAATTTTAATATTGCAAGTGTCAATAAGGAATGAAATCCTTTCCTTTATTACAACTAGCATAGTAGAACAAAACAAAGAACTTTTTAGAAAATGAATATACTCTGGGGAAATTCAATAAATCTTTGTTAGAAGAAAAAAGGTCTTATATATAAATATATAAAAACTTGCTGTGTATTGTGCAAAAGTTGCTTACTGCTAAAGGAGTAATGCATTGTAAATCAATGGTGGGTCCCATAGCACATTATGGTATGTTTTATTGGGTTTTTACCTTAAGGTAAGGCCTTTTATTAAGAGTATATAAGAGCACACTCTGCTGAATACCTTGTTTTTCACAGTGCTGTATACATAATGGTGGTTTTTTTTTTATTTGCTTCATTAAACACTCCTATAATTAATGCATTTAATGGGAATCTAGCGGTAACAAATATAAAATTTATTGAGGTTTAAAAAAAAAAAACAACACAACAAAAACCAACACTTTGGTTACTAGATTTTCCATCAACAAATGCCCATGACCAAATTCCTCAAAATATTTCTGTGCTCACCCCAGAAATCTGCTGCTGAAACAGGTGATGTTTTCAGCTGTGTAATGGGAAAGAAATTCCACATAAATAATCCTTGTGAAGTAGTCAGTATGAACGTAGAGGGAGAGAGCACCAAAGAGTGTCTTTAAAATAATCCCCCAAAAGCTGTTTCAGGCTTGATAAGAAGACGTGTGTATTAGCGCTGGAGCTTGCAGGGTGAGTTATTAGGTGTTGAAAGACACCGTCTAGGAAGCCTGACCCATCAGAATTTGAATGTAAAAGGCAAGTGACAACTGAATACATGAAAAGCCTTAGAGCCCGCTCCCAAAGCACTCTTTCCCTGCCTGAAAAGCCCGTTTATCTTCGGATGAATAAGAGTTACAGAATTGGAACCTAAGGAGAAAATCGGTGGTATCCGTGGCCAAGGGAATGTTTCCCTCCCACCCGTTTGATTATAACCATGTGCAAGTTTGGGTAATGAGGCTGCAGGGCTTTCCCCTCGCCTCCGTGCACAGTTGGGACATTTTATTTGAAGGCTGATGCGGCTTCGTGTTGCTGTGATGCATCTCACAAGCTCTTGGTCTGGACAAGTAACAAAGATGTGTCAGAACCGGAGAATCTTTTTACAGTGCGTAAAAAATATCCCCGTCTATTCCAAGAGGAAATCGTAACGTGAAGAACATTGGTGTTATAACAGCCTCGTAATGAGGACGAGCTTGGCCAGAGCTTTGAAGAAGACAAATGGAAAGCAAAGCAGCTCATTTCTCCTCAGGGCAGGGACTGCGGTGTGTAGCTGGGACTGAATGGCTGGGCCTACAGCAGGTGAGGCGCCGCGGGCCTGGAGTCTGGTGGCCGGGCACTGATGGACGGCCTGTGAGCAACAGCAGGAAATGGGGGCAGGGAAGCGGAGCCCTGCTTATGTCTTCTGGTTTCTGTCCCTCGTTCTGCCAGTCTGTTCCTCTCTGTGTGCTGCCGGGGACAAATGTAGACAGTTATATTTACCTACATCCCTGGTAATTGTGGCACTGAATTAAGGCCCACGAAGCACACGGTGAAAGAGGCTGTGCATGGGCAGTGCAGGCATTGCCTCATGCATCTCCCTGAGGTGCCGGGGATACGCAGCAAGCTCTGCGCAGCCGCAGACGGGTGATGACATCTAATTGAAAAGCCCTCGTTACTGACAGGCTTGGACGTTTGCCTGCCTCGTTCCAAGGCCGGCCTCGAGCCATTTAAAATTAATATTGTTCATTCCTCTCTGTACCGTTTAGCATTTAGAAGCCGTCCTCTGCCAGCTGCTGTCTTTGATTAGGCCGGAGAAGCTGCATGCGGTGCTGCTGCTGGGCTCCCACTGCTCCCCCGGGACTTCGGGAGCAGAGAGGTCCTGCAGGAGGGGCCACCTCCTTCCTGAGGTCTTCTGAGGTTTTGGGAGGCTGAGGAGGCTTCATTAGGAAAGGGACTCAAAGGGAATTTCTTTCCCCATCTCAGAAGTGAGCTGCGAGTGCCAGGGCACCATCCCTCAGAGAGGGAAGCAGTGGCATTGTGATGGGTGGCTCCAAAATGGTGCAGCAGGGCGGCGTGTTACTGCAGCACTAGTCAGCATGCGGCTGCTACAAGGACTTCATACACTCCTCCTTGAGTGACACCTGGCTTAACACGGCAGAGGAAATGGCCATTGTGAAGACATATGTCTGAAGCTCCTCTTAAGGACTTACAAATGTGGGCTCTGCTCTGGCAGGCAACTGTAAAAAGAAGACGACAGCCCTCAAAGATAGTGGGGCGTCACCACCACCACCAATGGGACAAGCTGTGGATACTCTCTCTCTCCAGTTCCCCTCTGGTACCCTGGACCACACAGCAGCTCGTGAACATCCCTGCCACCTCCACCAGCTTCCCCATGCTCTGCTTGCCCCATGCCCGCCTGCCAGCTGGTGTGACTGGTTAGCCACTGCAGCTTACTGGCCCAGCAGCCAAATAAATACTAGCAAAAAGAGGTGGCAGGAACTCCTTTGCAGAGGGTTAGGAGCCCCTCAGCTATTTTGGGGGTGGATTTAGGAGGATTTGGGGAATTAGGCGCAAAGGAGGTGTCAGTCACTTCAGTCTGCACGAACTCCAGCTGAACGATAAAAACGTTGCTGCTAAAGGCAAGCCAACCCTGGGGCAAAACAAAAGCAAAGCTCTCCCTGCCTCAGCCTCCGAGTTTGGCTTGTGAAAACTGCCTGCCTTTAACTTAAATCCTGACAGCTTCCCTTCTAGACTGAAGTGCATGGAGCAGCTACAGCAAAGCAACAACAAGAAAAAGACCCAGCTGGAACAACAGCCCGTGTTATGGTATGAGGTACAGCCCAGCATAATCCACGTCATGGCCATGTCTTGCTGTGGGTAGTTCCTTCTCCTCGTGCACAGCTCCATGTTGTCTTCTCCACATGGCTTCTTGAAGCTAACAACAACCTTTATTGAGCCAGAACTGGCTCTGCTGCTTTGCAGCTCAGAACAAAAATGATTAGTGAAACCAAAGAGAGGCGAGGGGAGGATGTAGTGCCCTTCCGTACAAAGCCGCCTGCCTTTTTATGCGATCCATCATAATCCAGGGGGCCCCAGATTTAAACTAATCTGTTTCTGCCTTTATTTATTTTTTCTTGACTCAATTTCCTACATGAACTGGCCAGTTATGTCAAGTATTTGTGTTTCTTTTAACTTGACGTGCTGTCAGCTGAATGCAATGCCCTATGAAAACACCTGCTGACCTGCTGCACACACACACATGCACACACATCCCTACCATCTGTGTATCTATACCATGTAGCTGTACCATCTATAGCTGTCTATAACACCTGATGTATACCTACATCTTTATTGTTTACAACAGGGCACACGGATTGCAAATTCCTCAGCCCTCTGCAGAGCAGCCCCTCGCGCCCCCCTCTTTGGGAAGGGAGCTGCCCGCCTGCTTATGGCTGTGCTCGGGGTTGTGCTGCGGCATGTCCCCAGGGAATGGGCTGATCGGGTTCGCTAATGGCAGGGCTCGCAGGGTATTTGCTTACCTAACACGATCAGCACACACGTCTTCAATATTTTATCAGCTCTGAGGGTCAGCCTCATAACGTGGCTTTGTGTCTGTCGCACTGAAGGATAGAGCGGGCTGGAGGAAAAAACATGCAAAGAGTGCTGCAGGAAGGGGGGTTTAGCAAATGACAAGCACTAATGCCCTGCTTATCACTGCTAAAACTGATGTCCCTGTTGCAGTCAGGCACAAGAAGTTAGGCCCCTTGCAATAACAAAGCAGACCAAAGAACGCAGCATGCAGCCCCAACCCTTCCCTTGCTAGCTCTGATCTGAAGGGTGCTAGCTGTCCTGTTTTAACTTTTATCCCTCCTTTCCCACTCTCCCTTGCTTAATTTTATTATTTTCTTTAATCCCTTGAAAGTACTTCTCAGGAAGTTTTTGTTTTAACCTTGTGATCATTTCCCATGTGCCCAGCTTTCCAATGAGCGGGAATAAAGCCGTCCCACAACAAAAACGAGTGCAGCAGGGTAATTCTGGGGGTAGTCCCCGAGCTGTAGTGGGGCCTCAGCGGCCAGTAGCTGTGGTGGGGAGGAATGCTTTTTTCTGCTCTAAACAGGCCCATTAACTGCCTTCAGCTGGGCAGCGCTGGCTCCAGCATGGACAGAAGAGTAAAGGTGGGTCTGTAGTGCAGTGCTGGAGCTCTGGGAAGCGAGGGTTGCTGATGGGGGAGCACACCCGGCCACGCCATTTCTTAGCGTGTTCCCCAGTGCTGTGTGCAGGGGGATCCCCAGAGGGGTGACCTGACTGGCCTTGGCCCTTTTCACTGCTGTCTGAGAGTCAGAGTGTAATCGGAGAGCTTTGTAGCTGAGAGCATGTTCAGTGTTCCCTCTATCCCAGCATTTATAAAATTCACCCCAACACCAACCAAAAAAGCACTAATGTCTGCCAGCTCCTCTCACCCCATGCTGAAAGATGACATCTGGATGATGCAAGTTAGAGCATCCCTCTCGCCAACCCCGTGCGTCCTCCACTCAGGTGAGATCTGGCTGCTTCCCCACACAGGACAGGGCAGGAGCGTGCTCTCACACTGATCCACTTTCTTCTAATAATAACTTTGTTATGACATCTGCTGTCCAGAGCAGCCCAGGGAGAGCAGTGGTAACAGCAGACTGCTTGGAGGAGCAACAAATGCTGCGTTCAGGTTTGGGAAACCATGAATCAGCTGTAAAGGGCAGAGTTACCTCAGCTTGAATCCATCTTGCTTAGCTCATACGGTCAGGTGTAAATATAACTGGGTGGACAATAACATAGTCCTGTGATACGCCTTCATGGGAGGCATCTATTTTTATAGAGATGATGATCCTCTTCCAGTATTTGGTCACAGAGCAAGAGCCCTGCTGTAAAATTACAGGTTAAGCCGTGGTGTGACAGCCTTGCTTTTGAGGCAATTCAGATGCATACAGCCTCAGAAATGACTCTAGATAATGCCGTGCCTTAATGTCTGGGGAAACAGCTGCTGTACCCCCTTAGAGAGGGAGCCATGTACGTCTACAGCCCCATCTCCCAGATCTTACAAAGGGAGAATGGGAACAGTGAAATGACTCTGCCTTTTTCCTACCCATTTTAGGAGGGCGAACGCTCTTGGCCAGATTCAGCCTTTTGAAAACCAGGGGGAGAGCAGCAGGAGCTGCGCCCGTGCCAGGGCCTCCGAGGGAGCAGCCCTGCCATGCCGCCTGGGGCCACCTCCCGGTGGGTGACACCGCAACCCAGCACTCATGGTGGGATTGTCCCGACGGCCAGGCTGAGCCTCGCAGGCCGTGAGCATGGCCAGGTCAGGCCATCACCCTGGGACCTCCAGCACCATCACATGAACCTCAGGATGGGTTCATCCTGACGAGCTCAAGACTGCGGTTTACGCATTGTTGTGCCAAGGTCTGTATTGGACTAATTTATAGTGAGAAATGAGGTTGGCAAGATAACAGGGGCATCACAATTAGAGCTAATTAGCCCAGCAGGAAATCCATTTCCAGGCAGCTTTTGGCAAGAAGCGAGGTTGGCGGGATAACAAGCATAGAGTGTATTTTGATATAAGCACACTCCAGCTGCAAGGAAAAGTAAAATAACAGCTTGTCTCATCCTTACGCGGAGGCCCTGGGTTAGGATCCACCACGTAAGCCTTTTTTGTTTGAGGCTTCGTGGCCTCCACGTTTGGAAGACCTTTGGAGACCTCGCTCCTGCGGAGCACCGGGTCTCCTTGGTGGGCACATGGTGGCCCCGTGCAGGGGTGGTCTGCAAGGTCGGCTCAGTCCTGCAGTCACACAGGCCTCTGCCCAGCACCATGAGCTCATCTCCACCAATTTTGGGGGAGATGAGGGATTTCAGGTCTGGATGTGGCCAGCCAAGCACAAAGTAAATACGAGCCACCAGATACCATCTAAGAAAAGAAATCATGGATGAGCAGCTTGCAGGAGTTATCTGTGCGGTAAAATGTCTGGGGTATAGACACAGCCAAACTACTGGAATTATTTGTATTTGAGTGCTTTATTATATTGGAATTGCGGTGATATTATTAACATTTGTACAAATGCACAAAAATCCTGTCTCTTCTAGCTAGAAAGAGATGTAAAAATCTGACCTAGTTGAACAGTCTCAATGAACTCATTGTCCATTTGCAACAATAATGGGTTCACAATGCAACAAAAAGCTTAACATAAAATTAAACATATTAAATGCTGCAGCAAGTATTTACACTTATGTACCAAAAAAAAAAAAAAAATTATCTCCCTCCAGTAAGGAAGGTGGTTGCTTTACAGAATAAAACAGACAAACAAACACAAAACCTTTGCATACAATACAAACAACCTCAAGCCCAAAACTTACTGTGACAGCACCTTTTTTAATATAATATATATATATTTATATATAAACTTCGATAGTTTAGGCTTACTCCAAGCAGTGCTAAAAGTTCCTTAAAACCAGGACAATGACAATATTCCAAAGAAGCAACTTTTGTGGATGATTGCTACCCAGTGTTTAAAATGAGCTGTTATAGAGAAAAGTACAGAGCTCACGAACATGGGCCGGGAAACACTTGGGTCCAGATTATGAAGTCCTTGGCAAAACTCTCAGTGGCGATTATTCTTACTCTGAAGAGTGAGCACACCTCTCATGCAAAATGTTTTGTCTTTTGGAAGCATGGCAAAGGTTGTCTCCAACAGGGATCTCTTTGCAACCTTAGCTTCTAGGGGTGGGGGGAAAAATGTACCTGGAATTTCCTAGATTCCAGCAAGGAAAACATTTCCCTCCAGATGCCCTATCAGCCCCCCCTCCCTTGTTTCCTGACACTGCTGCAGTTGCTGTACAGGCAGAATGAGTTTCCAGTCTTCATTCAGAAGGCTGTTGCGCAGATTTTAGTCAAAAAGAGATTTGGGTCTAATAGTCTTACAACATGAGCTGGCATGCTGTTATGGGGGGGTCGGGAAGACTTCCACCCAGGGAAACTTAGCATAAGTAGCATTTATTTTGCATAAATATAGAACTGGATATCCTGAATACCAGGTATTACACATCAGTCTAAATATAGCGGGCTGCAATTATTGATTCCACTCCAAGGAGAGCCTGGGAAAGGATCACATTTCCATTTAGAGAATCAATCTTTTTTGTGAGTGTGTGTGAACACTAACATTTTTGGCCTCGCAGAGTTTTAATATTTGCTATAAAGTAGTTCTGAAAGCTATGGAAAGCCAGTAACAGTAAGCAATTTAGCTCTAGTCTAAAGCCACTGATTAAACTGAGATAACTGGAAGCTCTGAGAAAGAAAGAGGTTACTGATGTAAACAGTCTCTTTTGTCTTTGCAATAACATGATTATTTCAGATGATGAAAAAGTGATATATATATATATATATTTTTGGTGTTCAGATCGCTTGAAATTTTATTGCTCTTGTTTGTCCTTAGAAGTTTTTAGTCTCTTTTCTTTCTTTTTTCTTTCTTTCTTTTTTTATTTTTTAAAGGTGCTGTCCCTAGTCAAGTTATAAGGCAACATATTTTATTGATTTAAACTTCTAATACATAGTATGGCCACTGTTATCACTGCAGCTTCGCAGCTACTGTGGGTTGGACAACAGTCAAAGTGCATTATCATGCACGACAGAGCCAGTCTCCTGACCTTACGCTATACAGGACACTTTGGTTCTCAGGATGAGAGATTATAAATGTAGCTTAGATGCTGCCTCACACACTTTGCATAATAAAACATTTATATGCTATCATGAAGAGGGTGTAAAGTCTAAGTCACACTGCAGACTGGCTGTTCTCAGCTTCTCTGTTTGGGCAGGTGTGAGAGACAAGTTGTAGATATGCCACCAGTGAAAGCATATAAATGTATCTGGTGCAAATGTTTTACAAGAGAATTATAAATGATTCAACAAGGGAGAGCAAGAAAGAGAGTGAGAGCTAAAGTGCAATTTTAAAATAATATAAATAATTGAAACGTAGAAGTAAGATACTAATTAGTTGTAACTGGTTTTGTTTTATAGGCACAGTTTAGTTTTTATGTCTATAGATCAATCTTTTTTTCTTCTTCCCCCTCCAGTAATTTGATCTGATGTATAATGGAGTTTCAATGGTCTACGTCTAAGGAACACTGCTTAGTAAGAGGACAGAAGAGGCAATGATAAGGCAGTATAGTGCAACTCACTATGTGATATTAGAAAAGAAACAACGATGGGGTTAGATCTTCTGTGGTGATGTATGTAATCAGCCTAAAAAAAAAAAAAAAAAAAAAAAAGGAGAAAAAAAAGACAGGCTTTCCAGTTATATGTTGACCCATGCTTTCTAAAACGAGAGAGCACATTTTCCAATACAAAGGAAACAATTAAAGGTTCATTATTTGTTTTGTTGTTACTAAAAAAAAAAAAAAAAAAAAAAAAGCAGATGCTGCTTTAAGGAAAACATTTAATTCTAGGAATTTCTGTACAACTGACCTCAGCAAACTTTTCCATCTTAGATGGATGATTTCTGCTTGAGACCCTGAAGGATAAAGATGCAAAGATGCACACACACCTAGAGTAGTTTATTGCAAAACTAATATTGTAACTTCAAAAAAAAAAAAAAACACAAAACAAAACAAAAAAGAAACAGATTCTGTACAAGAATACTGTTCAAATGGAATGTGTTAAAATAACATTTATTAATAAATACTTTATAAAATTCTATGTGATTACTAAATTAATAGATTCCTGTTTTAAAATTGCTTTGGTCCTCATGAATTTTCATAAATTCACTCTATACGCTTTTTTTTTAAAAAAGGTATTAGCTGCTAAAAAGCACATTTTGCCTAAACTAAAAGGCTAGTTTTAAACACTAAATATTGTTGCTTAAAAAAATATGAATCCTCAAAAGTTGGGCATTTAACAACAGTTATAGCTGGCTTGTTAGTTAACAGGACGGAGTCAGTTAACACACGAAATCCACACGCACTGAGGCACTGAACCATTGACTTTCCACTATTCAGAACATGGGCAGCATACATTTAGCTTCGTAGCAGGAATTAACTTCAAACAGCACGAAATTCTCCACAAATCATCCTCATCGTCCTTATAAAACACACCATGATAGCACACAAACTACTTGTCTCCCACAGGCAGTGTTATGAATATGGCTTGCATAAGTTGACCTGGGGAAGGGGCTGGGGGAGAAGGAGCCGGATCACAGCATAGTTTCTGTCTGATACAAGTATTGCAATTGTCCGTGGCTGAGATTTCCAACATACTTCGGCTGTCACGCAACGAGAGATGCCCTCCAGAGGAGTATCTGTGACATGGGGAGGCTTCCTCCTGGCAAAGCCCTGGCAGTGCCGAGCAAAGCCGGCCGGGGAAGCTCTGCAAGAAGTCCAGCGGCGGTGGGACGGGGCACAGAGCCCACCAACGGGCTGGACTTGAGAGAAAAGCGTGTCAGCCTCCAGTAGCAGCTGGTGGAAAAGCAGGATTTCTCCTCGAACGAAAGAGCGCGGTAAGTGCATGGCGAGTGACGTGCTCGGAAGCAGGCCGCTTCCACCAGCGCCCGCAGAGGGCCCGTCCTGGGGGGCCGAGGGGCAGGAGCTTCTCCTGCGGTCTTTGCTCGGTGCACGGGGCCGGACCGGTGGCTTGAGGAAAGGCTGCAAGACCCCTCCCCTGGAAAACAAGAGTATTTTCACATGGAAGTGAATCTGGTGAGCGATATAAGGTGCCTGGCAGGGTTGGTCCTTTTACCGATAGAGCTAATATAAATATGCTGCATGTTGTCTTGGCCTGTGAACCTGCGACAGAGTTACAAGAAGCAATAGCAAATAGCTTTTCATCCTTTACTTATTTCCACATCACTAGCAATGATTATACCTAAAGGCCAATAGTATAGAGAGGAGACATTTCATTGTAATTACACATTTAGGCCAACATGTGTGGTTGGCTTGCCTAGTTAGCATTAAAAAAAGAAATAATTGAGCTATATATAATACACATCAGTCAAACTGTCAAGTTGCTGAATTTAACAAAACTTAGGCAAGGTTTTTGTATTTTTCTTTTTTTTTTTTTCTTTTTTTTTTCCTTTTTTTTTCCCTTTTTAACGTAGAGGCTTTCAGTTTAACAGCTAAATATTTTAATTGAGGAGACTGAATAAAATGAAGCTAAACTGTAATTCTAGTGCAGTGTAGCTCAACTGGGTATTCTAATATTATCAACAACTTTGATTTTTACTTTTTAATGTATTTAAGTGCTACCCATATAGAGGGAAAGTTTTTAAATTAACCCTGTGATGGCATTTTATTTTTCACAGTGAATGACGAAATTCAGACACAGGGGAAAGGCTTATTTTGTTGTTTTTACATCGTGGATACTCAGCTGGAACATTTTGCTCAACTGCATATTTGAAAAAAGTTCCTTTGGGAGCCATGATGAAGCAAGACCATTTAGCTATTACAACTGGAGGTTAAAAAAAATTATAGATTCAGTATTTAAAACACTTTAAAAGTATACGTTTGTCTAAAATATAATAGAAAATCCTTTACATTTGTATTTTTTCGTAACTTTTTTTTTTGGTTCTTAGACTATATAATCAAGTCAAGATTTATACTGTACATTAAAAATCTTCTTTTGAATGTATTTGCATAAATGGAAAGAGAGCTGTTCAAGAATACTGATAAAAAGTTAGATACCAAGAGAAGAACTAATTCAGAAACATATGATCCTCAGAATTTTGCCTTTCCTTCCACGAGGGCCCTGCTCCTGACAGTGCCTCCCACTTCACTAGTTGAGCTCTCCTTCCCACACGGAGAAGAGTCAGCCTGCTACATAAAACCCACAACTCCTCTCAAACCCAAGAAGCAGCGGCTGAGGACAAGAATCTCGCTTCAGAACAAAGCGTGTTCAGGACTGGAACATTTGCCAGGAACAGCATGAATTAGCTTTTGCTTTTAAAGATGCAGTTTGAAATGTTTGAACGCTCATCGCCAACTCAGAGCCCGCTCCCGCTCCCCGGGGCAGACGAAGGAGGTGTTGCCGCTGCCAGCCCTGAGAGCAAAACCAGGTCCCAGGATATTGAAAGGCAGCATAATTAACTGGCATCATCTCCCTCTGATTTTCCCATCAATCACTGCTAGTACTCTGGGATGCAAATCCGTTGTGCTGAGGGGCAGGCGCATAGTCCAAACAAAACCCTTAATTGTGGCATAAAGCCCCTTTACAGACCCTCTTTGCAGGACTGAATTTTATCCAGCGAGTGCAGTGGAATTTGTCATTCTTGCAGCACTTCTTAGCGGCTGCGTGCTTTATAAAAAAAAATTTTAGCGTCATTATGAGACAATTCCTTACCCGCTATAAACTGGCATAAGTGCCATTAAAGTCAGTGAAGCTCCACTGATGTCTGCCAGCTCAGGACAAGTCCATGTACATCTAAAGGGATGCCTGCAGAGAGCAGGACTTTCCCTGGTAATTAAAAATGGCGTTTTTCCAACTGGTCAGAATGGTTACTCTGATTTATTTTTCATTTATAGCCCATGAAATCTGAGGCTGTTAGCTTTTGGTGCTAGAACAATGTAAGCAGGTTAGGGAACAGAACTTTCCTGAATTATTATATACTACAGAGATTTGCTATGTTAGTGACTGGCAGTGCAAAAAAAAAAACCCTGCTGTAATTCTCAGGTGTTACTTGCTATGCCTGCACTGTGCCACAGCCATTTACCTCAGCAGCTTACACGGCTCCTAGCGTCAACACAGCTGGCTCTCAATCCTGCTTCACCTGCGACTGCACTGCTTTCGCCTTTCCCTGTTTATTAAAAGCACTAAATCAGGAGCATTTCTATTTTTTAAAACAGAAATGCTTGGCGCAGCCCAGCTGCGGGTGAAGAGCTAGTGAAAGCAGCAGCCTTGCCGGCGGCTTTTTAGGGGCTTGAAGTTTTTGCTTGTTTATCACTGTTCTCCGGGGGGGGGAGAGGGGGAAGAGAGGGAAGTGAGGATGTCTTGGAGTGAAAAAAAAAAAGCAGGAAAAAGTTTGGTGAAGAGAAGGACAGAGGGCTTGGGAAGGGAGGAGGAAGATGTGAGAATAACGGAAGGACAAACAGGGCAGGGTGGGAGAGAGAGCTGGGGAGGAAAGCTGGACAAAAGGGCACAGTATTTGGGCTTGGTTTTGTTCTGATAGCCACATAACTACGTAACCGTGTTGAAAGAGGCTCTGAATACAAGACAGGGTTCTGGTGATAGCACAACGCTAACTCATTTTTTATGATGCTGTCAGCAGATGCCCTCTCTCTATATTTATAGCCTAATTACTCCTAGTTACCTACATATGACTCTGTTTAATACTTTTCATGCCTCACATTGGCTAACAAGCTGCAGTTTAACACAACTCCGTATTTCTGAGGCTTCAGGCTAGATTGGTGAGAAGGAAACGTGACTATGTACATAGACAGTTAGGTTTACAAACAAATAACTGGTACCAAAAAAACTGGAGAAAGCACCAAAGCATTTCTCAAGCTGATAGCATATTAATTGCATAACTCCCTTTTATGTAACTAAGTATAAAAGACATTTTAATAACTATAAAAATGAAAGCCAGAGTCTTTCAAGAACTGAGGAATCTTCCAGGCTTGAGTTACGGTCAAAAATGTCCTTAGCACAGAGGACGCTTTGATACGCTTCCACACTCCCCTAGCAGTTTCTGATCAACCAGTCTTAAAGGATTGGGTTGATGTCTGTTCTGTGGCTGGCAAGCTGGGTGAGAGTGGAGCTTCCCACAACGTCGCTGACAGAGGAGGAGGTCGTGATGGTGTTGTGCTGGATGACTTGCTGCTGGGAGCACGCTGGGACTGGGCTCGCAGGAGGACTGCTCTCGGGACCTGGGCAGGGCGTGAGGGACAGAGACAACACACGTTCAACCAGCTGATATTCACCTGGCTTCAGGAGCCGGGACCTTGGAAAAACTCGAGTACCTTAATGACTCTGAAGCCAACGCCAGGATAAAATTCTGGTATCTTAAGATTTATAAAACCGGTGTTGGGATGCTTAAATGCTTTATTCACTCCATCAGAAATCAAAATTGCAGTGCAGTGCACTGCATCACAGAAAATCTAATTCAAGCAACAGTTGATAGGCATGTAATGCAATTATGTATTTTTTCTTCGAGTACTGTTAAAGAGCCAGATGCATAGTGATGCAGAGGAGATAGAAAAGGGCTCTATTTTAAGAAAATGTTGCAATCTAGAAAATGTTAACCCCATGGCTCTTCTGAGCCGCTCTAGAGCCAAGCAAAGAATTTGTCCATAAGTTACCATACTTGTAAAGTGCATCAGCTAGACATAATCAATTCAATGTTTCCATTAGATGTGATTAAAAAAAAAAATACACAAGTTAAGAGTCAAAAAAGAACAAACCTTGAAAACCTGCGCCGAGCCTGGTCTGCGCCACTGTCAGAGCACAGTACCGTTTTCGCTGGAGGGGCCTGTAATGCTTTCCTTTACAACCTTCCTTTGGAGAGTTATTTTAAAGTGCTGGCAGCGCTGTGCCCAGGAGGACTCTTGCAGGTCTGGAGCTCTGAGTTCAACGGGGATCCTCCGCATGGGAGCCAGCGTCCATCCATGCGCATCGCCGTGCAGGGTGGAGGGACGGGGGGGGACCAGCGGTGCTGTGCTGGATGCAAACCATGGCTTTTTGGTTTTTAAGCAGGGCTGGTTAAATAGGGGCAGGAGATGGGACGGCTCAGATGACGTTTGAGAAGAGAGGCTCAAGTGATAATATATGGCCAAGAAGGGGTTCTGGAGGGAAGAACTAGAAACTGTGTTTTCCTGCGGGTGGTGTGGAGACAGTGCAAATATACCAGCTACTTACTTAGATATCCTTGTGATTCTTTCTGCATGGCTGTTATCGGACAGTCTTTATGCGTTAACAACAACTGTTTCAGCTGTGCTACCTCATTTTTCAGCATGGAGACCTCATTCTAGAAAAGAAATAGAGAGTTGGGTTTGCCACAGAGCTTAAAATGTGCTGTTATGCAAAGTTTAAATCCCAGAACACAGAAATTACTCTACAACTTTGTAAGAACAGGGCAAAACTGGCACTGACGTACTCGGTGCCTGTAGCTGGGTTTATGGTCATGTTTGTCCTTGACAATATTTTATAACATCTTCTGAGGGCAGCTTGGCTTCCAGACTTGATGCCATAAGCTGACATGTGGACTAACTTCTGTGCCCACCATAAAAAGGGCACCATTCCCAATCCTTGTGCACAGGACTATGTCATAGTTACATCCATCCTCTTCCCATCTATTTACTCTCCCATCTCACTGGCTTGGAGTTAGGGCTTAGCTACATGCCCTGCTCTGAAGCAGTCTTTTACAGCTGAGTTAATGGCACTTAAAAAAAAAAAAAAGTGACAAGAAAATAAATACAACTCTGTCTAGTGAAGGCTTCTAAGTCCCAGGACAGCTTTTTCCTGGCTTATCCTGCTAAAATGAAATTATTCTCCTAATTGAAACACAGACACCTCCGTTAACCTACTCTGATTGTGCCCGGAGCCCCGCGCTGCGCCGGCCGTGCCGGGCTAGCGCTGAGCACAAAGAGGGCCTCTGTGTCCTTGGGGGCGCAGACAGTAGCTCGCACCTGAAGCTGCATGTTTGTCTGGGTGAGTTCTTCTGCTTTCTTTTCCAGTGACATCACCCAGACCTTCCTCTTCTGTCTGCAGCGTGTGGCAGCAGCTCGGTTCCTCTCCAGAAATTTCCGCCTCCTCTCATCTGGGTCTTCATCCACCACCCTCCTCCGGCGGCCTCCGGTGGGCTGCGGCGGCTGTATCGTCTGCGTGGGCTGCATCTGCTGCGCCGCTGGCGAAACCTGGTGGGGGAGAGGTCGGACACGGTGCTGAGGTGTGGGGAGAGGTGGAGGGAGGGATGCTGAAGGGAAGAGAGGCATCTCCTGCGCGCGGCTGGTGGGACGGCAGGCTTCCTGGCAAGGGCTGGGAAAGGCATGCCTTGAAAGACACCGCCAGATGCCACCGCTGTTAGCTGCTGGCAATGAGTTGCACTGGTCAAAGGGGAGATTTTTTGAAATGATTCTCTGAATATTAGCAGGGAAAATATTTTTCCCCTTACGGTTAGTTATTAAAAACATTTCACTTAGGTACTTTCTCTGCCACCACCTATTTCAAAGCTGAAATGTCAAGTTTCTCTCAGCAACTCTTTTAATCAAAGCAGAAGACTGTAGGGGCCTTATTTCTGTCTCTCTTTTCTTTTTCTTTTTTTTCTTTTTTTTTTTCTTTTTTGGTAATTGCTTCCAAAATTTTGGGACATTTTTATTTCACATGCTCTTCCACCTCCATTCTCATACTTCAAAACCTCTAGGGATGGGAGCTACAAACGCTCTCCATGTCTGAGGGCACTCTGGAAGCTACAGGAGTGGATGGTGGAGTCAGGAGACCTTGCTGTCCATGAGATGGAATCAGAAGAAAGGATTTAGGGAGCTAAATTCAAACTTGGGTTTTGAAGGGTGGCTGGTATCCCTGCACTACATGGAGGTACTGCTATATCCCCCTTCTCAGCCATTTCCATTTGCGCTCTTTTTGATGCTATACTCCTTTTTATTATTTTATTATTTATTTGACAGCAAACATGAAAAAACACTCCTAGCCCCTCTGCTATGAAAATATGGAAAAATATGTGTTTATGCTTTTTCAAGTGGAGGAAATTATCAGTCCTGCTGCTGAGAGCAACTGGCCCATGCCCTTACAGAAGAGGCACATGATGGGGCCAGTGGCCGACAGTCTGAGCTCTGACTCCCCGCGGGTGGAATACATGTCTGCGTCCCAGTCAGGAATGAGCCTCAGACTTAACGCTCGGTGTTTCTGAAGCAAATGGTGCTGGGGAGTCACCAGCTTTTGGACTGCTTTCCTGCCTTGCCATGGTGCCCAGGCCATGGGACCCTGGGCTCTGGATTTTGCTCGGGGCTCAGGTCGGATTGCTGGTGCACACCTGGAGAAGCTGGTGCTGCTCATGCCACTGCTGCTCCAGCAGAGTCTGGAACAGTCTGGAAACCCAAATTGTTGACTCAAAATTAATGCTGTTGTTCTGGCAAAGGCCCAGATCTCCAAGGTGCTTCCTTTTGAGTATAGGGAGTGGACATACTCAGTGCTTTGTCAGGCTGAGTTCTGAATTTCAACTGCAGCAATTAACACGTGTTTGCCTAACACATCTGTCTGTCTCAATTGAAATGATACTATCGTCTTGCAAGGTCGCTTTTCTGTCTAGAATCTCTCCACAAACCGTGAAGTGCCCTCTTCAAAAAACTGTTTGTTCCCTCCCCCTGCTGACTTGTGTCAATTACAGTGGCAATTTTAGGTGTAATTATTCCATGCATCTGACAATGCTTTTTGCATGAAGCCAGATTTATTCTCAGCTTTCAGTTGCACAGTCAGGGAATCTCCCTTGCAGGAGCAGAAAAAAAAAATAAATTTTTTAAAAGCTTCTAAAAATAAATTAACCACTCCACGCTTTCTGCCTGATTCTTCAAATTTCAGTGTGTATTAAGTCCTTATGTTTGCAGGTAAAGTCTCCAGTCTTCTGCCCACACTGGGGTTGTCCCTGCACTGCAGCTGCCTGCTCCCTTCCCTGCCATGATGCCCCGGCTGCCCGCAGGAGATCACCGCCGAGGGATGCCAGCTGCTGCCTGTCCACTGGGGCCGAGCACGCCACCTCTTTAGCAATATGTCTGAGTGCTGAGGCCTCAGAGATCCCTTTTAATGTCAAAAGAGCATCAAAGGGCTTTCATTTTCTCACATACAACACCTTTCCAGACTTCAAAGATCTGTTATTTATGTTTCTGGACACCAAGAGCTTTTCTTATCCCATTTCTCTCCTTTTTCATCTAGCATTAAAAAGTCTTGTTTCTTAACTCTCCCTGTCTGCAACACAGACAGCAAAAGGTGACTATAGATTTTTTTTTTTTATTTCTCCTTATGGTCATTTTCTCCTGTATAAGTAGTGAGTCGGTTTGTTTTCAGAAGGTACCAGTCAGTGTTTGGGCAGTCAGCATGTATTTTCAGAACAACAACAAAATCTTCTCTCCATCTCTGGCAGATATTAATTAGAAAGGCTAGCATTACATCACTAATAATGTCACGTGGGACAATTAACTGAATCTTACTAGATAGCTCTTATCCCTGAAATCTGTTAGGATATATCTTAGTAATTGTCTAAGCATCATTCTCTAGCAGGACTTCCCCACCCTGCCTGTGGACATGCATGCTCTGGTAAGAATAAAATGAACGTATATTAAAATTAAGGTTAATTTTCTTTTATAGAATGCCTATCATATATCCATAATCAAGACAAATGTAGGACAGGTAATAAAATGAAGCAACATCCAAACCTCTACTCTGCTTAAGCTATCACTCTGGTAAGTCTGATACGAACAAACATTAATGGGACCAATACAACAACGATTACAGTAGCTGAGGTACTACAACTTGGTAAAATAGATCTTTCTCAGAACAATACCTATTAGAAGGAAATTTCTACTTTTTTCCTTGATCTAATGTTCCTCTCTGTTCTTTGCAACTTACTGTAAAATTAATACCCATTCACTCATTCTAGCAAAGCATTGGGCTCCCCGTGTACCGAAATGGTATGTTAAATGCATGAAATGAATGCTGACATTACAGAAGAGTGTGGTGTAAAATAACAGAAGTTGTGACACGGGAGAACATGGCCCACAGCAACGTGGACCATACTGCCTTTTGGCAGGCAGCTTGGAACCAAAGAATCTGGCTTAGAAGAATAAGGAGATTAATAATTAGTAAAATGCACCATTAAATTAATGTCTTCTGGAGCAATCCGACCCCCAAAGTGGCCAATGCCATGAAGACTATGGATGAGCTTAAAAAAGTAATAACCATGTGTTTACTGAGTCTCCCTGTTGCAGCAAACCCTTCTACTCTCTCCACTAACGCATCTGTTTAGAAATCATGATTGTCTTTGCACCATGGGAGCGGACTTGCAGCGAGGAAGCAGATGATCCTAGGAGTCCTACTCAGCCTCATCAGCCATCACCCCCTGTTCACAGCCGTTTGGTGACACTTACACCTACAGTCAAGGTGAAGACCTCCTTGATCCCTGGTGGGGCCCATTGCCTCCAGTGACACTCTGTGCCCTGCAAAGTTCGAGTTACAGTGTGGGCCTTGCTCCAGAGACTCCGTGGCGCCAGGATGCATCTGGCATAGCTGTGTGGCTGCCAGTCAGTCCACCTGCCCTGGTGTCTGCCTGCAAGTCTTTTGGGGGTACCTAGCTAACAGGGAATGCAAAGCACAAGGAACCTAGGCTGTTCTAACCAAAATGACTCAAAACTGGCTTCAGCAACACATACATTAAGAAGGAAAGGCAGCTGTAGCACATTGGCTCATCGGCTGATGTCTTATTCTCAAAACTGGGAGGTTTGTTTTCTCCTCACCTGCTGTAAGTGAAAATATGATGTTTTAGCAGTGGTGCCCCACACTGTGGTATCTGACTCCACCACATGCATTAACATGTTTACCCTCCCAGCTCCTTGGTGAGGTGTCACTGCTATTACTCTCATTTTAAAAGCCTCAGAGAGGTTGAGTGACTTCCTCTACTGCACGCACGAAGTGCTAAGCACAGCTTCACCTTACTCTCTCATGGATCTCCTAGACAGCCGTCAGCTTACTTTTGGTTTCACTGTTATGAGATAATGTGTTTTTATTGGAGTTTTTAAACAACTCCAAGGAAAATAACTCATTAACAGATGGGAAAATAATTGAATTCACAAAGTAAAAAACTGAACTAAACTTAGGAAAGCTCTGGACATCTTCTCACAGGGGAGTCTGCCACTCTCTTATTTAGACTGTTTCTCTAAAGCTGACAATTCATTTTACATTAGCAAATGCTTTAGGGAAATCCCATGTGCTTGCAGCCTCTGCAATAATAAAGCTAGATGTTAGTAAATAGTTAATGTTGTGGGACACTGGGATGTCAGCCAAATCCTCTCATTTTCTTTAATGTTTTCTAAGAGCTTGTCTGAAAGGTATTTGCAAGCAACACAATACTTCACAGGCTGAACTTCTTATGGCTGGCTCTTTGTCCTCATTCTGTGCACTACCTACTTGTCCTCCTTAAATTTGCTTCCCAGACCTGACACATTACAGTCACTAGCCACTGAGTTCTGTTTTTCTTGTTTGATCTCCTTGATGCAGAAACTTAAGATATTAGTAGAATTCCTCTTAAAAATTGCTCACTGAAGTCCTTGCTCACCAGTTCATTAGTTCAAGAAGCATTCAATTCAGATATTGAATTTCCCAAATTGCTGAAGCCAATATACCTGGTCTAAAAACAGAGACCTCCATCTCATTCAATGGAGACCTTCACTGAGTTCTTATCATCTGAATCCAATTCAGATTTCCCCTCCTGATTTAAATCTCTCTCCTTGGACTGGCTTGATTGTCTCTTTCTCCTGACACAATATCCACTAACTATTGCCTGCACTCTTACCTAATCCTGGCTTGCCCTCATATTCTACAGCTGGGGGCTGCCATCCCCTTCACAAGATCTGGAACCCTTTTTCTTTTCCTCTAAGCCAGTGTATCTTACCTTAAAACAATCTATCATCTCCGATCTTGACAGGAAATAAATATGCCATTGAGTTCAGTGAGGTTATTTCTTTACATACCACACACACACTCCTTACTTTGAGTATGCATATGCAGGGCCAGTTTACTTCACTAAATATTGTGCTATGCATTTCTGTAGACGGAACACATGCAGTTCTTTAAATCTTAGCCTGAGAAGTTTAGGTTCAAGCACATTAAGCAACATATATAATACATTAATCTTCATAGTATACTTCATCCATAAAAGGATGCATGACAATTTTCAGAGATTAGAGCACAGAAAACCCATGTAGCTCCTTATTAAGTAAAATATTAGAAATATCTAGAAAATGAAGCACCAGAGCAAGTTGTTGCTTCACTCTGTTTTCTGAATAGTGCTTCCCTGCCACCAGTAGCAGGCACTTATGAGCAGCCAAAGGGGCTAGTATCTAATAAGACATGTGTACAAGAAGAAAAAATAGAGGCAGCAGGCTTTAACTCCACATAACAGCAAAACTCAGTGATGCAGCATGGCATGAAGGTCTACCTGTGCTTGTCCGCCCGAGTGCAGGGGTGGGTGCGGCGAGGTCTGGTGATGTGCCGGGTGTGCGTGAAGGTGCGAGTGAGAGTGGTGGTGGGGATGGTTCTGCTGGTGATGAGGCTGAGGATGAGGATGGTGTGCTGGATGCTGGTGCTGGTGTGGGTAGGAGTGATGAGGTGGCAGTGTCTGGTGCTGATGAGGATGTGAGTGCATATGATGGTGTGGCGTCTGGTCCTGCCGCGAGCTCATCATTTCCATCATGTGGCCCATGGTATTCATATTCCCGTTCGACATGGCGGCAGGGTGATGAGTCAGTGCTGCCTTCAATCTCTGGAAGAGAGCAAGGAAGAAAATTCAACGTTTATGCACAAAGTTCTGAGCATTCAGAAGATGATTTCTGCTATTGTGGAAACGGTCCCTTCTCTTGTGTTTTGAGATTTTTTTTTCCTGTTCCCTTGATGAAAAGCATCTTATTTCAGTTTGAGAATGAACATATTCTTGTGCTGTAATCTAGTTTTCCACTGTAAATATGTACAGATGTAAACATCTGAATTGAAACTTAACAGTTGCACTTTTCCTACTGTGCTGCTGAGGAAAAATAACTGGCTTTCATTCTCCTTTGTTTGGCCAGCTTAGAAGCTTTAGCTTCACCAAGCTTGTATTCTTTCACTAGAATGGTCTGATGAAAATAAAGGTGAAACAAAGTCTGATACATAGTTCCCCTCTCCTTGTTACTACAGATTTTATTTTAATAAACATTTATAAATATATTGCACTGACAAGTGTTTTTCCAATTCAAGTTCAAAGTGCTCTACAGTTGTATTAGCACCCAATCTGCTTGGTTGTTTTTGCTGTTGTTGTTGTTGTTTTAAATCAGAAAGACAAGAAAATAGTAAGGGTGGTCTCAACCTGATCCACTTTCTGTGCTGGAAGGGTCAAAAGTCTGCTGTGTTATTGCATGCCAACCCCTGTTCTCCTCGTGTTTTGTACTGGCCTGGGCCCTGGAGCCCTGCCTAGGGCAATGCTCTCCGTAATACTGATGGGATTCTTTCACTTTTACCAAAACACCACCGAAGGGCAATGGGGAGGTCTGGTAGGTTTCGAACTGCAGGATAGGGCCGTTGTGAACCGAAGTGATAGATAGCTGAAATACAGAGAAAAAAAGGGTTCCTTTTCAGCACATTTGCACAGCCATCCCAAAGCTGTGAATTATACTGGAATACAGCCACCTTGCTGATGTAGTCCTACCCTTCAGATTACTGAAATCACCAGTGTTTTAGGGGAGTGTGCCAAAGTTAGTGCCTGATAGGTGTCAGCTAAGAGAAGGGCTTCTTTCAAGTCCGTAGAAACCTCCTTCACACCCATAATTCTGTGTCTTGCTGAATGTAGCTCATTTTTTCCAGGCAGTTACCCAAGACTTCTTTTCACTTTGAAGAAGTCAACATGCACTTGCTTCACTCTCACCAGTCCAAACAATTAGTCAGCAGAAAATGGTAGGAAGAAAATGGAAGGAAGGAGGTTCACAGTATCACTTGATGCCAGACTAGCATGATCTGAATAACCCGTGAAATAGCTCATAATTCATTATCCAGCCAGACAATATAATGAAGAGCAGACAGCTCATCAGTAAAAGATGCCTTCTACAGGAGGGCCAGCAAGAAAAAGTATGAGAAACAGAGGTGTGCCTTTCCCTATAGCAAGTGTTGTGGGTCACAGATGACGGTCAGAAAATCCTACAGTCCATGTGGCTAAGTCTTGCCAGTTGGAGGAGCGATGACCAGATCAAATTGCATTTTGGTTTCATCTTTAAAGCAAAATGAACCTGGCAGAACACTCAGAACCTATATACAAGAATTTCAATCTACTTTATATTGAAATAGCATCTGTCCGTGCAATACCCCTGCAAGGCCATGGGTAGAGGATCCTACGTTCAAAGCTGCTACCCTGTTCTACTTGTGCATCTGTGGGTGAGGAAGAAACAAATTCTTAACAACAACAACAACAAAAAGGAAAGAAAATGAAAATATCGGAGAAAAGGTTTTAGAAGGAAAAAAAAGTAACAGGATCAATTCAAAATATAATCCCATAATTTTTGTATCCCATACATTTTTGCAGACTTTATGAAGGTCATTCCAGTGAGGCATACTAACAGATCCATTAATTCAAGTTTGGTAGCTTATTTCACTAATGATCAATTGGCTAAAGAAGACTTTAAAAAAGAAAAGATACTTTTGTAAGACATATCCATGCCTCAGTTTGTATTAAGGAAAACTAGACTGCTGACTTTAAGAAGGTTCCTCACAGAAAGCCTATCAAATTATTACCACGCTATGGCACATGTCACAACCTGACAATCTTCTCAAACAGAGATCGAGGCAACCATAGCAGCAAGGTTAAATACCTCTTACCCTGCTGCTGAGTATTTACTTCTGAAGTCCAAAATGAGCTCGATCTGACATCAACAGCAGTAACCTGTCCTGGGTGTTTGGAGGACTTGAGCAGCTGTCATCCTTAACATTTGAGTTCAAGTGCTACCCTGGTAATTGCAAGCAGCTACAATGCTCAGAGTAACCGGTGTTAGCCAGGAGTGTATTCAGAAAAATACAGAAAACACCACGTGAATCAGCTGAGTCAGTCTGCACATCATTCTTCTTTTAAACTGGTTAAAACCTTTTCCATGGGGCTGAGCCACCACACAGCTCTAAACCAAATCACCAACAAAAGCTATCGTAACTTTGTTTTCTGAATCACAATGCAAAACTAAGCTGTCATTAGACGGCAGTTTTATGAACAATGAATACCTAACAAAAATCTATCAATGCTATATTTGTCAAAAAAGCTCTGGAACTGAACTGCAGCAAGTTGTATTCTAAACTGCAGAGTTTCAAAGCCAAAAAAAAAAAAAAAAAAAAAAAGGAGGGAAAAACTTAATGTGCAAATAAACATTTTTATTTTTTTTCAGCTGTAAAAACTGTGGCTTATTAGTGTGGCACAACTTCAAGGAGAATAAATTATTTTGTTTTCTTTCCATAGCCCCTTCTACCACATCCATTTATTTGAGATAGCAAATCAGGAGAGACAGCGAGAGGTCTGACGTGCAGCTGGTTTCAGTCAATAGGGGTCATTTCCATTTGGTCTGTGTATTTTACAAGCTCCTTGTTCACTGTTCCCAATGGGAGGGTGGGCCAGCTGCCCTGGATCCAAGTCCTGGTAAGAAACCAGCTATCTACCTCATCCCATCCCAACGCAGCAGCAGCGATCGCCCGGCCCTCGCATCTCTTTAACTTCGTGCTTAGATTAGCTCTGCAGCAGCAAGAGCCCAAGCATGCTCATGCACCCAGGGCAGCATTTATCTTTCATTAACAAGTTACCACTGCCAATCAGACACATTTGGGGAACTATAAACTTTTTTTTTTTTTTGTTCAGTCTTCAATGAGATCAATTGGTTTTGATGTTTTAGTTTAGAGCACAGGGGGAAAAAATCACCAGAACTTGGTGAACTCTTTGCATTGTGTATATGTAGAGCTGGAAGGGAGGCTGCATTTTTGTTATTGTTCTTTTTATGTGTGTTAATTGCAAACAGCTGCTTTATTTTAGTGTCAAATAAAATGAGATGGCATCAAAATTGAGCTTACTGCACTGACTTCATTAGCAAATCAAATCTAGAATGAAATTATAATCCAGGACCCAATCCTGCGGCCATTCAGGTTTTCAGGAACTGTGTCATTGACCACACCAGAGCCTGGGGGCACTCAGCAGCTCCCCAGATGGGGTTGAAACAGAGGACTCACCACTCAGAGCTGTTCTCACCAAAAAACAAAATTTCTGCTAACCTCGCTGACAATGATTCTTGAAGACCAGTCCCCAAGTTCATTCTTTTTATAGTACAATTTAAAAAAAAATTTCCCCCAACCTGGAGATCCCACTCAAGCCAACAAGAAATGCAGGTACTCATCTTATCAATCTTTTGTCCCTTACTGATTTTTTTTAATTATTATTTGATCAAACTGACACATCAGCCAACATCAGTTACAGCTGATTTCCACTCCATCATGGCATTTCCATTCATGGCAGCCGCTGACGCAGATGAGATGAGAAACCATTTGACAGAGCACAGTCTGCTTTGCCTCTGATCGAGTAAATAAAGAAAACTCCCTTTTGATCCTACAGGAAGCCAGAAGCACATAAACTCTCGTGTTTGATGTTTAGGAGGAAACAGAAACAATGGATATTATTGCTCCACAGGTACGTGTATTGTGTTCCCTGTGTTATTGCTCATGGTTATGCACTTAACTGACACATCTACTTTGAAGCCACCCCACTGGATATCATATAAGTTAACATCTCAAATAAGCTATAATTGTACCTGGAATATTGTTTTTGGGAAACAGCTGGTTCTGAAAGTGTTTCTTCCATCTTAAGCCTGACATTATAGAGTAGTGAATTGCCTGATGTCTCTCTCTGTATCAACGTAGACCACAATTTATTTTCTGTCTGCCAAAAATGGGCTGCAAGCATTTCAGATCATGAATGAAAAAGAATATCAGCTCCCTGAACACTTCTGCAGTTCAAGATTGTTTCGTTTTGTAATATTTCTTCATCGTGACATGTATTTCAGGGTGTTCTTGTTTTTTTTCCCACTTTTCTTTCTCAGAAATTGCTAGTGAAAAATCACTGGGATTTTTTCCGTTTATTAGAAGGAAAAAAAAAAAAAAAGATAATTAAAACCGTCATTTTGGAGGTTGCTTTTCCCACAACTAAAAACTCAAATCATTTTGGGGGTTTCATATTTATATAAATATATATATTTGTAATATTTATAACATGTTATATTTACAGTTTAACAGGCTATAAATATTATATTATATGCCATAATATATACATGAAAATAAAATACAACTTCCTCCCATTTATTCCTTTGTGGAGAAATGAAAACATCCCCTACAATTTTACAGATGTTACTACCTGAGTGGTCTGTGGCTGTATCAGGCAATAAGCTATTATGTCATCCAGATGAATTTTAGGTTGGGACAGGCATGGAGCCCTGATTTTGAATGGGATTGAGCTTTTCTGAATAAGTATGCATTGCTGTGCTCATTAAAGTCTTTCTTCCCTTCCTGGTCTGCTTGCCCAAATCCCACTGAAGTAGAGAAGGGACAAGACCAGCTGTAGTATCAGCTTAATGTCTGGTATATTCTTATCAGGAGATTTTATCAGGTTCCTGCAGGCAGATGGAATGTGATCTCAAAGATATTTTCTTGTACTAGTGACTGTGATTCTAGTCCCTATTACACAGGGATGTAATAAATTCCACACAGGGGTTAGAAGAGACTAGAGCGAGATGGAAAATCAGAAAAACATTGACATCAAACATCCCCAGACATCTGCAAATAGGTAACAACCACAAGGTGAAAATCTTGCTTAGCCAAACTTCATGGCAAGCATCCCATTGACTTCAGTGGCACCAATATTGCTTTCTCATCTGTGATGGTCAAATCTTTTTACACTAGTTCTCATCCAAACAGCAAACCCAAGATGAATACACAGAGTTGAGCTCGTGGCAGCTAAAGCGAAGAACAGAGCGTCGCTCAGTGTACGGCAACGCATCACACTGAATTCAATCCTTTCCTCAAAGTGTGACGGTGGTGAGAGAACTTAAGCACAAATGCCACTTTGGTCTTTTATAGCTGGCTGCTTACAAGCATTTCAGTGTCAATAACAGAAACCACTGTTTGCAAGTGTTCCACTCGCATTCATAAAAGCAAATTGGAAGCGATTCATCTCCACCCAGTAAGTGAACTGCAGATACTTATGACCACATTTCAGAGGCTGGCGATTAGAAAGTCTCCAATGCCACATTAAACGTTTGCTCCTTCATTTCTCACGCAATAAAAGACAGTCCTGTATATTGACTGCAGGAAGAGTGAGAGGTGTGCGAAGGATGTGAAATCCAGAACCAAAGTGACACGCACTAATGTAAAGTGAAAAGGGGGATGAATTTAATTCACAACTTGCCCATAAGCAGTGCCAAACTGCTAATCTTCTAATTATTCTCAGGCTGTTTGGCAAATCTGAACTATACTTTTCCTTTCCTTTGTGCTTTCTTGCCCACTTAGTCGGATTTTGTAACACCACTAACAATGGATCGTCATCAAGCCTTCAGTAGAGCTTAGTTTCTAATAAAAACAACAAATTTGCTCCCTTGTCCTTCCAAATACAAACTGAATTGAACTTCAGCAGAAAGCAGTGAGAATCAACTGCAAACAATCAAACCAACAATAAAACTAATAGACACCATGCTGAGCAAGGACGGGTCAGCTGTAATAGCTGCTGCAGTATCTCCAAACTCAGGGCACGGAGGAGCCTGGCTTCCCAGGGACATCAAGACAAGTGACACCTTTCCGGACTAGTGCCAGTCTTAAATTATACAATGCAGGTGGCAGCCAGGGTGGCCCAAGGGAACTTGGCCAGAACTGCCATCTTCCGGTGATAGCATGTCATTGAGAATGGCAACTCCAGGAAGAGCAGAAAGCACAAGTGAGTTCACATCCCATCCCCATCTAGCAATTTCCTCCTCTTCATCTCAAAGCACCTTATCAAGGACACACACATCATTATCCTTGCGCAATGTACCACCTTTTTTCAGGATGACGAGTAGAAAAATACTAAATTCTCCGTGCCTATACTACATGTATTGTACTGAACAAATGAATTATAAGCAAGACAGAAAATACACTGAAAATATGGTTTGTGCTTCTCTCTATATACTGTTTCTTGCATGAATCATTTCTCAATGCAGTATTAAACAACTGGGTTTGATTTGCACAGGAGTCAGGAAATGTAAAGTTCAAAAAATCAAACCCCTAATTCCCACAAAGTCTAAGTCAATCCCTGCATTTGTATCCTTGACAAGGGATATTTAATTATGTAATCACACAACAGACAGCGAAATGATTTATTACTGGCAAATAGTGTCATATAATTTCAACATACAATACCAATAGAAGGATCCAAAAAATACAACCAGCTTCTGTCTCATTTCCCCTCTATGTGCCAGAGTCCAAAAGCGAAGCTGCTACTTAGCAGCTACCTACCCCTGGAGAGGCAGGTTTCTGACAGCAAAATGCCTGACACTTTGGGGATTAATTGCTTGTGCCTGCAGTCAGTGGGCAGGTACATATCTAATCTCCATCCTCATTCTCCAAATAGACAGTCTTTTGCTTAGTTACTCTGCCAGATTTATCACTGGTATATTCCCATATCATGCCTGCCAGCTTATCACTTGCGGAAAACACAGATAAAAAGGGAAAAAGAAAAAAGGAAAAGAAAAAGGAAAAGAAAAATAAAAAAGGAACGGAACGGGAACGGAACGGAACGGAACGGAACGGAACGGAACGGAAAAAGGAAAGGAAAGGAAAGGAAAGGAAAGGAAAGGAAAGGAAAGGAAAGGAAAGGAAAGGAAAGGAAAGGAAAGGAAAGGAAAGGAAAGGAAAGGAAAGGAAAGGAAAGGAAAGGAAAGGAAAGGAAAGGAAAGGAAAGGAAAGGAAAGGAAAGGAAAGGAAAGGAAAGGAAAGGAAAGGAAAGGAAAGGAAAGGAAAGGAAAGGAAAGGAAAGGAAAGGAAAGGAAAGGAAAGGAAAGGAAAGGAAAGGAAAGGAAAGGAAAGGAAAGGAAAGGAAAGGAAAGGAAAGGAAAGGAAAGGAAAGGAAAGGAAAGGAAAGGAAAGGAAAGGAAAGGAAAGGAAAGGAAAGGAAAGGAAAGGAAAGGAAAGGAAAGGAAAGGAAAGGAAAGGAAAGGAAAGGAAAGGAAAGGAAAGGAAAGGAAAGGAAAGGAAAGGAAAGGAAAGGAAAGGAAGTGGCAATAAAAGTGTTCAGTATTACACCCTGCAAAGAAGTGGCAAAATTTGGGCTTGAGGAAACCTGAACCTGCAGTGCACATTTTCCAGATGTGTCCTTTAATGCCCATATTACAGCCTACTCCAGAGCTGAGAGACAGCAAACTCTCTTCACGTTGGACATGAAATACTTGGGAAGACTCTGACAAGGGGCTGGAGCTCAGGTCTTCCTTGTTCTGGCAAGCCAAGGCTGTAACCAGGTTTCTAAAACCACGTTCCCATCTTCTAGTACAATGAAAGCAGGAAGTGCTTGCACAGTGCTCGTATTGCTATATATAACTTTCCTGAGCACATAATGAACACTTCTGAATGTACTAAATGAGAAAAGTGGGAATTGAATTCAGAGGAAGGTTGGGATTTGACTATACAAGCCAGATATGTACCAAAGCCTCAAATCAGAGCACTTTTTAACATTGGGAACAATGCTGTAGGTTTGAGTATTTTAATCTGTACTCAAAGATCAGACTGGATTAGCACCGTACAAATTTCTCTCAGCTGAATACTGCTCTGAAGCCTCCAGACTCCTTAAAGAGTGACTTCAGTTTCTTACAGAAGATGCAAGCTGCTTTCTTTCTTTTTCCCTCTCACAAGCATAATATATACACCAAGGACATGAGAAAGGCCGGTTCAAAGTCTTTCTCTGTCTGAAGATTTCTGAACTTTCATCACCCACCTCTCACTAGGGCTGATTATGATTAAGTCATTCATATTCAAAGAAAAATGCCATCCAAATATATAAAACTTGGGTTTTTTGTTGTTGCTGTTCATTTTTTTTCCTTCACTGGTGTGATTTTGAATACTCGTTTTTCCTGGATTAAACCCAGCACATTTAAAGGGCTACTAGCAAGCCAGAAATGGGATACATGTGCAGTTAAAAGTGCTTTGATTTCATCCCAGATGTGCAGTGCTCAAGGGCGTACACACACACACACACTCACACAAATCCATTGACTGTGTATAGGCTACGATCTGATCTGCAGATTTTGTTTCAAGATTATACCAACCAGACTCTGAAATGTAAAACCAAAGCCCTGACCACTTACAGCCATTAGGGATCCCAGGGCTCTTTGTGAAAGAGTATTGATGTTCATTACCCTATTGGCCTGACTGGAGAATTCAATGCAGGTAATTAGACTTTGTCTCATCGCCACGTAGTTTCAGGTGAAGTTATTTTCCCCCTTCATTTCTAAGTTTAAGTGATTCCTGAAATATTTTTCAAGCATTCACGGATTTTTTTTTTTTTCTGAAGACTAGAATTTAAGGTACAGTACAGAGACATATAAAATGAGAATATTCTTATGGGTTATTTCACACATTCATAAAGCTGAATACCAGCATTTGACACCCCCCCCCCCAAAAAAAAAAAAAAAAGCTAAACTAAAACTTTTTAATTCAGCAGTTTTCAATTATCTGCCTAAGACAACCTAGTCATTAGTGACTTTTTAATTTTGTGTGCTCGTGTATCACATGTAGTACATAGATACAAACTGTGAAGAGTGTGAACACGTTCATTTTGTGTCAATTTTTCCTGTAATAAAATAAATATAATCTACGCTGACAGTTATCTGCCAGGATATCATAAATATTCAGCATTCAGCATATCAGTGTTGATACATACTGTCCTTTCACACCACCTTGCAAGGTCGTGCACACCCTCCCACCTTTTCCACTAGTCTTCCCCTGACTTCTCCCATCAGGCTGCTGCCTCCATCGTGCCCCATTTGTCCTCCACTTGCATGCCGTCCCCCTTCATCCATACGCAGCTCAAGTTGCTGCCTTGTTTTTCACCGCCCGGCATGTATCAGCTGCTTTCAAACAGGGGGATCTGGGGTCAGGTGCATTGTATTTCAAAGCTACCTGAGGCTCCAGGAACAGCAAGATCTCAACCCTCTCCCAGCTAGCTACTCTAGAAGTTCCTTGAGGTTTTTTAACACTTTATGATAGTTACAGTGTGAAATGAGAAACAAAAAGAACCCAGAAATACTCTTTTTCATTGGGAAAAAGAAACCGTGACAGTGGTTTATGTAGGCTCCACTTCGTGTTGGAAGGGGCTAGGAATGCATCGCAACACTCTTACCATGGCTCAGAGGACAAGCACTGACTTACTAAAATGCAGTATTCCAGCTGCTCACTCTCTTCTGCACAGTATGCTTACTCTTTGGCACTCGTGCTTTTCACGGCGATGTGTCAGAGCAAACCAGAAAACAGCCATCCCCAGGGAAGGGAAGGATGCTGTCTGCTGGGTAAGCCATTGACTCATCCTGCCATTTCTGGACAGCTGCACTGGGCTGTCCTGCAGCACGTACCACAGGACAAAGAACAAATATCCACGGGTCAGGGGCCTGGCTAGACCCACAGCTGCGGTGGCTGACACAGGAGCAGGATATCCTTTCCTGCACTGAGCGACAGGTACAGAGAGCATCCTGCCTCGCTTGACTGTGGCACTGTGGGTGTTTGTTCCCCAGTGAGAGTCCCCAGGGACCCGGCCACCTTCCCACGCACCAGCCGCCTGCCAGAAGCAGTGGCCAGGAGCAGAGGGACAACATGTGCTCACAGCGCAGGGTCCCTGCAGACTGGTTACCTGTCCCTGCTCACCGTCCTTCCCAGCAGAACTGAGTCTTTTGAAAAGCGTGTCAGGCTGCTCCTGCTGCTGCCCTACCTTCCTTTTTTAATATTTCTTGTGTACTTCTAACGAGCGTGGGAGAAAGGCATAAATACGGCCTTGTTTTGGTGCTTAACACATCTTCCTGTCTCCTCTGCCAGCCTTGCCGACAGCATTATCCATCTTCCTGACACCACCATTGTCTGATTCATTTGACATATGCACTAGAAAAAAAAATGTCATGTTCCGAACAAGATCATAGTGCTGTGATCTCATTCGCGTTTCAGTCTCCTCAGTGACTGCACTTCTCGGCACCTCCCGCTTCGCACTGCTTTAGGAAGAGAGGGGCTTTTAGAAAGAGGGAGCTTTTCCAGCTTGCTCACTGCAAAGTTTATAGAAGAGGTGCAGTGAAGGAAACCAGGCCAGCAAAGGATCACAAGCACTTACACACGTATGTTGGATATCAAGGTAACGCAGTAGACACTTCAATGATTTTTCTCCTGCCTGGAGTTTGAAGCAGCAAGGTCTTTCTTGTCTCCCGTTACTTAGGGCTGCTTAGGGGCTCTGCATGGGTATTTGTTATTTCCAAAAGGGAGCAGCACTTTCAGAGGCGATGGCAGGGACCAGAGTCCTCGTGGCTGTATTACGTATTATGGAAATCACTGAGCCCACCTGTCCCATCATTTCCCTCTCTTTTGAAATGAAAAAGAAAAAAGAAAAAAAAAACATCCTCTCCCCACCTTTGTGAAATTCAGGATAAGCATTATGGCTTCCTCACGGGTAGTCACACCTCTCACTACATTTGGTATGTGACTTCTGTCTCAGCTGTGGGAGGTTATACTTCAGGTTGGCTGGAGACCGCTGTGTGCTGGCGGATGGGGTGCCTGTGGTCTGCACAGAGGGAGGAGAGAGCTGGGGCACCTGGCTTTCTCTGGTGGGGCTGGCAGGGACAGACATACCCACACATGCCTGCATCCAACATCACCTCAGGTTCAGGGTCTTCATGATATGAAAATACCCAGAGGGCCACAAATGTTTGGTGATGATGCTCTTACTCCACACCATCCCTGCCCTGCCCTGATTTGGGGACGTTTCATACCCCAGACTCTGATATTCACAGAGACAGAGAAGCCACCACAGCAGCACGAAGCCTGAGAACCGCATCACCCCCTGCTCCTATAGCACATCCCTGCGTCTCACAGCCCCCATCTTTCCTTCCCACGGAGCAGAGGCATCGTCAGCATCCCGCCACTGCCTGCAGCCTTAATAACCCATTAGTGGCACGGCCACGTAAGCTCCTGTCTCGCAGCTACTTCTTCTTGGAAACCTGCCAAAGGGTGAAAGATGAGGGGAGGAGAGGGTGGAGGCCAACCAAACTGGGGACTTGGGGGGACTGGGAGAGAAGAAAGGGGGAGAAGGGTCGGAGAGGAGAGGTTGAGGTAGCTGATTTTTTCATTTTTTTTTCCCTGCGGTTAAAGCACTGACAGATAATTTATCACACATTTTGATGGTGCTCCAGCTGGCAGGAAAAAGAGCTATCTGTTTATTAATTCAATTAGCTTGCTTATTTATCAGCAGAAGGCCAGAAGGTGCAGTCACAGGCTGCACTGTGCCAGCCTCATACCGCGGGCTGTCGGGCTGAGCGGACGCCCACGCGTGGGAGCATCCCAGCCTGATGGCTCCAGCCAGTGCTCATCACCACGTCGTCTCGGGCCTCCCGAGGTAAGAAAAGAAAAAGCAAAACACAAAATTTGACAGCATGCATCCCGCCTGACAGTGAATGCATAGAGCGGGCTTACAAGCAGAGCCGTACCCTCAGCTCAGTGCTCTCGAAGTGTTTGCTGTGTCTGACATTCTGCCCAGATTTTTATTTGATTAAAACCAATGAATGCACTTTGAATTTCAGCTTCAATGGGGAAGTGTTCAAGCCAATCCATCAATGCAGCATGGGGTGGATGGCAGAGGCAGGAGGGGGACAGAAGGGTGCTTCCCAGGTAGCCACCAATATTTATAGTCTTTGAAAAGGGGGCGTCTGTGAGAGAGGAGGAAAAGAGAGGGGACAAAAGAGGCTGGCCTTGGACTGGCACAGAAATGCACTGAATGAGGAAAGTATTTCAGAGGGTTTGATGGCAGCAAGGCCACAGCAAGGCCTCCCTGTTCCCTGGCTGCAGGCAGGTTTCATGCTGCCTTGGCTTTGGCCAGTGCCAGGCATCTCCACTCCATCTCCCTGAGTCGTCTTCAGCCTGCCCCGCTCCATCCACGGCCCACGCCTCTGCTTCGTGGGGCTGCCTACCTGGGAGGGCTGAGACTTCTGACTCTATCGAAGCTTCAAATTTAGATGTTGTGCAATATGCTGCTTGGAAATACCTGAGCTGAGGTGTTTCTAACAACACCAAATACACAAAAAATCCAGGATGAGGGAGTGCAGTTTCCCTATAAGCTAAAAACTCCCTCAGCCCTAGAAACTGTAGAGCATGATTTCTACATGATTTCAGTGCTGTCATAAATAGCGTTTATTTTTCTCTTGCTGCTTCTATAAAGTGTCAGGCTTCCTTCTCTACTACACATAAACACAGTTACAATAGAGATGTGCTGGCTTCCAGCTTAGCTCTTAAAAGACCCTGTGCAGCTTCCCATTCACACAGATGAGTCCTGCTATGCTTCAGCTTAAACACGAGACTCCTCACAAGGCTAGAGGGTCTCCTTGGAGTAAGAACAGGACGCACACACTCTCCAATGCTGCTCTTGTAACTTCTCTTGTTTTGCTCCTCCATTAACAGATGTTTAAAGATTTTTTTTTCTTTTAAATTTCTTTAGAGATGCTCTTTCACTTTCTAAAACACAACAGGATGTTTCAAGGAAGGATACCCTGTCAAACTGAGATGGCGGCAAATGTTTCAACTGCAGATGAGCTCACGGGATCCTTTAACAAAGGGTTCCCAAGAAAAGCATCCCCCCCAGCCTCAACTCCATGGCCAAGTTTGCCTTTCAGCCCCTCCCGCCCGATGATCGGCTTGATATTCTGAACTGAGATCCTGCCTGACAGATGACTCCACTCCCACCGACAGTTTAGACCACATATCAACATTTTATAAATTCTTAATTTTCTCACTGCAGCCATATTGAACAGTTTTGTGCAAATGAGGCTTATAATTACCGAGATAAATCAGTCCTATGCAGTATTTCTTAGGATCTTTCTCAATTTTCTCCCTGGAGGATGGGATCCCATCTGCTTCACTACATTCAGGCTAATTGAAGGGCGCTGACTTTTCCAAATGGATTCATTAATTACTCCAGCCAGATTCTCTGTGGGGTTCTTCATTCGATGGGTGACACTTCAGCTGTACTATACCATCCACCCATGTTTAGCAATGCTGCTCTGAATCTCTGTTACGAGCTAAAACACTTGCAGATGTGTTGGCAGGAACGGTCCTGGCCTTAGCTGTACAATGTTACAAAACGAATGTGATTCCGTTTCTCCTTTGCTTCTAATTTAATATGCATTCAGAATCTATAAATATTGTAACCACGACTGTTTCAATATGTTTTACTCCTTGCCATCATAAATATAAGCAACCGTCACAAAAAAAAGAAGCCGTAAGTTTGCAGGTATTGCATTGCCAACAGCAGAAAGACTAGAAACAAGCACTTACTGTCATGTTGCAGAAAATCTGCTGTGTGTGCCAGCATAATGTGAAATTAAACTATTAAACTTCAATGCAAAGCTGTCCTGTGTAATTCCAGGCCTGTGTTGGTTTTATTCAATACAGCAGCAGCCTGGGTTTTCAATAAACTCACGTGCAATCCTATAGCTCTGCCGAACATCAGGCAATCAACAGATTAAAATAAAGAGCTATCTAGAAAAGACCTAACCTATGTGAGGAAGGCAGCAGTCACAGTCTTCAGATACAAAAGTTTTGTTTTGTAAAAAGTAAAAGGGAACCTCTTGGAGTCGCAGAGCCTGAGTCCCTGTTGGAAGGTTTCTCAGCTTTTGCCAACAGTAGGCACAATTTCAGGCCACTCCAAATATTCTATATCCTGAGCGCTTGTTTTGTCAATTCAGACCTATGAGGCAACCAGCCTGGGAATTGGTGACACAGTCTGTTGTGATTGAACAATAATACTTCACACTTTCCAGGAAAACCAGAGCATTTTGTAAACACAGGACCTGACTGTGGAGGCTGACTGGGCCTTTTGCATGGGTCCATGCTGCAGCACCTTGTGCTGGTGTAAAGATGAAACCTACAGGCATCTCCCATGGTGTCACTGAATGCGATGTCAGATCCAGTTATAGACTGGTGAACTAAAGCTCCAAGATTGCCCCAACATTATATAAATCCTTAGTGACACAGCCAGAAACACAGTCCAAGAGCTGATTTGCTTACAAACAGGGAATAGCCCTGGTCCCTTTAATTCTCCCCTGCCTATGGCATTGTGAGTCCCCAGGATGCAGTAAAGGTCTGCTTCCTTGTGCCTTAGTAGAGGCAGTAGCTCCTCTTCTATGAACAGACATTAGAAAAAAAAATGTATATATATATGTATATAAGCTTTAATGATGTGGTTGGGTTTTGGAAGTTAACATCAAACAAACAAAAATCTAATAATGCAACTCATCTAACAAATCAGTGGGTATATACTTCTTCTCACATAGCATGCCACAGACTTAAATTTCTCAGGTAAGTAGATCGTTTACATAGGGATGTAGAGAAGGACATGGGGGTGTATATAGGGACGTACCATGTCCTACAGTTCAATAAAATATTTCTCCTCCCTGCTAGAAGCAGGAACTTTTCCTCTTAGTTCAACAGCTGTTTCCCCAAAGCTCTGACTAAGATGGACTTGATAAGGAGCTTCTTTTCTGAGGCAGAAATCTCTCACATCTTTACCATCTGATTGCCAGTTTATCTCTTCTAAATGAGGTACCCCTGCTTCTCAGCAGCTAATAAATTCACTATTTCCCTGGCCAGTGCAGCAAGCTGCACACCTTCAAAGGGAAAGTCTGAAGCAACTCTGTCATCACCTGGCAAGATAGAGTTATTCTGAATTTGAGCGTGTGACTATTCCATTTTTTTTTGTTGTTTCTTTTCATTTTGTTTGTCTCTCCTCTCTCGCTGGTTTATAAACAACTGCTCAGCAGTCAAAACCCAGTTCATAAATTGTTCTCAAAGAAAAGCAAAGCTAAGGCAAGGAGCCCGTATCTTTTGCTGCCGATTTGTTTTCTTCTCCAGAGCTGGTGCTGGCAGATGAATTTCGGCAGGCAGGCAGGCAGGCAGGCAGCCCCCTCTCCTCCCCTCCCTGCCCGCTGGATGCTCGCTGCCCCAGCCGGCTGCAGGGGAGCTCTGGTGATGTGTGTCAGCCGGGAATCTGGCCCCCACTCCCCGACTGCCATGCCAGCGCTGCTGGTTAGCAAAGCATCTGGTTGCGTTTCAGCTCTCAGAAGCTAGCCAGAGGCAGTTTTGTTTAGGTTAATACATTTTATCACTTTTATGACAGCGAAAATCTATAGCTTGAGTGCTCCAGTTCTTAAAGCGGGTGTCCGGGACCTATGAATCACAAGAAACATTTCTCAGCAAGAGGGACACTCAGCGTGTTTTGCAATGCAAGAAATCAGTCTAGACATTACCAACTTTCAAAAAACAATATTAAAAGCAACCCACTAAAACTTGAGTTTTTTTTTTTTTTTAATCAAAAATAACTCCACATGCTCAAATGAACTTGATCATGAGCCAAAGACAGTAAGCTACTCTCGGCCCTAACTGCAGCAGTGCTACACCTTCTTGTTCTAGAGCTGAGGGATGTGATGTACTACATACACCAGTGAATTGTAAAGCAGTTTGTTTGCTGTGCAGCTGATAGGAGTGATTGATTGGCCTCTCCCCTCACCTCACACCTTGCAACTGCCTCACCTTCTCCTCTATCCTTCTCTTCTTTTCTCCTCTCTCACTGCCCTACAAACGGATCAGACCTCTGTATTCATCAAGTCACATACACAATTTTAGCCAGCAGTGATGCCTCCTGCTTCTCAGGACAGCAAACTTGCTTCGTGCTCACTCTGTACTCAAGCACTACAGTCAGTTTTGCCCTGCACAGCTCTAAATCAGGTCATAAAATTGTTTCCTTCTCTGTTAAAGTTGCTTAAAGAACTGCATTATCATTTTATTTCACATTACTTTTGAGATGGAGGGGAAAACGTAACAGGATTCAGTGGCAGCTAAAACTGCCTGCGAGTTGTTTAAAATTCTCCCTAATTCTCTCCTGTTAATTTTATCAGCTTTTTTTTTCCCTGGTATAGTAGCATTCTGTAATATTTTAGTGAGACTCTGAGATGACCTCACTCACTTGCTTAACATCCTTAATTTTTAAAGGAAGATTCTGTACCATTCCACTTGTCTTCAAAGTCCATACTTCCCAAAGGCTATATTTTCCATTACCTTCTCCCAACTAAAACCATTGAGGCACAGATGAATGTGTCATGTTGACCTTCAAATTGCTATAATTTTGAGTTAGAAATAATGTTATCAGGAAGAACATACATCTAACAGGATTTGCTCACAAAAGGAATAACGATGATTTATTTTAAAACTGTTTCGTGAACTTGTGCATGTTCTTGTTGACCAAATTATACCCACTGAAATTAGGCATGTATTAGTTTAAACCAGATTTAGACAAATTGTAGAAGCTACTTCCAAGAGAGTATTTATTGTTATGCATGTTGATTTAAAAATGAAATTTGCCTTCATCCTTATACTAGGCACACTGTTATTTATTTATTTATTTATCTAGTCTTTTCCTTCTGTTGATTCTGGAAGTATAAATTTATGGAAAATAAATAAACATGTAATTTGAAGTAAATTTTCACCCATGATGTCAATCCACACAGCTAACGGCACAGCTTATCTGCAGTGTAGTATCTGACATGAATTCTTTCTTCAAAATGTATTTCTCTCACACTGAGGCAAAATAGGATAAATTAAATATACCACAGCAGAGATACTGGAAGAATTCACTTCACGTATGAAGTTGTTGCCCTGGGACAGCTGAGTAAACAACTTGCAAAAGCCTGTTTGAAGACTGCCAGCTAGTTACACCCATAATTTCATCTCTATTAACAAAAACAACTCAAACTGTCGCAATGCCCTGAGATGATTACCAAGCATCTAAATTATGGAGTGTTGCTTGAGTAACCCTCTGCAGCAGTAGGGGCTGTATTTTGATACCAGTTCAATACTTCCCACCTTGCTGATTAATAGACTATCCATCAAAATCAGCAAATGTATAGGAAAAGATATGGAGAGACTTTGGCAATATTATCCCATGACTGACAGAAAATAGTTGTGTAATACTGTTCAGCTAAGTGAGTCAGAATAACAAGTCTTATAAATATGTCCTTCTGAGCTGAATGTAGAACAGTCTGGGGAAAGAGAGAGTGATCTGAAAAAACGTTTTTACAAAGAATGCCACCGTCGCATTCAAATAGCTGGAGTTCCTGATGCAGTGCTCGATGCCAGATCATCAACATGTATATCTGCACAGACTTACAAAACTTCAGAGTGACGTGCTGACAAAAAACAGAAGACCGCTTGGGCTCTGACACCAGAACTGGAATGGAAAATCACAGCTTACTGGTGACACTCTTACTGGGAATTTGGGAGTCGCTCACTGAGAGTACCCAAGTGAGTTATTCCTCACTAACATGAGGGTCAAAATATGGCCACAAATCAGTACTAGTGGCTCTACCTGGTGACTGTAATGCAAAAAGCACAGCAAGAGAGCTGACAAAAGCCTTTGCTAGTAAAGAAGGAAACTTTGTTATGCATGTCAATCAGCCAATGGAAATAATCTGTAAATACAAAAGAAATACCTAGGAAATATCATGGAGCAGCTTGAGTAGTTTTACAAAGTGAAGTGATAGCTTTATAGGCTTTTTATATTTCAGTTTATTTTCTTTTCTTCCTTTAAAGTATCATGAATCAAACCAAGCAAAAGAGATTGCATGAGGACTCAACAGATTCACATATTTCTATCTTAGGCCTATTGACTTGGCTTGCTGAAAGGGGCTACGCTAATGCACCTTAACACAGAATTATAGAACCAGAAATCATTTAGGCCAAAGGATCTCAAATTTTGCTTGTAGAAACAATACGATGACTATCATGCAATGCACCAAAACACATGCAGTGCAATACATTTAGGCATTGTATTACATTTAAGCACATGTTGCACTACAATATATTTTTATTCACTGCTGTGAATGTGTTAAGTCCTTTGTAACACACAAAAGGTTGGGGAACTGCAAATATCATGTGACCCATATGTCGGGAATCCCTGATATCACTGTTGGTTGAGACAGCTACAGTGCAAGTCATCCACATTTTGAAAAAATCTGAATGACCATCACTCTCAATATTTGTAGCCATTTCCATTCTGCATTCTTCTGATGAATTGTCCTTAAAAAAATACATTTTTTTTTAATTGTAGTGAGTTTGATTAAGTTTTTAACTGCAAAAGGCCTGGCAAGACAAATGAGGACTTCAGACAAAGATTCAAAAATTATGCATTCAAAGAAACATGCTCTCTCCTGTTCAAATTTGTCTTTCTACATTGTCTTAACATATTAAGAAATCTTAACACATTAAACAGAAATTGTGCAATAATTTTAGAGATTAATGACAAGAGTGGGAGAAGACAATGACTTTTCTTTGAGAAATTATCTGGAGGCACTTTGCCTCCAGTCTCCAATTAAAAAGAAACCACAGAACACCTTTTATCTTCCCTTATTTCAATTTCTTCCACAAAATACTGTGCTAAAGCAGGATCCTGGACCAAGGAACAGGAACGAACTAGATAACATGAGCAATCTGGGTAATAAGCTTTATGTAGTACACAGAATTTGAGCATGATTGCGCTTATTTCACAAAAGCTACATCTCTATGCCCTGAATTGTGTAGATTATATGCAAGATGTGCAGCAAACTGAATGGACTTATGAATGCCCTTGTGTGTGTTATTCCCACAAAAATGTTTTCAGCTACATTATATTTCTCTAATGCAGATGTCCTGTGCAAGTCCAAGGAGCCCACACTGCCAGCAAGCCTCCCAGAAATTTGACTGTTCATATTAGTGTTGTAACACAGAGTTCATATGCGTTTTGCAGGTCACCTTGCACATTGCTTGAGTGTAGTTTTCCGTTAGCAATGGAAGGACAATGAGATACAATATTAGATTGCAAATGCTGATTTCGGCATTTAGGACAGTGAAGGAGAATGGGTGATTTGTGTTGTCAGTGGCAGTGCACAGAGATTACAGAGGTGAATTGCTGCATGTGTGTCTGACATTCGTTGAATCGAGTCTCTTTCTCCATCTTTCTTTTCATGCTTTTATCAACTGGGCTCAAAATTGTACATTTGTGCAAACACCCACGTGTGCCTTAGTCAGACCAGCATGGCTGCTAAATCCCCCGGTGCACCCCGAGTCGTGCCCTGTCAAACCTGGCAGCCTCCCCTCGCTGCTCCCTAGGTCGGGATCTCAGCATTTCATTCTGCAGCCGCTGCGAAGCAGTTCAAGGTCACTAGGTGGACGGCAGGCTGCAAGCACACTGTGTTATTGCTACCATGGCAGTTCGAATGGAAATATCTGCGAGGTCCTTCACAAGCCTGAAATTTCCATAAGGTTCACTTCCAAGCAAGTATAGAGTATACGGATGGAGTATAAAAACAACAGGGGCGCTTGGTAACGTTTATAGTTGTTGTGAAGGCAGCAGCTGAGGGAGAGCTCAAAGAGTTGGCACAGGATCTCCTCCTCCAGCATAGCAAGGAAAAGACATTACAGAAACAGGGGGAGAAGGCGGGGATCCACCACTGCAGCGGAGCTTGGTGCCTGAAGAGTTACCAACCTGCAGCCCATCAGGGGCTGGAACTGCTGCTGGACATGGTGACTACAGCTAGTGAAATGATTAACCAAAGTTACAAAATAGGGAAAATAAGGCACCAAAAATCTGTGACCCACCCACTCAAGCACGTATGTGAAACTGTAAATCAAACACCAACCACCCAGCAAATTGGCAGCTGGCACTATAACATTATATGTGGTGCCAGCTAAAGGCCTCCTTGTATGCTTTGGGTTAACTTTGTTTTTTAAGGCCTTTGCCACAAAATAAAAGCCTTAAAAATATGTGTACATGCTGCTGACTTCAGGAGAGGAGAACAAGAATAAAGAACCTCTAAGAGAACAGCAACTTTTCTCTACCATCTATTAGCTTCCACTGGTACCTTCCTGTAAAGCCCTGGTGAAGAAACCAAGAAGCATTATATTCAGAGTTTCTGCCAATCTATCATTTCAACAGGAAGCAGTCTCTGCTACGGAGTAATAAATGTTTCTTGCTGGCAAATTCACTTTTTTACCACCTCTAGCGTCTCACTAGGACTGGCGGCAGACAACTTCACCAAACCTTAAAGCCAGTTTTTTATAATGTCTACATAGTGTCTTCTATTGTAACAGCATTAAAAGTAAAAAAATAAATAATAATAATAATAATAAAAATATATGGCAACACAGGAAAACCTTTAAAGTTCTCTCTTTTCCAGTGCCATCGGTGAACTTTAATGAGATTCATGGTCCAAAAGGCGAGTTTTCTCCTGAATTTCCTACTGAATATATTGGCAAAACAACAGCTGTCGTACAGTGTTGAGGCTGTCTCCTATCCACCCCCTGCTTTGGCACCGTGTGCTTCGATGTGTTGATTCATACGTAGGAGAAGGGGAAAGCACTGGACCCACTGGATGTAGAGCGTAGGAAGGAGGTGCGTCTGCCAGCAAATCTCTAGACTTTGATCACTCCTACTTATTTGCCTCTGTCTCCCTGCTGCACTCATTTTGCCTACAGTCATCCCACCTTGGCAAGGATGTTTGCAAAAGCTCATAAGCCAAGCATAGTCAAGCCTAGTTAGTATATAGATGGGAAATCTCCAAGGAAAACCTAGCTACTGCAGGAATATATCCAGCTGGCACGCTTCTTTCTTTTTTAGCAAAAAACAGTCACCCGGCACTGCACGGTGGGTGAGGGGGCAGGAATTCTGTGGTAGAAAGCACTTTTTCCTTTTTTCTTTCAAACTGAAACCTGTATCACTTACAATCACTGAGTAAGAATTCACCCAGAACAGTCACACAGAAGAGATTATACAGGTGAAAATCTAACCTGATTTGTATCCTACCTCCTTAAAATTATGCCTAAAACTCCCAAACACCCCCTCTTTCCAGTTTTAAGGTATTGAGTGCATTTGATAATCTCTATAAGAAGCTACATTTCATCTCAAATGTTTTTAGTACATAAAGTAACTCAAGTTCACTAAAGGCTTTGGCATGAAATACAGTACATCTAACTCCCTTTGCATCTCATGTAGTCATTTGTACTTGAGTAAAACTGCTTCATGATACCACCCAAGAAATGAAGATTTCATTTTACTTAAGTATAAACAGTCAGTTCCAGATGCCCATAGAATGAGACCCAGTATGTCCTGGAGCATCGTTGTTCAACCGGTGGTCTGCAAGACATGAGAAGGTGGTCCTTGAAATGCCTGGAAACACACACACGTGTTCCTGTGCAGCTAGGAGGTCTGTGCCTGTAGGCAGGGCTCTACCTGGGAATCAGTGCCCAATTCATCTTAGTGTCTAACTAACATGATTGTTATTAGAGATGCAAAATTATAATTTCACAAAATGCTATTTAGTTTATAATAAATGCTGCACCTCTCACCTATCACACCACCGCCACCACTGCCTTCCCTGCCCAACAGCTAAACAGTAATGGGATGCGAAATTATCTGCAAAGTTTGTTCATAACCATAAGTTGTCCTTCCCATTTAAACATGTGAAGAATCACTGCACTACAGACACATTCTGGGGATGCTTTAGTAAGGATTTGTGCTACTGGTTCTTGCCAGTACGAACATCTCCCATTGTATGGGATTTGCACCTCTAGGTTTCTGTTATACCACCCACAGTCACTGTAATTTCCTATTACTTCAGCATCCACCCACAGGCTCTCTGAACAATACATTGGGTTCTTCAGGCACTGTGACAATACTGATACATAATAATTACATTACTATACATTTGCATACCCGTCCTGCCTTCTCCAAGTAACTCCTGAGCTGAGACAGCAACAGCTTTGAGCTCTACCAAGAGAGCTGCACTGTGTCCAACTGAGAATGCTACTTTGCTCCCAGTGGTGCACAGGGCAAGCATGTACAAAAAAAACTAGGATTGCTATAGTTACATATGTTTTCATTTCCATTAGAGGGGGAAATGTTTCATTTTCAGTAGAGTGTGACTCAGAAGCCCACTTCTCGATAGAAAGGAGAATTTAATTTTGCTTTTTTCTGATCAAAACCATGGAACACTTACATTTCACCCAATTTGCTCAACATCATGTGAAAGTGTTTGCAACTGTAGGCAGAGCATTAAAAATATCATGAAGACTAGCAAGGAGAAGATGGGAACAGCCTGGCAGGATGGTGGCTGACAGCTGATGTTTATTACTGGATGGAGCAGCAAGTTAACAAAACCTGCCACTTCAAAACAACCAAAATCAAACAAGTCCTGAGGATCAGAATCCAAACTGGGAAGGGAAGGGAGGTGGCAAAGCAGGCGACCCCTCCCCACAACTGCTCTGACGGCTTTTGCTTTAAGATATAGTGAATCTTAGCACACAATGTACCAGAACCTCATTATTGAAAACATAACAGCGTGCTGAGCGTCCTAGTACATATGAAGTTTATAGTAACTCTCTATTCCTGAGGACTTCTCTAAAATTTCACGGCAGGGCTTGTATTACACACATATTGCCAATAACCTACTTATTTCAGATGCCAGGGCACCAAAGACAACCCAATTGCCTTCATCCTAATATGGAGAAATGCTAAGGTTGTGAATTATCATGATATTATCACTGTTACTATGTAGTAACAGGGGAAAATACTGACTTTCAGTGATCTCAGATTGTTAAAAATCTGTGAGTAATTAAAATTAATGTAGATATTTCTGCTAGACTCAGGGCTGCTTAAGAAATAAAGAAGCTCCTTGCTAACACTGCTGACTCTGATGATAAGTTAAAAATTTGCTGAGGGCATCAGACCATGAGAAAAAGAGAAAGAAAAATTAAAGAAACCTTTTTTTTTTTTTTTTTTTAAATGGAACACGCACAGCCTGTCAGGGGTTGGTACAATCTACAATGCAATACTGTCTTTTGGAGGCCAAATTTTTTACTTGATCCTTGAAGAACTATAACTAGAATACACAGTTAGGGGAAAGAAATATTTGTTATAACATGCAAATGGTAAATGTTGCTGGTTATAGAAAAATCCCCCCTTTTTCAAGAAAATAAGAAAAAAAATAGAGGTGATGTGTTAGTTTGATCAGTCCACATGAACAAGAACCACCAAAATATTAATGGTAGCATTTCTTGGTAAGGTTTACCTTTCAAAAATGATTTTATCCAATTTTTAAATTTGGTTTAATTCATTTGGAAACAGTGACCTGTTTCTGCTTCCATCCAATCAAGGAAAAAAATTCCCAGTAGGGCAAGGGTTGAACCATTTTACTTTTAAGTTTATTTTTCCTTGTTGTATTTAATGTTCTAACCAGACGTCCTACAAAATAAACTACAACAAGCTTGTCTGGACATTTAATAAGGGCCAGATTCAGCAAACACCAGCTAGTAAATTTAGCATTTAATGGGCACAATTCCTTGGCCATATTTTATAAAAAGAAAGACACATATTCAGGGAAGGATATTACATGCAGAGCTGTCTCATAGAGATGTTGCTAAAGTATACATCAATTTGCATTTATATAGCTTCATTCTTGAATGTGGTATTTTTATTGTGTAGAGACTTGCGCCATTTCAACTTAAAAACAACTATGTTTGAATATTTCCAAATATATAATTTCAATAGATTTATTCCAGTATAATATTTTCAAAGTTTGAGAGCGTTCATCCAGAGCTTTTTTAAATTTTTGTCTACAGAGGTCAAAGGAGGATATGGTAAAAAACAAAAGTACCCATTTCCCTTCTGAATATCATTAGATTATTTTTATACTTTATAATACTTAAACAATTAGATCATTATGAAGATACATTTCTTTATTATTAGCAATATTAATTTATCTTCATTGGACAAAAGACCCAAGCTAAAGAAGGTAAAAAGAACCCAGCTCATACTGAGGGATGAGTTTTCAGTATTTTTGTTCCATTCTATGTGGAACAACGACTTTACAACTGGCCATGAAAGCACGCAGTTAATGTGGCGTTGCAGACCTGATCCCACTCCCAATAAAGTCAGTGGAAAGATTTCAGCAGTGCCTGGACCAAGCCTGTTATACGAGGTGAATGAGTAATAAGAATAATACACAGAATGATTCACATTTAATAGGGCTATTGTCAAAATACAATGCAAGCAGGAATTTCGGCTCCTTTGAATGTTTGTCAGTGCATGCTTTTTTTGCACAATACTTTCTCTTTATTTGTTACTGCAAACTAGATGGCAAAGTTACAGCAAGAACCTGGCTCAAAGCACCACTAATCAGCAACCGTGACAAAACCCAGAGGTAAAGCTGATGCTCCTTCCTTCGTCCAAGGATGGTTTTGCCGATACAGGGAGGCTGAACAGGGCATGTGCAGGCATTGTGGTCAGACATGACTGCTCGGGTCGGTACATTGCAGATATAACACCTCCCCACCTGGTACAATCTGGTCCTCAAGTTAGAAGGAAAATCCTCTGGGGTCATCTGTACAGAAGCCACCCCCACATCAGGGTTGGAGCTATACCAGCACTCATCACCATACTCAGGACCCTGGTGATCAGGCTGGCTTTGAGATAGGATATTAAATAAAATTATATAAGTAGTTAGTATCTGTAGTGATGCCAACACAGACCCTCCTCTAATTGCGTTGGGCAAGCAGAGAATGTTCCTCTGTGCCCTGGATTCCCAGTGACGTTTGAGTGCCCAACTCAGATCCTTTAGTCTAGTGTCAAGAACATGTAGGGGAGGATATAAAGTTTCAAGTTACAAATAAAAGAGCAATGTCAAAATCCCTTGAGCTGCCCACCATCAGGGGCTTACGTGCTTCACTGGGAGGCTGACCAAAACTGAAGTTTCTAATAATGACTGTGCTCATATCTGGGAAGACTGCAGGACTCATCTCTCCTACTAGCAAACATGTTTTCCTGTACGAGTCTACATAGCCCCAATCAAAATTAGTGTCCTATGTGCTACAGCGTCTGGGAAAACGGCAGCAAAGCACAGCTCATCTATAAATTAGATTCCGGGCCAAGATGGACAAATGCATAAAATGGAGTTGGTGCAAGCACCAATCTATTTATCTGCTTGTTTTACTAGGATCAGACTTACAAAAGAGATGGGAAAGCAGCTTAGAAGGTACTTGCTGAATTCACCTAAGCATATTATAAAAGGGTAGGAAAAGAAAGGTTCTAATTCCCTATATTTGAAGGAAAAAAAAAAAAAAAAAAAGGCAGAACATAATCAAGTGCATTGCAATGGATATTTAACAAAGACATTTAGGGAATGACCACACATACTGCAACTTATTCTATTGCTTTGAATTTTAAAATGTAATTTTGACAATGCAATTGCTTTAACTGTCTCTTGTGATAGCGAGTGCTTACTGCCATCGTTTGTATTATAGCAAGAGCCCTTTTAACATCTGAAAACAATAAATACAGCACTGAAATGCAACCTATGCTTTCAGCTCTTTTTGATTTAACAACCCCAAATGGCACTCCAATGAATAATATAGGAATAGAAAAAAATGACATTATCTCATGCTGTTGCCATTGTCTAAATGAATAGTATATGCTGAATTTTATAAAGAGAATATGAATCGTAACATACTATATAAAATATTTATTTTTGAAAGAAAAGGTAAAAGCCACATAACACACAAATGGGTAATCATGATTTATATAAAGCTCACTGAGTGCAAATGACCCCACTAAATCTCATTATCCTAAGTATAGATATAAATTCCTAGGTGACAACCGAAATGTGGAAATAGCAGGAGCATTATGGATCTCCAGTCTCCAATTACTCTAGGTAAAGTATGAAAGATTTTTTTATTAAATGACAAAAGCATTGGAGAAAATAGTGAGTAATATGGTAGGTAAAGACTTTATAATCTACTGCTTTGAACTCCTTTTCGTATTATCAGGAAGTGAAATCCAGCTCTGAACTCTGTATAATAAACTTGACTTTGTTCCCATTGACATCAGCTCACATTTTGCCTCCAACCTTCGTGTGAATGGAATAAGTCAAATAACACATGAAATAAATTACTCTAAAAATATATTTACTAACTCAGCCTTTCTGAGGTGCTGAGAAGTACTAGCAGAATTACTGTTCAGACTCTTAACAGAGACAGAGTGACTATTAAAGATGCATATTCTCCTGTATGAATGTGCATACACAGGCAGAAAAAAAATTTCAACATTTTAGTATAAATGCACAGCATTCACTTTCTTTAAATTCTGGTGATACACCTAGAACTTCAATGAAAATAACATGCAATCACACCATAGCTCCAAAACAGATTCAAGCAGGAATAATTTCCTGCGCAGACATCCTCCATATTAACAGTCTGCACAGAGGTAAAATGCACCAGTTTGGCCCATTTTACTCATCAGCAATCACATGAAAATGGGCTTACTTGACGTCCATAACCAAAAAATGTGTCTAAACCTGTCACCTAGGCATCATTCATAGCCCATGAAAGAGACAGGCACTTTCAGAGAGTGATTAATCCCCCTATTTCTAACATGTCTTTCATCCCATCATGGGTAGGACATTTGCTGTTGAAGTGCCGCAAGTCACAAGGCAAGCCCAGCCCTACAGAAGAGAGAGCACTAAAGAGGAGGAACTGCCAACTACTTCGGTCAGCTATAATTTGCCTGCATTTGCGAGCACACCAGTTTGAACAGTTCTTCTGTGTTTTTGTCTAGCCTGATTTATTTTTTTTCTACTCCTTTAAGTATCAAAATGTCTTCTGAAGATGATAAATTGAAGGAAAAAGGAAACACGTTTACAAAAAGATGGGAACAGATGAGTTTTTGATATTCTTTTGGTATAAAATATAAAGGAACAACACTAATAGGTTTCAGTCTGGATCAAGCCCGGTGTGCATTAGCCTTCCCCTTCCTCAAAGTAAAGAAAGAAGGGATACTTTCATCTCAGATTATATCACAAATAGGATGTGGATTTTATATATGGTAGAACAAATCCAGAAGAATTGTGGCAAGGCTCTAAGCATGTAGAACTGGGGTGAGATGGAAATTTGTCTCAGAGTTACGTAAGTATAATCAGCTTCTATATACCTGAGAAGTTAAAATACAAGACAGCTGCCTAACAGATGCACTGAGCAACCTCAACCTACATTACACGTGGCCACATCGAGTTGATTCATCAAAATCAGAATAAATACCCATGAGAAGGTTGCATTCAATTAAAGTGCCCAACAAGCTCTTCCAGGTAGTTTTGAAACAGGCACAAGAACAATTCTTAAACTGAATTCCTTCCCTGGGTTAATTGCATTCTCCTTTTAGCCTCCGGCAATCTGTATCTTTACCATATAAAGTTTGTGAAATAAACATCCAACTCCCCCATTCACTGCTCTGGAACTTATATAAACAAAGCCTTGCTCATTTAATCATGCGGATTGTTTTTATTGAATTACTCAAACCAATAATCTGCAGAGGTTTATTCAAGTCCAGCAATTATTTATCAATTTGCAAAGAAGTTTTCGGGGGGGGGGGGGGGGGAAGGAAGGAGGAGGGGATATGTAAACAGAGAGGTGAGCCCTTCTCTCAATTCCATGTGCAAAGGGAAAGGGGGATGCAGCCCTCCACAGGGTCTGGGTTATAGAGAAGCGTCAGCTTCGCTAAGGGACAGCTCAACCCCATCAGGTTGACCACGATTTCACAAACTTGCGTGTCCGTCCATCCCCACAATCACAGTGACCTGCGTGCTGGGTGCCAAGTTCACCGCGAGCCTGTCAGGCAGTGAGGAATGCGCGGCTCTCCAGCCAGGGCTTGCACTGAGCTCTCTGAATGACTCCAGGTATCTGCCAATTGCAGCTAAAGGCCAAGTCCTGCTTGGGGTACGCCCTGCTCCTTGCAGACTTTTGCCTTGCACGTTTGATTTTCCCTCAAAACTCCTCCCGAGGGGAGGCCGTAGGTGTGAGTACTCCCGCCTGAGCTGCCCCAGGGTGTGAAGGGAAGGCACACCGTGGATTTGTCTCCCAACAGCTCTTTTAGCAGATCCCTCCCAAAAAGCACGCTGCCCTTGGAACTGTCCCCATCATGACTGCACAACACCAGATGCAGGAGACGCCCGCTGCTTCGGGACCTCCCTAAATATCCCCAAAACGCATCTCCACACATCCCTATGCTACCCATGAAGCAGCACTGAGCACCAACCTCACCGACGTGCTGGAGCTCCAGCAAGTGGAAGGGGCAGCCACAGGGTGGCCAATCCCCCCCACCTTCCGTGCACCCCCCAAGGGGAGAGCTTGCCATCACAGAAACACAAGGGATGGCCACAGCCTCTGTTTTTAATAAGGCAGAACTCTTGCTTAAGAGGAAATCATTTTATGGACCATCTAGGCCTGGTCTTGAAACCTTGGCAACACAGTATTATAGACCAACTCTCCCAGCTTAAACCCTCTGCCAGCACAGAGATGTTTCCATGAAACAAAAGGAAAAAACACACCTCATGCATAGTTTAAAGTCACTTGTAAAGGGAATGTTTCTGGCTTCTCTCCCAGTTACTCAATATGTGAATGCTATGACTTGATCAGAAAGAAAAAATAAGGGAAAAAAGTGCCATGTATTGTAGTTACATTCCTGCTTTTGCCTTTGGGGGCTCTAAGAAAGAACAATTCATAATTGTTCCAAATAACTGTTGTCAAAATACTTTCCTTTTTTTGGCAATGTAGACATTAATTAATTACATCTGTGTGATTTGGGGGCGGGGGGGGGAAAATCTCTCACTTGCCCATAATACCTCAGTTACTTAAACTGAGCATCGTTAGAAAGACATCAATCCCTGTAATTTGATTTTTATGCTGGCATTGTATATTTATTCAGTAGCTTTGCAAATAGGCTTAAATTTCCTTGCATTGGAAATATTATTTACATAATACCTTATAAGGAAACAGTTTGAACTGATGTATGCAGAACTGTGTGAAATTAAGAGACCCGGAGACCTCTGGTTGAAAAAATAAATTAAATTGCTGATAACATATGCAAAAGTTTCCCCCTTCCCCACCTTTTGTAAGCTGTCAGCTGAAAAATCCTGACCCAGGCTACATCCAGAAGTCTTGAAGAAGTCCCAGGTCTAAATCTGTCTTGTCACTGATAGTGCAACTAATGCAGTGCCCTCTTAGGGCAGGGCCCCATGGAGAGGCAGGCAGAGGGATGCAGTCCGTGCTCAGAAGGGCATCAGGTGCCAGTGCCTTCCTCGTGCCTGTGGGAAAGATGCTAGTGAAAAGGAATCTGGAATGAAATTTTTTTGTTTGTTTTTGTTTTTTAAATGGCAACGAACGCCAGTTAGGGAGTAATATTAGCTGCTCATGGAGGTCAGAATTAATCTAAAATTAGGGTCAGTATTCTAAAGTACATACCTAGGATTATTTCTGTACAGGGCAAAGCATCTCACATCTCAGGGATGAATTGTCCCCTGTAGGTGACCAGAGGTTACTAGAAGAGTCTAGTGGAGGCTGAGCTAGACACCTAGTGTCAGGTGACAAGAGTCACTCCTTTAATAGCACTGCTGGCCGTGACCCCTAGACCTGGCAGTGATAAGTTTCATGTCCCAGCACCCCAAACTACACAGTCTGGAGGCCTGTGCTGTTTTAAACAGGCAGACATGCTGTAAAATCTAACCCGATGTTAACCTGCATGACATGACCTGGTTTGCTTTTGTGCCACAGTGTACCTGCAGGCTGATGTTCCTGAATGCTTTATATGGCCAAAATGATACAGTAGCTTTTATATAGAGATAATGCCAACTCATCACAAAGAACATTGGAACAGTTATCCATATGTAGTTGAGTCATCTGATCTGTTTTAGTAATTAACTGCTCTATATAATGCAAACTTAAAACAAAGACTAGGAGACCTTGCACAGGAAATCACCCTAGAAATAAACTTCTCCTGAGGAGGTATGTTTGTTGTTCAAAACACATTTTCCACAAATAAAATCAAAACAAACCCAGAAGTTCTGCGTGGGAGGGGAGGAAAAGGGAGGGGGAACGTATCTGGCATTTACGCATTGAAGCCCATCAAATAATGGATGAGGAATCAGAGCTGACATCATGGCATAACCAACAGTCTGGGACCCATTTGCATGTGGTTAGGAACTAAATTCTCCTCCGCTGCTGATGTCATTTGACAAACTTGCATTAGTGATGTGGATTGGCAGGATTTCCTTTTTTTCCACATAATAAACACCCATGGCATACCGCAGGCCTACAGAAACCTGGGCATGTCAGGAAAACTGAAAGGATGCATGGTATTTTAGGGCAGAACAATTCGTGCTCCAGGTCTGCACACGCATGGGCAAGAAGTGATGACACCCTTTGCCATCCTCTTAACGCCCTGCACATATCGGCAAGCACTCCCTCGGCCCACGTTCAGCAACAGCAAAGAGCGATGTACGTAGAGTCAGAGTATTTAGTAAGCAAATACTATAGTTAGTATTGCAAAAGAAACAACCAAAGTGATTCCTCTTTTGCCCCTCCAGGCAAAATAGCTCAAGCCGCATGAATGCATACGGCATGTAAACCAATTAGGCACGTAGTGCGAAAGCCGTGGTATCCTAATAGCCCTCTACATGACATATAAGCAACCAAAGCCAATTTGCATTCACATTTTGTTTCCTAGGCAATTAAAGGAAACAGGCTCTTAAGTAAAAAAAATCCAACTAAAAGTAGAATCGAATTTTACTGTTTCTTGTTTATTTACAGTTTTATTTTATGTACGTGTACCCAGTGTGTACATCAATTTTTTTAATTTATCTAACACATACTAGAATTGTACACTGAAAGCTTTAAAATCTCCTGACTGTTTCGATTTCAGTGCACTGTGACAAGGAAAAGCTATGTAATTAATCATGCTAATTCAAATGAGAATTACTTTTTGGTTGAACCAGTGTTTTTACAATTGCCTCCAGACTTCTTGCTTTTCATTAATACTATTAGTGCTGTGGAATTACTCACTCCTCATTTTATATATGCCTTTCTGTAAGTCAACTAACAAAGCTAATTAGTAGCTGTGAAAGAGCATATTGATAGAATAAAATTATATAAAATAGTTCTTAGCATTCTCAGGGTGAACCCTATATATCATGGGGTTTTGCTTAGTACTCCAGGCTCTTTTCCCTAATATAAATAAACTTACATAAAATTGAAGGGTTTTAAATTTGCCTTTAAGAGACCATACACTTCCTGAAAGAACCATTTTTAAATTACACATAAACACATGCAATCAATCTTTACTATGCAGCTAGGAATTTAGCACATGGTTGGGAGGGGTTATGTTTTTATTTTTTGAAGCAAGCATTTGGCACTTGCAGATTAAAACGTACAATTAGCAACAATAACCTGGACTAAGGCAAAAAGCAAATTTTACAATATCCTGCAATGACAGCACCACTGTAACAGTTAAATAATTCAACAGCAGCAGCTGGACCCAGGGAGGCCTCTGCAGAATTTGGATTAACAGCTTCACAAAAGCAGAACAAAGGTGGGGAACGTTTTGTGAGTTTGTTTTCACTGTTTCAAAGATTATGGGGCAGAACCGCAGCTGGGGCAAGCGGACAAAAGTGTACTGAAGCCAATTGGGCAGTGACAATTTATATTTGCCTCGACAATATGAAAACATGAACAATTTGCAAGAGCAGCTGAAGATTTTGAGTACATCAGGCTGGACTTTTCCAAGCGCTCCTGATTTCTGTAATGCCCGTGGATCTACTCCAACTGCTTTTGCAAGCACGGAGGAGCACTCAGCACTGCTGCATCTCGCAGGCTCTCAGGTCTCACTTGCAGCAGCTACCTGAACTGCTGCATGCAACTTGCAGGGGGCCGGAGCTGGAGAGGGACAGGAAGGTTATGCAACAACCACAAAAAGGCACATTAATCCTCAGCAACAGCCCAGGACACCCTCCTGCCATAGAATTAGCATGCCATTACACAGCTCGCATCACATACTGGCATAACAGAGCCTCACGCACCCAGCTTGCAGCAACTTCAGAGGGCTAAATGAATACAAAAAAAAAAAAAAAAAAAAAAAAGCACATAGAGAGGGGGAAGCTGCTAAAAAAGATGCAAAGATAAAATAAGGTTCTTAAAATAAGATTCCTTGAGGCTTCCAGAGATGCATGTAAAAATCCTGCAGAGCTTTACTTTTTGGAAACTGCTATCATGCAGGTAGAAACAGATAGATGGTGCAGGAACATCACAGACCAAGACATAATCCTACTCCAAGTTAGTCACTGATCCTGTACTAGCACAAGGGTGACTACACACAGAACAGGCAGGTCACTTGTCTGGGAATGCTTGGTAGACAAAAATTATTTAAATGTGACAGTTTGGGGTCCCCTGGTCAGAGGCTGCTCCCAGTAACACCAGTTTGCCCATCTCCATCTGGCCGTCAGAATAGGTCAGCTCCCCCCCCCCCCCAGCTGCCTGTTTGTAAGTGTAATTCTGCATTTCTAACCCACTACTTTCCTGCAAGCTTGATTAATTCAAGGTTAAAAAAAGGGGGGGGGGGGGGGGAGAAAAAAAAAAAAGAACCTTCTTAAAAGTGAAACCAAAGCTGCGGGAATAGCAGCTCAAAGCTGAATTTCTCTGTTTATTTATGGAGTGGGCACAACACAGACAAGAGCAGCCTGAGCCCTGCCTCGTACCTTGCCAGCCGGCTGTAACGCCGGCTTAGGCGGACCACCCAGGCGTGGGTACCGCCGGCTCAGTGCCCATGCAGCCCTTGGCCTCGCTTCTGAAGCTGCCAGCAAGGATGCCAATTAGAGCCGGTGGCCATTTGGACACCTGTCTGCTCCGAACCACAGCGAGACCACCAACTAGAGCTTCGGCCACGGGCTCCAGGGCAGCTATCGCTTTCCAGCTCGATGTCTGTGGGCTGGCGTTGAACTACTGACCTGGAAGCAAAAGGCTCGTTTGTGCTCAGGCTGCAAGTGTCTGAATTCCTCCCAGCTGTGCCAAACTCAGACAAAAACAGGACACAGGCAGTTGGGAAAGAAGCAACAGCCACCAGAAAATACAATTAAAGTATAAAAAAGACTGGGCTTGAAAACGCACATGAGGACAAAAGGAGGTTTTGGAGCGGGCGAGGATGAGCGCGGGGTGCAAGGGGAAGCTGACAGGTGGCCAAGGGCAGGAAGAGGAAGGACAGGGAGGGGAGCAGAGCACCCACTCCTTCCGTCAGCCCCACAAGTTTCCTCTCCCTTCTGCCCCGTAACCTTTCCTTTCCTCGAATGAAGTCAGAGGCAAGTTACACCAAAGGGCAGAACTGGAAAGAAGCAAGAGCATTTACTCTTTTGTGTTGTTCTTACTGATTTCAGCCACTAAAAACATCTCGTGCTGCACATCCAGCTTCCAGATAGTGAATGAAGCTATTTGAAGCACTACCCAGATGCTTTGTTTCTGCCCAGATCCTTCTGGACCCTCTTTTCCTTTTGCAGGGTCTTATACAATTACGCTTTCTTCTTCTCTAATTTCTGCTTCACTTACATCCCTACATCTAGGCATTTCTCATCCCACCATCACTCCCTCATTCACTGACTTTCTGTCCATCACCTGGCTCATACCTTGCTCTTCCTTTCCTCATGTACCACCATGATCCCAAACTCTCAAGAAGTCTCCTCCAAGAAGAGAAGAGCTGATGGCAGTCAGGCCAGACCAGAGCAGTCAGAGACAGCTTTTTAGAGGCGGTGAGGATGAGCTTTTTCACAGCCAGCCATTTGCAACTGACTCACAGTCAGGTTTTCTGACCCTGCATGGGTCTAAAACTGCTTGTGAGAGAAGGCTGGCACCAACACTGATGAGTAAATCGGACATTGTGGGGGCAGAAAAAGCAGAAATGGTTTCGTTATTTCAGGGACACATGGACCTGAGATAAAATAGCCCGGTCCAGGGGGTACCTGCACACACCGCTCCTGCCTGGTAACCCAGGCTGAGCAAGGTCTGGGCTCAAGTAACCAAAAAATGGCTAGGGAAAAGGAATTACACTCTCCAAATATCTCTGTCTGCCTTACCAGCTCCTGCTTGGTTTTCCTATGCTGGCAAAGATGAGCATACCAAATGAGCCACAAAGTCTTTCTAAAACTTGCCTGATTTTACTTTGAAAACCTTTTAAAGTGGCTTAATGCACTGCCTGTGAGGTGAGGGAAACCAAACCAAACCAGCCAACCAAACACACAAAAACAAAGCAAAAGCAAAGAAAAAGACCCAAAATGGGTGAATAGCTCAATCAGAAACCTCCTGCAGCAGGAACTTAATATGGAGTGCAATGCTCTTGGACACGGTAAATGGTCTATCAGTCTGACCTCGAGGTTATCAGTGGCTGCCTGGGGGGAAAAGTTCGATATGTGAGATAGAAAGAGGCAGCTCCTGTAAGTCCAGGTCAAGAAGAGCAGTGGATTCAATGCTGCACAGAGAGGCAGAGGGGAGCGCGAACAAGTTATTTCTATTCCAGACAAATCCGCTGAGAACTCACGGAGCTGCACTGGGAAGCTGAAGCGCCAACAGGCAGCGTGGGATGAAGACAGAGCCCCTTTGGCTCCCGCACTGGGTGGTGAAGCAGGGATGGACAGTCTTGTTTGAAATAGCAGCTGCTCCAAGTCTACCCAGGTTTGTGAGTTTGGAGAGACTTGTGGAAAAAGGGCGAGAAGGGCTTGCTCACTAGGCAGGTTTTTTCCAAGCTCTCAGAGCTCTAATTATGATGGTGGGTGAGGAGAGGCGATTTGCCAGTGTACCCTTGGCAACTTGTTTATATGGCCTTTAAAGTTAATACAAGGAATAGGTAAAATATGAACTGACACACGGATTTAGCAAATCTTGCACTCCTTCAAGTGCTGCTTTGCTATGTCACCCTTCCACTGCCTGGCTCTCAGACGTGCGCACCAGGATGTGCCATACTGTATATTTGTAAGAGTTCCCACTAGGTACAAAGGTGACGCGAATAGGAAGCCATCAGTCTTTATAGAGTTGAGTCATTTCTTTTTAAAAAAATGAGGGGGAAAAACCCTTTGATGGGCCCAACTCTGCTCCCCCTGATGCTGGCATAAATCCTGAACATCAGTGAATATTACAAAGGGACTGCTCAGGATTTATGCCACATAAGTCAGAGCAGAATGAGGCCTGATAACTGTTTATTTTTTTAAATGAAGGCTTTAAAATAAACCATATGGATTTTCACTCACATTAGATGTGTAAAGAGGTCTCTGAAGAGCAGTTTGTAAAAGCAGAGGAAACTGTATACTGTGCATCAGACCATACAGTAGAGTCAGGAATGCATCTAGAGCCCTGCGAGAGGTATTCAGCTCTGCAGGCAGTGCCCGCAGCAGCTCGGGCAAAAACGCTGTATTCCTTTAAGCACAAGCTGGTGCACCATGTAGCAGAGAGGCTGTAGATTCAGCTGTGTTCTTACCTCACTTTCCCTTCTGCAGTGACCTCATCCTGTTACAATGCTACTATTCATGCAGATGGGGTGGAAGACTGCATACAAAAGTTTCATTTAGGCACATAAACATGAATATTTAGCCTGTTTGATTAGAAATGAAAGCCAAATACTTCTACTTTTTGCAATCTGTAAGACACTTTTTTATTTTTTAATAATCCTGATTTTATAGGCCAACACTGAAAAACAATATAATGAACCACATGTAGTGGTTTCTTTGATAACCGTGTTAATATCCTTGCCCTCAGTGATCCCACAGCAGCTTCTTTTGCTTAAAAATAAAAGTAAGAGTGGGAAAGATCACATACAAACATGCACCAAGAGAATACAGAAGATTCATTAAAAGAAAATCCAACCCTGAGTCTGATTCTCAGCAAGGGTAACTGAAGTCAACATATCTCTATAGATTCTTAATTTATTCCATGTTGAAGATCTAACCCCTAGCTACTAGTAATGTGTAATTGTTATTTTGCAATATGAAATTGTTATTTCATTAAGCAGTCACTACATCCCTCTCAGTGACTCGCCACATTTTTAACCACACATACCCATAGTGATGAACACGACAGAATATGCCACCGTTAAACTTTCAGAAGCTGGTCTGTGTTCATATACTCACATCACTCGTATCAGTCACCTGGCTGGGGAGCCTCGGCTGCCCCCAGTCCTGTGGTGCCACCAGAGAGCTATTCAGAGAACCTAGACTGTAATTAGCTCTTAACCCAAGTGCTCCATTAACTCTGTTAGGAGCTTTGGCTCCTGATTTAGACAGGTGTCTCAAATCAAGCTATGTAAATAAATCCTGGATAGTTTGCATTGCCAGACCTGACATCCCACCAATTTCAAATGAAGAAGATGAGCAATTAAATAATTTTGCACCCTACTTCCTCTGCTCAGCAGTTCTCAGCCTTAGCTACCTCCCTGCCATGTCAACATTTCAGTGTTGATTCTGAACTACCCCATGGGGTACAGTCATTTGTGTCAACTATACCTCATGTGCTTGGGTGGTTACTACTACAGGGCTTAGGTGGTCTTACTGAACTCTGCTACCCATGGTTTTGATGTATCTCTTCATAGTAAAAAGAGTTTCTATCACATGTTGCTCTGTATAAGCAATCACGTAACACAGCTGGTGGGAGCAAATTACAGCAAAATAGGACTATTTACAGAAATTGTTTGACTTTTCACTGCTCCAGAGTAAGAGTGGTCCAGTTTTGCAAGGGTGTCTAGTAACAGAGTCTAAGTTCAGACAAAGAGATCCCAATTTATACTCACAGTGCATTCACCATGGCCTAATCATAAATGTATTACAAATAAAAGGAACCATTTAATTTGACTTTGGTAGTCCTAGGAGCTGTTACCATCACTGTTGCATGATTTTCTTTAGCCCTAGTCAAGTGAGCCCTGATGCCTCTCTGTTCTCAGCTCTCCTTGTGGCTCTGTACAACTCTTCACAAATTCCCCATATTTCTTCAAAGTTCATATTTCTGCCTGTAGCTTACTCTCACGCTTCTTCCTTCCCCATGAAAGTTTCCTTCTTTACATCCTTCTTTGATGGTCTTTTACCTTCATCCTCCTCAGCTTGTTCATAAAAACAGAGGAGTGAGTTGAATTCCTGTCCCGCAGGCAGTTAGAGAAGGGAGACAGCTGACCCCCACCCCCATAGTCAGACTGTCTACCACAACTCAGGAACTGAGGTTTGTCAACAGTTTAGGTGTTGCTGGCCAACACTGGCTAGGGAATCAGCAAAATATTTTGCTGCTCCTCCCTGCCCTCCAGCCCTGTTAATCCTTCATTCCCTTCCTAACCATAGTCTTGCATCCACTGCTCTCCCCAGACAGCCCCATCAACATCTGGAATCTCCCCCAACCCTTGCAGCCAAATCCCAATCTGCTGAATCTCCTCAGATTCACAAGAACATTGACCATATCAAGACAACAAAAATGACATGAACGATATAATGGCTAGCTCCCAAATGGGACCTTGAAATCCATGGAGACTAGCACTCAGAACAAACTAAAGTTAAGAGTGTTAAAGCACTGATACATACTGTCACAGAAAAAAAAATATCTCCTGTGATTCACCTGGTGAATTACAGATCTTATATCTTGTGCTTGCTGTGTTTGCAGTTTTCCCACTTACTGTCAATGAGGGACGACGTTGTAATGAGAAAGGGGAATAGCAGACTTGGACTCTGCGAAGCAGATCTGAGAGGAGATTTTTCCTATAAATTTGCTAGCCAGTTAATTAAACACATCTTTACAGGGATCTGAGTAGCTATTAATCTCAAACCAATGATGTTTAGAATTTTACAAGCAGTTCGGTTTGATAATTTACACAGACGCCTACAGCTGTCTCGAGGAAGCAAATCCACCAGTAGTAGTTACGAATTCAAATTTCTGCATGGATTCTGGATCACTTTTACTGCTGAACAGTGAGAAGTGTCATAATTTCTGTAAACTAAATAGTCCCGTTTTGCTGCATTTTGCTCCTACCAGCTGTGCTGTGTACTTGCTCATACATAGCAACATGTCCTAATAACTGCTATTATGAAGAGGTACAGTCACCAAAAAAAACCCTCTTTAATGTTTGTGAGCGTATGCTCAGGCACGGAGGGACACCTAACCACATGGTGCGCATTGCGAACAAGCTCTCCTTCTTCCCTGGCTTGTGGAGAATATTCACTTGGTCCCTACACACATTTTGGCATCTGGTAAAGGTTTAGGAATTCCTCATCTTCCACACACAGAATCATCTTTCAAATCAAGATGAACTCTCAGAAGATGACAACTCTGACCCAAAAAGCATTTCAAATGCTGCAGTTGCAGAAAACTGATTGTTGCAAGATTCCACTGTGATGATTAAGCAAATGTTTGAGACGACCCTGAAAACTGCAGAAAAGAAAAATTTGGAGTTGTTATTCCAAGCAAATTCGTCCCTGACAGATTAGATTTTACCCAGTGGCACTTTCAATTACATGCCTCAAATAAGGATTTAATTTAGATTTAATAAGACAGTTATTGCATGCTAATTAAATACTAATGGATTATTAAAAACATATTTTCTGCAGGTTTAACAATCCTCTAGTAAGCACATCTATCTAAACCTGAATACACATGGTTTTAATCAGTCATCGGAATTAAGTTAAAACATAATTGCTGAAAGTTGAAGTATGTCATTGGACTCAAGAAGACAATTACAGTATGTCTATTACACAAACATGGATTTGATGGGAGAATTAATAGGCAATAATTATATTTATCTACTAAATAACGGTATTGATTTAAAAGTATTTATACATTGCATGTATTAAGTACATTTCTATAAAAAAAGGATGTAGAAGAACACAAATGCATAGCGTTAAGCAGGCTCACGCAGTTTGCTTAGCAAACTCCATTCCTTTTAGAAGTTTTTCTCGATAAAAAGGCATTTCATTATTCTTAGACACATTTTTTGCTTAGAGGTAGTATAGTGCACTTTTTATATAGTGTCTGTTAACAAAAATATATCTTTATCAGTTGCCAAGAATGATGTCACTTTTTTAGTCTTTGGCCAGTTCCTAAGCCAATTGGATTCTACTTCTGAAGCATGTAAAACTATTTATCTTTCAAAAAATCTGGCAATCTCATTGAACACTTCTACACATATTGATGTATTAGGTATCCCTAGCAACCCAGTAAACAGAAAATAACCTTGAGGATTATCTTAATTAATGACATAATTTAGTAATTGCAGGTATTTTAATTATCATTGGTTAAGACACCCATTAAAAATTGACTGATTAATATTCAACCAGCCTCTGTTGTTCCAGGTCACAGAATTCACGGTAACAGGCTGCCCCGCTGAAGTCCTGTACAACACCTCACTCCGTGGACAGAGGATATGGGCTCATCGTGATACCTTTAATTAATACCTGGAACTGCAGCTGAATGATGGTTACTGAAGCAAACTATATGCTCTGAAACTATTACTAGCTTTCTAGGATATTCTTACATTCCTTTGCACTATTGACACAAGCTTCTAAATATAAAGTAATCAAGCCCATCTTTCTGCAAAGCAGGGATTACCAGCATTTGTTAATCTATTCATACTTTCTGCTCTTGGCAGTTCCCTCTCAAAACCTTTCCCAGAATGATCAGCTTGGAAGGGAATAAAATCCCTCTAGTTGCACCACTGTAGAAGCGGAGTCAGGGACTTCCACAGCAGGAACCCTCAGCTCAATGCCTCGGCACAAGAGATGTCAACATAGCAGTCAAAAACTAATCACATCAAAAAGGAAAATTAATTTGGTGGTCTCGCTGCATATGCCAGTTTTGAGCCCCTTAAAGCTGCTCTCTAGTTCTGTGCTGCAGCAGCAGGACAAGTGTAGGGGGGGGAAAAAAGGAGCTGCAAGCCTGAGTAGAGGTACCTTGGCAGGCTGCAAGGGTGAGCTTGTATCGCTCCTGCCAGCGCTACAATTATTAGATGCTATCATCCCCTTGCATTCACGAGTACATGCAAACTTTTAAAACAAACAAGCAAACCAACCACACAATGAAGTAATGGGCTGTTTTGCATCTACCCTGGCATGGAGACAACCTCATTCATCTGATAGCCATGCTACTGAAACCAAAGCACAGAAAACTCAAAGTAAAACAAATGAAAACGCAGAGACTTATTCTTTTACTCACTCTCCCGGACAGCGCAGGAAAGGAGAGACAGTACAGAACATTTGCAGCAGTATCTATGGGATGACAAGCACTTAAAACAATTCTACAGCACAAGCTCAGAGCCAGCACTTGTGCCAAGTTTCAATGACATGCTTCAGTAACACGAATTGCTTACTGTTGGGCTTCATTTAACCATGCTGTTTCTAGCAGTTCTCTGAACTACGGATTCTTCTCCCCGAGAATACAAAAGCACAAGGTATGAGTTCATTGCTAAAGAACGAAAGCATCTCAGCAGCCGAGGCTGCCTGGTGATTTGCTGAACTCCTCTGCGCCAGTTGTGAGTTTTCTTCTAATTTAACTGTTAAGGTTTAAGCTAAAAAAGAATCCACTTACTTAAGCACTGTATCTGTGCAAGCATGATCAAAGCCAGGAATATCTCTTAACTGAGATCTTTTTTTGTTGTTTAATTAAGGAAAAGTAGTGCTCCTAAAACAGTACAACGGATGCAGTAAAGACAGGTTCTTTGGGTTTTTCAGAAGTGCCGTGGTTTGGTCTCGCATTTAGAAGGGATGTAACTAAAACACCTTTTCTTTTTTTTTTTTTTTTTTTCATTTTATGAATTGCTAGATAGGCAACAGGCTTTTTCCCACAGAAAGCCACATTTGCCTCAGTGCTCCAAAGTCCAAAGCAATCTGTAAAACTTGCCTCTATAGCAGACTAATTATTACTGTTAAGCAAATGTTTTTCTAATGCTTATATCTGAAGCCATCAGACAAACTATAATTTGTGACCAGCCTTTGTATTTAGTAATAGCCTAACATGGTGGAGTCAGAATCCATTCATTAGCCCTGGCAGGCAGCTCCAGCGGTCTGTGTAAGGAGCAAAGATTAATGCGAACATTGTACTCAGGGTGGCCCTCATACTGCGAACCCAATAGTTTCAGCTTCATTTACAAACCCAGAAATCTTTTTTCTTTGCTCAGGAGTAAAACTGCTAGTGAACTAAGGCAGTGATATGTGCAACGAAATATCACATATAAGACACCTCTGATTTTTACATTATTTACACATAAATTAGGATCTTCATCTTACTTAATTTAAATTATATGCCATGAGCTGTTTCTCATACCCAAAAATGCACTGGAACAAACCTTTCATTGGAATGTGTCTGACAGGGATGAGAGAGGAAATATTCAAATTTAGTAATGAGAATAAAACCTAAATGCAAAATAGTAGCATATTCCCAAAAAACAATTCAGCACTGATGATGAAATTCATGAATGCCCTTTGCTCTGTCTTCTCTGAAACAGGCAGCCCTGTAGTAAGATGTATACTAATTTCTTACATTTTCCAGCTCGTTGTGTGTGTTATTAGCTAACAGTTTATTCCTGGCTTTTTGAGATGGTTTAATTTATGTCATACTTTTCATCCTAAATATTTGCTTCTTATTGTAAATTTATCTTTTGGCACTGAAACTCGTGCTGATAGGGAACAGTAATTTAATCTAGTAATTTAAGGCTTGAATCCCCAAACTACTTGAGCATCTGCTTAATTAGATGCTGAAATCACACTATAAGGAAGCACAAAGGCTCATAGTCTAACTGTGAACTGGGATGTTTATTGTCTGGGTTCCCTCTGTTTTAATTTCACTCTGTATTTGCCAGTTATTAGCCACGCATAATATGTAAATATAACTAAACATTATCTAATTTGAATTATAAATACAACACACAAATATTCTGAATTAAAGTTTAGTAGCTTGCAAGAAAGTAAGATATCCTAAGAATACACTGCTTAAACTATTCTTGCATTTTAAATTCATTCATCTATCTTGAAAGCAAAACAGAGATAATGTACCTCCTGCACTGCTCATCAGTGACACCAGACAGGCTATGCAGCATGTCTTCAATAGCATCTTCTTTTACTGAAGCAAAAGGACTGAAGAAAGAGAAAGTATTCACTCCCCTCTCTATTTAGAAAAATATATTCTTAAAATGCACATCATTTGGAAAGAAATTGTCAGGAAATTCTGAGTTTGTCCACAGTTTATCATGTTTGTTCATAATTCCTTTATGCATGGAATTGATGGGGGCTACACTCGTGTAATAAATTTACTTTTTCTCTTCTTTCTTCAAAACAAAAGAAGTTAAATCCCAGTCCCAGTTAGGTCCTCTGAGAAAGTAAGATTTCACTAACACAATAACAGTGAGTTTATACAGTCCAAGACACCCCAGGAAAACCATGAATAAATGTCAAAATATTCTATTTCTCCACTGTGAAAATTTCTCTGTCTCATAGTAGCTTTATTTCAAGCAAAATTTATTTACAGTTTTCCATTCCTTTGAACTTGGTTTGCATCACTAGAAGTGTATCTGTGAAGGCTAGAGTCATTCTGGTCGTACTACTGCATGCACACCCTCAACAGCAAATCAAGACCCCCCCCCCCCTCCACTTCTAAAGAGCCTCCGTGAGGAAGGGGGGATCTTTCCATTGCTCAGGACAGAATGAATCTTTCAAATGTGTTTTGAAGGCCAAAAAAAATCCCACACACCTTAGTACTATCCAAGAATAATGCCTAAAAAAGTAATAGCCGTGTCCCCCCTGACTACACAAAATGACATCACGAGTCCTTCCAGACCTGAGCTGCAGGTTCCCCTGGGTCCAGCCAATTCAGAGGTCTTTCTGAATTGAACGTACACATGATTTCTGCCCTCTAAGCATCACAAAAGCCATTAATCATGACCTCATGGTGCACACAAGGAGAAGAAAGAAATAGAAAGTGCCAAACTTTCTTTTAAATGCCTCTTGCTCTTTCAAGTATTTCTCACTGAGGCAAGACATTTCTTCCGTGTCTACTTCTCTCTCCACTGTTCTTATAGCAATCACCAAAGAGACTATGTTTATACAGACATATATGTACATATATATATATCACAAATATGTGTTATTATCATAGAATAATTATTGTTGGAAAAGGCCTCCAAGATCATCTGGTCCAACCATCCCCCTACCACCAACGTCACCCACTAAACCATGTCCCTAAGCACCACATCCAACCTTTCCTTGAACATCCCCAGGGACGGTGACTCCACCACCTCCCTGGGCAACCCATTCCAATGCCTGACTGCTCTTTCTGAGAAGAAATGTCTCCTCATTTCCAACCTAAACCTCCCCTGGTGCAACTTTAGGCCATTCCCTCTAGTCCTATCACTGGTTATCTGTGAGAAGAGGCCAGCTCCCAGATCCCCACACTTTCCTTTGAGGTAGTTCTAGAGGGCAATAAGGTCTCCCCTGAACCTCCTCTTCTCCAGACTGAAGGTAAAAGGACAAATCTAAAAGTGTCTGAATTTGAGAAAGCTGAGCTTTTAAGCTGCTAAGGTGTCAAAGATCAGTGCTTACACACTTTCAGAACAGAGTATGGAGCATGGACCTGCTCAGGAGCAGATACAGGGAGCAAAATGAAGCTGGGAGGACCACAAGTCCAGTGCAGCTGATACAAAGACTTTGTGCATTCCACAGTATATCAATAATATACCTCTTGTTAGATAAAAAAAAGTCTTGTCAAAGACAGGTGATGACTCAGGAAGCACCAAACAAAACCACAAAGTCTCTGAAAAAGTAAGCAAAATAATTCTAGCCTACTTCAAGTTTAAACGTATTAACAAAATCAAAAGCAAGGTCTGACAACTGGTTTCCCCTTCTCCCAGTTTAATTCTGACTGTGCTCCATTAAAGTTCAAAGATGGCTTTAGCAAAACTCAAAGGCCATCAAAGGAAAACAGCTCAGAGCTCTTACTCTCAGACAACTTACGGGTCATTTCTCCCCTAAGGAAGCTTCTGAATACAGAGCAGAAACACCCTCTATGAAGTTTCCAGAATGGAAACCAAAATATTTCTCTGAGGATATTTTTCCTCTGCTCTTGGGCTGGTAACCTGATGTGCACCTTCTCTCTTGAACTTTCTTCTCCGGATGCTGGCAGATGGCTGACCCTTCAGAGGGTCTCAGAGCAGCAGGGGTGGCTGGCTGACCCCTGAAGGCAATGCAGTCAAATCTGATTTATTTTGCATTTTCAACAGACCACGAACACGAATGCAACAGGCTACCACACCTCAGCTGAAGGAATGGATTAGGCTGCTCAGCTTCTATTCCAAGTGCACATCTGACTGTGCCTTAACAAGAGGGCTCCAGCACGCCGGAGGGGTGAGCACTATAAACCCGAGACTCTGCAGGTGCTGCTACAAGCTGACGGAGGAGTCGCTAGCTGCTCCTGTGCTGTCGGGCCCTCGGGCTCATGTTGCAAAAGGGTGTGGAGATGGCAAGAAATGTGGAAAGCAGTGGTCAGCCTTGGGCGTTCTTCATCTCCTATGTGTTGCTCATTCTTCATGGTATTGCAAACAAGATCAAATACAGGAAGAGAAATTACACATTTCTATATGTTTTGGAGGTGGCTTTTACAGATACCCTACTGAAAGTCTAGCTTTTCAGATTCACTTGATGAAAACAATATGCATACTCTTAATAAGTTAGAGCCATCAAAAAGTGCTAGGATATTAATATGTCACAGTGACGCATCTCAGTAAAGATTTGGAAACGGAGACAGAAATATCAGTGGAAGACAGTAAGATTTTATAGTGTTGGTGTCCCTAGGCCAAATCCATCCTTCACGAAACTGTGCTGACACCATTAAAGACACCCCAAGGGTGAATTAGACCCATTACATCTAACATTACATAATGAGATCCATATAGGGGAATTTCTTACAGCTTTACTGCTACAGTTCCTAGTGTTAAATAGGATTTGTACATCTGTACCTTCAAATTAAGTTTGTAAAGTATTTTGAGGCGTATATCACTTAAACTATGTAAAACTAATTTGTGAAAGAGATTTCCAAAACATACATGCTTTGGTCTTTGGCCTAGGCTGTTTCAAAGCATTGCTATGTGCTGTTAAATTGCTGCCATAGTCTCACTCAGGACAGGGATACACTTCCTGTGTGGAAGAAGTGAGCCCTAACACATGAGAAAAAAAATAAATAAAAAGAGTATTTTTATTTTCTAATACATAAAAAGCTGCTGATACATTGCAATCTCCAGAGAACAAAAAGCAAGTACTGTCCCCAGGGCCAACTATAAAATAAGCCATTCACACGCCAAAAAACTCTTCCCAGCAAAGCCCTCTGAAGCCATCTCCATCAGGTACCAGAGAAACAAAATGCAAGGCACAGCACTTGTCCTTCAAACTATGGGTTAATCCAGGGTAAAACAGCGTACATCCAATGAACCCGAAGGAGGAGGTTAAGTAAGACTGCCTGTAGGATTGCAAGCTCTCTGCTGCTTTCTAGCCTCCAGAATAGAGCTCAGCTTGACATTGAAAAGCTTTGTAGAGGTTGGTCATTCTCTCAAACTTGACACAGTCATAAATCCAAGGCGCTGTGCAGCCAGGCACAGAGTTGTTTTTTTTTCCAGGATGAGAACACATCTGAAACAACACGCTCAGACAGTATGGTATTATTTACTTACAGCTGAGCTGAGGAGATCGGGTAGCAGCCCCAGAAATTATCCCAATTATTTGAAATTGCAGTATATTGTAAGAATTCTGTCAGGAGAGAAGAGTGCAAGAGACAGAGTAGTGGGAAAAATTAAGACTTTTTTTTGTTTTGTTTTAATAAAGCCAAATGTACCAAGGCATGTATTCAAAATAAGTTACTAAAAACCATTTTATAAACTAGCTTTAAAATCTCTTAATAGCATTAGCTTACCTTCTGTTGTGTCTGAAGAAATATATATGAACCAATAATGTCCTCATGAGATTTCATTACTGAAAAGGCTCATTAGAAAAGGCATTAAAATACTAATTACCTCATAAACTATTTAGTTGTGTACCCACTGGGATAGTACTTACGAGTGCTCAAGCTCTTCATAGATCCAGCTAATCAATTAATGCTCATTACAACCAGAAAGAGCATGCAGACTGCAGCATGCAGGAGAAATAAATAAGTCAGAGGTTAGCAAAGAAAGTGACTTGGCTGTAATAGAGCTTTCCTTTGTAACACAACTGTTGTCTGCTACAATTTAATTTTAATCAGCCTTTTTGGTACTTCTGGTAACGTGATTCTTCTCGTCGCAAGAATCTCAGCTATTGCTATTGCTCCGTTAAGTACATAATTTATTATGGGAGATCACATGGCACGTGAGAGTCAAGCAGGCAGGTACAGTGTTCACTGATACCATGCCAACATTACCTTTAGGGTGTGTAAGTGAAGAGGACAGGGGCTTAGGGGCTTGTCTGATGAGTTTTTTTACCTTGAAAGAACAGAAAGAAAAGCCCAGCAACAGTGCCTACCCTTCACCAAGACTGGGGAAGGGGCAGGAGCCCTCTGCCAGTGAGAATTAGGCTCTCACAGTGCTTCACAAACACCTGACTTGTCACTGAAACAAAAAGCCATTTCGGCCAACCCACACACCTCACCCTGGTTGCTGATGCCAGGGAAGTGCCCAAGGAAGGGTCCTGTCGTACACCCTGCAGAGAGGGCACATATATTCCCTCACCACAGGAGCACCAGGGCTGTGGACTCTCTCCCCCATCTGGGACACGGCTGTCCAGGACTGTTTTGGGATTGCACCAGAGAAATGCATATTCTCGGTGTCTGTTGTTTTCATTGCAGGGGGGACAAACCAAAAGGTGGACTAGTAAAGTGAGGAAAAAGCGACTTCATCCAGCTGGTCATTACCCAGGTTGTGGTGATCAGGAGCCCTGAGGCTGGCTCAGGAGAGGAACACATGCCGGACAAGCACTGCAAGTCACAGCTACTTCATTTGGACTCTTGTGGGAGGTATTGAGCTAGCCTCATATTTACCAGTTTTATTAAGACCAGCATAAACATATCCTTAATTTTAAGTGTAGTAGAAACTGAAGTGTTTACTTTTTTAAATCTTTAAAATGGGATCAAGCTAACTTATTTTTTGAAATGAAGGATTTGGGTATCCTTGGACAATCCCAGTAACCACAAATTTCACCAAGGGAAATTCATTCCTATTTCAATTCTCAAGCAGCAATGTAGTTATATACAAATTTTAGCACAGACCCTAGATTACCTCTGGGACCTCTTTATTCAACTAATTCAAACATTGCTTGGATCAAGTTTCCGATCAAGTTTCCAATCAAACTAATCCACCACTAACATCATTTAGGAGACCGACAACTCTGTGCAAATTGAAGTAGCAGAACATATTTCCCATTACTCTTGCAAATGGTAGTCATCCTAAATTAATGTTATTAAGGGATTTCTGGGCAATATACGTGAATTTTCAGTTACTTCTTGTTCTTCAACATTCTGAAGTATTTCAGGAAAAGCGGTTTCTTGATGAAAGATAAGGTAGTGCACAAATAAAGAGATGAACAAAGTTAGGCAAACGTGGTCTGTAAAATTACACTTGCATAGTAAAAGTGTATGGAATGAAGAAGAAAAAAAACACAGAAAAGAAAAAAAGTTACACACAAGCACATGGGTACAAACACGCACAACTGCAGACATTTGACCAACAAAGCTGGAGCTCTTCAGATCGTCAGCTGTTACTACCTCCTACTACTGCCTCTTGTTTAAATGCAGTTCCCAGAAAGACCAGATTTCATACACATCCAGATATTAATGCTTTGGCAGGATTTATTTTATTTAAGAGGATTCCAATATGAATGTTCACTCTAGCAATGAAGTTATAGAAGTATCTGCCACAAAAAAAAAAAAAAGCACATTTTTTTCCGACACACACTCACTGAACACAAGCACCAGCCTTCGCAGCAGCTGTACATGTCCATCAGATCAAAAGCAGATCAAAATTTCACCCCCCACCTTATCTTCGGTATCTTCTGGCTATGGGGTTGGCAGCCAAAACAAAGTTCATGCTTAACCTCATCCTAAAGAGCCTCTGTTAACAGTCAGGGAACACAGTCCATCCGCTTAACATATATTTCTCCTGAACCACAAGCAGCACATACAGCAGACTCTAGTCAAATCCAGTAATGATGCTAGGTATTTTGGGAAGAAAAAAAAAAAAAAAAAGCAAAAGTTGGCACAGCAAGGCAAATGTCATACTTTGGTGTATAGTACTGTTCTGTCAGAAGCCAGACATATTAAAAATATTTACATAATTTAAAATAATTTGTACAGGTCTAGTAAAGTCTATTTTGGGATTTGGGCTTTAATAAAAGTTTAAACATTTGCTAGATCCCATTGGACTTCATGTGTAACCTTGGCATTTGAGGGCAGTATTGAGGATATGCCATTACTAAACTTTTCATATTAGCATGAGTGTGAACTGAAATACCATAACAAAAATATAACAATATTTCTCGTGACTTGAAAACAGCTATGGACTTTGTATTTATTTCCAGATGGGAAACTAAAAATGTACTCTATGTTTGCACATGTATACTCAGAGGTGGCTTTTAGTCTAATTTAAACATTCCAGAATAATGTGGCCTAAATATAACATGAATCATCCATCAATTTCAAGGAAATATCTGGCAATTTTTCATTATGAATCACTAGGGACAGGTACCAATACCTGTCACTGATACTGAAGAGTCAAAAACACCTGGTGAATGCTTGGTATGACAAATCAATTATAAACATCTCCTGATATTACTTTGATGATTATAGAAAGTGATTTATGTTTAAATATTATGTAATTAATGCCTGCAGGAAGCAGAGCTGAAAAATTAAGTTGGAAAAAGTTCCTATAAGATGCTGGAAATGTGCAAAAAGAAGAGACAAATATGAACTGTATCCTAAATAAAAGAATATCAGGATCAGGACTAAATTTTAAATGTATTCTTTGATGATAATAAAAGTATTGCCTCTGATTTTTAAAACCAGAGGAATGAGAAATTCTATTATAAGCTGCTTATGGTGCTTTTTTTCCTTTCTGAATACCTATTCTGGAAAATTAAAATGTAGAGAAGAAGAGAGTAAAGCAGAGGAGAGAAGAGGTTGAGCTGCAGGGTAAAGTTGATTATTTTGTTTTTAATGATTTCTAGCAGACTGAAAAATAAAATAAAACTACTAGAATCATGGCTTGCTATTTTATAGAGGCTTTTTTTTTTTAATTGTTTTAAAGCCAAGCTTTCATAAATGAGAATGCAATATAATGAAGGTAACAGTCCTAAACTAAAGTACTTCCACACTCACATTATTACTAAATGAACAATTTGATGCTATATTAAAACAAGGTTTTTAGAACATTTTTCAATATGGTAATGAGTGGGTATCAGTGTGACTTTAATATATTAAATAGGAGAAAAAAAACAGCACACCCATGACTAGAAGAGGGAGGATTTTCATAAATTAAGTTCCATTCCTAAAAGACTGATAGCCTTTTAGCCAAATCTTTGAAGTTCACTTTTAGCTGGTCAAAGTCCATGTTCCCTGTGCCTCTGCAATACTCATGGGAGATGATTCCAGTTATATCAAGTACTTTGCTTTGCTGTCCTCTTTGTAATGTAAGTCAATTAAAATAAGGTAAATTATCTAAAGCAGACTAATGCAGAGGTGCCCACATTGCCAGAGAAATTGCAAATAGTCCTCAGCACATGAGCAAAATGTCCAGAGTAAAGATGCTCTGATCCCATAGGTGAGCTATGCAGGAGTTGTAGTATAAGCGGGTACAAAGCACAGAGGACATGACCAACTACACTACATCCCATGCCGTCTGACTACAGAGCACATTTGGGACGATTATTCCTGACATTTCATGCACTAAAATCCCAGATAAACATTATTGGCCAGTAATTTGCTAGCAAAAACCACAAGCGGAGCAAAGTTTGCAGCCTAAGTGTTTCCAGGGTGGGAGACCCAGTCTGCCCCAGTTTTTAAATTAGCGCTTTGATAACTCTCCAGACATAAATCAGAAAAGTTGTACTAATGAACATCTGGAAGACAGTATATAACCCTCCCACCGCTGAAAAGTGTCACTAGCCATATTTGACAGAAGAAACAACAAATGCTGTGAGCATTTCCTCAGACTGAACACAGCTTGTAGCAGTATTTCAAATATGCCTGTGATCTTAGAAAGAGCTCTACAGGGGTATCCGTTAGTCCTGGTTTGGATATGGTTGACATTATGCAAAAGTAAGTGCTCTCCTGAGATTTCAGTGAAAGCCACAATGCCAGGGAAGCTGATCTCACAAGGCTTCCATCATCTCAGATGACAGAAGTCTCAGAAGATCAGTTAATTTTTGTCATTCTGAGCCAAAATCTCATCAGTAAAGTTCAGGAAATTTCAGGGGCATTAAATTCAAACATAAACCATCATCTCTATGCGGATTTGAGTCCTGAATTTGCGTTTGTACCTACTCTAAGCATGAGGTGTTTAAAGCCTTCCCACTCTTTCACTAGTCCTGTAAAATACTGCATTTCAATAATGGTATTAATATAACAATATTCATAATTAACAATAATGTATACTAATCATATATACATAAATTCAACTCGGACGGAAGCTGTGTTTTCTGGAAGTGGCAGGCAGAAATTCTTCTGTGTCGTTTCAGTTCTTTCTCTGACAAATTGCATGGCCTCTAGCAAGCCACTCCACTTTTCTCTTTCAGTTCTTCAACGGTCTAAAATTATTTATCTCCCAGGAATGCTATCATAATTAATAAACTGCTTCATTAGCTACTGCACAGTTTTTTTGAAAATGCCTTTTAAGCATGTCCATAAAGAAGAGATTTATTGCCATGAGATTTTGCTTCCAGCTCTCGTGTCCTCAGTGGTTAAAGTATGGAGCTGGTAAAAGGTCTCACACCATCCCCTCCACCCTGGAGCCCACCGCTCGTAATGAGGTGCACTTGTACATCCCAAACGAATGCCAGACTGAACACGCAGTGGCCCGAAGTGCAAAACAACTTCCATTATTCATAGCTCTCGCAAAAATCTTGGAAAGTGAAAGCTGTACAAATTCCAAGCAAAAGACTGAGATCTATCTCTGCAAAGCAGAACTTCCCTGTAAGACAACCTTGTTTTTATTTTTATAATTTCCTTTTTCCCTGGCTTCAGTGCCATAAGGATTTACTTTTATTTGTACCAGCTCTCTCTGACACACAAGTTTACACAAACAAAACCTTTCCTGGAAGGGACAGCTCAGCACCAAACAAGTCACCCTCACGTATACAGATGCATCTGACTTAAGTTTCAAAACCTTACAACAAACACACAAGAACCAGATCCAGCAGTTCATGTGTTGGGCTAGTCGATAGCTACGGCAAGCAAACATTAGGATTGTATTTCAATTATTGCCATGGTTACAAAATCAGGGTGGACACTGGAGGAAAAAGGAGAAAGAGAAACAAATGTACAAAGACAGCAAATCCTATGAGGAAAGAGAGGGTGGTGGAGAAAGGGATGAAGAAGAAAGGGTGGGAAGTTGGTGAGGGATGCTGGGTGGGGGAAAGAGAGGTCATTCTAACACCCAGCTGAATAAAGGCGAACAAAATAATAAAAATCCAAGTTCTTCTAGGGAAATAGTGCTGATAAGATCACTGCAGGATAAAGTGACACAAAGAAAGAAAAATGCAAGGAATTGTTACATCTTGTGGCTGCAACAAGCAATGTGATTTGTATGCACTCAGTGGAAGTGAGATCAAATATTCAACATATATTTGCAGCAGCTATGAGCAACTGAACCAGCTCTCTTCTCTATTTCACAACTGAACCAGCTCTCTTCTCTATTTCACTGCCTGAGCCACTGACAGCTTAAGAAGAATTAGTTTCTACTGAGTCTAGTCCATAATCCAGCATTTAGGCATGACGGCTATGAGGTCCTGTTTCAGTAAACAAAACAAAATATGATTAGCTTCACCCATAACGTTAATGCCTTAATCCACAGCAAGGCATACTGTCTACAGGCAAAGCTACTGCCCAGAGAGGATTTCAAAGTGCAGATCAGGAGCACACTGAAAGCTTGGCTTTGGCGACTTTAAAACATAAGCACCAACATAACAGGAGATACAATTTCAGAACACTGAATTTTGTCAACAGTTTAACTATTCAACTCTCTCTTCATCCTTGAAAACATTTCTCAGTTACTGATAGAGGAAATTGTGTCAACATTATTATTATTATTATTAAGTTGGAAAGCTTCCTTTTCCATTTTTTTCCCTTATGCAGCTTTCATTGCTTTCTTATGGAGGACAATATGAGAAACTGCTGCTGAAAGCTCTACAGAGATGTGACACTTTTCCTTCGACTTAGTGGTCCAGAACCCACGCTAAGAAAAGTCTTCTGGCCCTGAAGCAGTGTGTATCACTCAATTAAAGTGATTCCTTTCCCACTCATCTTGATATGAAAACACTGACTTCAAACCATTATTATACATAACAAAATACTTGCAGTCATGAAACGTTAAGCAGCTGAGCCTAGAACCTCAGTGGCTTTAATCCTGCCTGCATCTCCTGTCTGAAGCCAGCATCAAAACCCCACAGCCATGGGCTCGCTCTTTGTAACCAGCTGAAATTTCCTTCCCAAGAAGCCTCAGGAGCTGTCCCAAGATGCCACTGCTATTGTAACAGAGCTCTTGTTTCCACATGTAGCAGCTGCTAAAATGGCTCGGCTGAGCATCATACTGGGGCAGGGATCACAGCACACCCCAGTGCTTTCTTCCTTTGCACCATTTGCACCACCACGACTCATGGCCACAAAAATTAAAGTTATTTCTAAAATACAGAAGGCACCTGAACCAGGTCTGCCTTTCTGCTGGGATGGGTGGCTGACTGAACACGGACTGGGATTTTCACAGCCACCAGCAGGATCTTGACCCTTAACTCACGTTAAATCAAATGAAAATTAGTTCTGGTGACAACTGGCTAACCACATTTTCTTCCACTTTTTGCTTCGTCCTCCTCTAAAGCTGTTCAGCATTCTAAGGTAAATTACAAGGTTCAATTAATATGAATATTTACTGTAATTGTGAACATACTCATTACTGGCTTATTACTTTCCTTTTCCTGTTAAGTTTTTACTCTTATATCTGATAAATATTTTCAAATTAATTTTCTTATCATTACTGTTCAACCTAGTAATGCATACAAGGCAAAAACAGTAGCCCACAACTCTATATACTTCCAATATGAAAATAACTTCTAAAAAAAAAAGAGAGAGAGAGAGAGAGAAAAATGCACAGATTCTGTCAGGAAGGCAGGTACAGCCAAAGAACACATATTACATTTTATTCAAATTTTATAAAACTATGTATCTGGCAACGGGCAGAGGGACAGTGAGAAAGAAAAAACATACAGGTCAAATCAAAAACTGCATTTTAAAGTCAGATTATTTTCATGGCCAGTGTGCTTCTTATATTTCCTTTCATAGCTCAAAAATCACTACAGCTAAAGATCAATGTCTCAAAATAATCAGATAGAAAAGCATCAGCTCCACAAAAAGAATCGTGGTCATGCAGCCTTCCAGCGGTCCTATGCACACTGTTTATCTTTCACTCAGGTAACCCTCATGGTATTGCACTTCCCAGTTATAAAACCTTGGATACTCTGAAACTGCAAACCAAACTGTATGTAATCAGTATATTAAGCAAAAGGCACAGCCAACAATTCCAAATTCCTAATATTCCTAATAGCCTACTGAACCGCATGTTAATATGCTACACGTGCTATTCTGCGTATTTTTGCCATGTACACTTACGGCTGAATGTTTCCTCCACTTTCCAGTGCAATATATTTTAATACAAAATCAATGGGTGTTTTTGGTGGGCAGCATAAAGGTTTTATCCCCTCAGCTCTGAGTCTAAGAAAGTGATATTGATTTAGATGTTCACTCATTCATTTTATAGGACAGTTTTAAAGCATTAGGTGATAACCTAATTGAGAGGCACGCCGTGTGAGAAACTGAGATTGTTGTGATAATTTAAATCAGTTCTGGGATGTCATCTACAATAATTTAATATGTGAAGTTACACACTCCAGAGAAAAAAATTAAAACAGTAAATGAGCAACTTTGGAGGCAGTGAAAAGGCTTTCTAGAAATTTGAGGTAAATTAAATAAATTGTTTATTACAGAAATATAAAATTAATGTAACCCATTCTGTATGTTTGTGTATATGTGTTTGTATATGTATGTATCTGACTGACTTCCATTTCCTTCTACAAAATGACTGTGTACCAATCAAGGGAACAAAACTTTTGCCATCTATCTGCTGTCTCTGGAAAACCTGGCATCATACAGTATCCATACTGATATTATTTATCCATTTTTATTTTAAAGAAGCAAATGAAATCCCACACGTCACCAAACAGTGTTACTTCTGCATACCAAATCGCACTTGCATTGCTCAGGTACACACTTTGATGTGCACAAGGCCAGAAGGATTCGGTATCACATCTGGGTCTCCCATCTAGAGGAGCCTGTCCTGCATTCTTTCATGTGGGCGCAGAGAAAACGCTGATCCATCTGCCATGGATTTGTACAGCTGATGAACCAGGCCCAAAGTCCCCCAAACTTCTCCGATTACCGCAGTCATTAGCTGCAAGCAGCTTCGATGACTTTGTTTAGCGTTCAGCCCATACATTCTTTGCCACGTGCGGCCAGCCAAATAGAACATATGCAGTACTGGATCCGCTATCAGTAATGGCATTAGCAGAATCTAAAGAAATCTGAAATTCCTTCCTAATGCAGGACACAATCCAGTGAGATACTAAGCACCCTCATTTTCCACTTTTTTTTTAAAAAAAAAAAATCACCAGAGTATGCAAAGTCTCGTGCTTTGAGCATGAAGCAAAGTGAAACAGTTAATAATAAGAACAAACACGCCTGTCATACAGATGATTCAAATTTATAATTCATGAACTTACATGTAAGAAATAATTTTGCTCTGAATATCCTACATTTTTTCCACTTTGTGCTCATGCAGGGTATTGCTAATAAATTTATATTGTTCAAACAGTGGCTAAATAAGGAGGCTTTTTACACTGCATGTGTATTCAAAGAAAACAAAGTAGAAAACTAGAATATAGAATATTCATAAATAAATAATCCTGCATTTGAAAAGGATGGTCCTGGAGCTCTGAATTACGCCTCTTAGGAGTTAATATGTGTGGACTTTTTCCACCCCCAGAAGAGTGGCAGAAAACCCCTCGGAAGTGAACTATGCCTTGGAACTGATGGCAATTTCTGTCTGAAAGAGCCATACCTTTATACGTTAGGTTTAGGGACAAAACCTGCTTATCCAAATTAAAAAATAGTTTGTATTAATGTATAGTTTCAGATATTAAACTGCAGAATTCTCACCATATGCACCAGTATTTTAATCTTCTTCTTAAGTAGCCTCACACTTCCAGTAAAAAAAAAAAAAAAAAAAAAAGGCAGGGGGTGTGGGGTGGGGGGAGTAAACTACAGAACCTTTAGTCCCCAAAACAGATGCCAGCTTGGGATTTATTTAGCCAAGGAGTATTTAGCTTGGCTCAGCCTCACTTGAGTTGAAAAAACACTTGCCTATTCCAAGAAGTTTTTAACAAGCTCTGCTGCAGATGCTGTTGCCATTTGGCATGTCACCGTCACTGTGTGGTACAGAGGAGAGAGAACTCTTGACCACAGGTTTTCCTTGGCCAGGGGAGCCAGAGTTTTTGGCTATTGCTGCTCTTCTGACCAACTGGCTGCATGTTTACGGAATGTGGTTTTAGACGGGGTGTTAACAGAGGTTGGGTTAATAGCCTAACCCAGACCAACAGTGAGGTGAAGGCATGACCTATCCAATCTAAGAAAACAGAGATTGTATATTTTGCTGCTCTTAACCTAGAGTCTCTTGCATGCACCGTGCCTATAGACAAGAAGATATTTTTCTTTGCCTCGGGATAGATGACAACAACTTTAAAAGCTGTACCAGTCATGCAAAGTAGAAATATATAAAAATATGTGGTTGCTTAATCTTTGTCGGCTTGATTTCATTCTCTCACTTATGACAATTTTACCTTGGCGTAATGCCACTGAAAGAAGTTAAATGAAGTTACTCCTGTTTTCCACTATGATGAGATATCTTGAGAGGATAAAAACCCTACAGAGTTAAACTGCAAACTTCTGTCCTCATATTTCTACTTGCCAGCAAATGGCAGCTCTGAAACTGGAAAAGCCTAAGTGTTTCAACACTGATGAACTTTGTTCCAAGGTATTAGTGCTGAACACCTCTTTGAGAGTGCATATAAAACTGGGGAAAGCTGCCCATGTGTAGCTTAGTTTACCGACACTAATCCTATAACAGTGCAAATGCCTGAGGAAGCCCCGACCTTGTAAGACGCGTAACAACTTTAAAAAACACCATGACATTTGACTCCTATCAATAAATTATTTTTGTCTGAATTTTGGCACATCTTTCTGATGGCAGCACCTTTGTTGCATTCAAGCAAAAGAAAATATCGTGGCTTTATATATGTCATTCGGTCTACTTTTCTAACACTGGCGTTACACTGACACACCATGTGCCTATCCGGAAAAAACACGGACTACATACACTCCCTCCTCATTAGACACTTTTTACTTCACTGATGATTAACTGACAATTTCTTCAAGACAAGTTGTGGAGCACAGACACCATCAGGGAACCAGCCAGACCATTTGTTTAAACACTACTAATCTGCACCAAAAGTCCTATTTAACATGGTTCGGATCACACAGCCGACACTTCAGTTCAGTTCCCTCTCACTGAGAGCTCAGCTAGGACTAGTAACATCTTGAAAGTTCATAGACTAAACTGACACAAAGGCAATTTACTGCAGCATATTAAAAAGTGTGTAACATATGACTAAGAATGAAGTAAGCAGTGTCTGGCTACATCCCCCACTGTCTGGGTAGCCAGCATGCAAGAGCAATATAAGAAAACAAAATATATCTTTTTAAATTTTCCATTTACCATTTTGGCTTCCGAATGCATTGGGGGGACTTGAGGTGAAGCACAAGGATTATTGAGGTTCGGCCCCTGCATTCCCATGATGTTGGAGTTCATTGACATTTGTCGCTCCATCTTTTAAAAGAAAAAGAAAGAAAAAGGTTTAAAAGTGTCTAGAGACATTTGCAAGAATTTATGCCCGGTTTCTATGTAAATGGACTCAGCTTTATTTCTTCAAGTCATGACGGGAAAAATAACAATCTGTGTCATGAAGTGCATGCGTGTGTGCACGCAGGCGTGTGTTTCATCAGAGTCGGCCCTGAAAACTCACAGCCAATTATAAAGAAATGGATTCTTTACTAAACAAATGTAGCAGCCACCCAGGTTTGCACTTTTTTTTTGTAATGATTTTCTCCCTTTCAGTATAACAACACTCGGAGTTAAGTGGTTTTAAAAGCATCACTGTATAAAGCCGTTCTCCTGTCAGTGCAGCCCAACTTAGCTAGTTAAAAACATAAATAAAAACCCCCAATCTTGAGTATATGGAAAACGAGTTGGCTCTTTTTCCTTCACTCGGCTTGCTCAGCTGAGAGGAGTTTTCCATATGTCTTGTACGGGAAGCTTTCATGTACTGCTGATGCAGCATAAAATACAAAGCAGGACACCTGGCTATGCAGAGCACTTTCTGCAAGCTAAACTCACCGTGGCGTGAGTGAGGGACACAACCTAATGGCAGAAAAGGACTAGATATAATAATTTCCTGTAGTGCTTTCCCTGAAAAGAGAGAGGCAAGTGCTGTCACACTGCTAGCCTTCGCTCAGAAGGGTATGGGTGACAAGTAGGGTTATGGTGCTGCTTTCAGCCACAGCTGAGCATCCTGCCTCAGCTTGGGTTGCTCCCTGAATCTTTGGCTCATACAAGAAAGCAGCAGCTCTGCTGCAGGATAGGAACAGCTCTATCTGCAAGATAGGAGTGGCTCCCACAGTGATCTTCTCCACAGTCCATTCATGAAGGCTGTGGGGCAGGAAGACTCACATCTGTGGGGCTCTAAGCCAGAGCACGCCTGCTTCGCTGCAAGCAGAGCTGCCCAAAGAGCTCCCCAGCAGCAATCTGAAGCCCCTGAGCTTACGCTGAAGCAGGATGTTTGCTCCATTTTAGGTTCATTAGTAATCATGCCAGAAAAAAAAAAAAAAAAAAAAGAAAGAAAGAAATTAAAAAACAGAACTGTCCACAGTGGCATTTCTTACATTTTTTTGTTGACCTTCCTGGTCGATACTCGAGGAGAACCTTATTGGTAAGTTACTAATTAACAACTTATTAATGACTGCTCAGATAGCAGCCAACCTGAATCTTCTTAGCCCCAGACTGTCCCCCTTGCCCCAGCAGTGCCAGAACAAAAAGTACTTTCCTCTCATCCATATCTGATCGCCCTCAGGTTGCCTTCCCAACTGAACACCATGTGATGAAACAGAAACTTCTCCCTTCACACTCCCCTCTTCCCCATGCTATCCAGACTCCTTTCTACTCCTTAACTGCCCAGCTGTCTTAAACTGAGAGTTGTTAAAATCATTTAATAATTTGAAGCTACAATGACAAAGCACCCTTAATCTCCCAGAAGATGAAGAGTATTCCCAACACTGCAGAAATTAGTGGCAGTTGAAGATGAGCAGTGATCATGACCAAATTTTAATGAAGTGCAAGTTACTAGGCCTGGAAAGTAAGCTATATTTCCTTCTTGTTAGCTGGTTATCTCACAGAAGCAAGATTACTTCCGAGTTCACCACCATAACATATGTACATAACTTTTCCAGTTTTATCTGACTTCAGAAATTTCTTTTTGTTCCAGCGCAGACATACTGATTTCACTAACATGACCAAGTGTGAGAACCAGAAACTGTAGTCTCATGTAAACTGTTTCTAATCACTCTCACACTAATTAACATTCCATTAACCGCACCAGAAATACTCTTGTGCAAGACAAAGCAGAGAAAAATGTCCAGCTTCCCTAACTCATTACACCTTGATCTTTTTTTGAACAATCCATCAGACTTTCACCTCTGCATAGGCTGAATCCAGAGACAAAAATAAATAAATAAATAATGCCACCCCTTCCCCCCCCCCCCCCCCCCCCCCCCAAAAAAAAAAAGCAACAACAACAGCAAACTACAAAAAACTTACAGGCATGAGTACAGCAGAAGATCCAGGCATGGTAGGGTTGGGCAGGGTGCCAGGCATAGAGGCAGGCATAGGCTGTCTTTGTCGGTTGTGTAGGTGCAGTAGTGAAGACAGAGAACCTGGAACAGGCCTAGGAGAAAAGGAAAGCGAGTTGTCATGGGCTTCGGAGACCAAACCAAGCCTTACAGTGCCAGCCATTGCTAGGCACTGACAATTCTAGGCAAGCAGGCACAGAAAAGCCAATCCAGCATTTGTCATCTCCTGCACAAATCCATAGGACAGAAGGTTTTCAAGAAAGAGATGACTCATATTCCCCCTACTAGTTACTGGTTAAAGCACCAATAGAGTTCATCTGAGAGAACATGAAAGTAAACCCAACAGCAGGTCTAAGTCTATGCACCTCTGCATCTTACAACGGCCAGCAAAAGATTCCTACCGACAAAGCAGGAAAATTTCCTGGCATGCTACATCAGTGAGTTGCTGTAAATTCTGCCTTCAGGAACAAAAATATTTGGATAATAGTTTTGCAGACTATGACAGAAAATTAAACACATTTATATTAATTCAGAAGTTTTACCACCTGTAAATAAACTACTCTCAAATGAAGATTTCAGCTCCACTCTTGACATTTTGTCCTGAAATTCTACCAAGCCTTTGTTACAAAGTGAGGTTTCTAATACTGCCAATTTGAATGTAACCAGGACACCAAAAATGGAAAAAAATAGCAAAATTACATATATTACATTGAGATTAAGTAGCTTGTAAAGGTAAAAGGTAAGGAATATGAAGAAGCAGAGAGATATTTTGGCAAAAGGATTTTAATACATTTAGAAGGATTTTTCTAAGTAAACCAGAGGAAAAAGTAATGTTGAGGAAGTAGGCCCACTAACAAAGAAAAATCATCATAAAATTAATGGATTAAGTGAAGCTTGGACTACTCTTTGAAGCAATCTGACATGTTAACGTTTCATAGAGCAGGACACTCTTGAGAGCAGGACCTCCCAACTCCCACTTCTTCAAACCTCCCCATTATTTCCCATCCCTGTACCTTCAGTCCTTCAATCCTCCTCTCTAAAAGCCCACTACCCTCCAGAAACATTTTACGCCAACAAAGTCACCTCGAAGTCTTGCCCAACCCTCGCGCCAGACACTCCTGCTGCTCCCACCCCCTGCCCTCAGCTGCCCTCTCCTTGGCAGCTGCAGATTACTGAACCCATCCTTTTGTCTTGGTTCTCCATGAAGAGAAAAAGCCTGTGTTTTCAAGGATGTTTAAAAAATCCTCCCAGACACATATAGTACTTGTTCAGAAGAAGAAAAAAAAAATCCAACAACAACAAATGTAGCTTACATATAGACGAAAGCTCTTCCTATGCCTCCCTGGTTATCTGCTGATGGAGGAACATGATGTACTTTACATCTTCACTCCCCCCAACGAAACTCAAGGTAATGTCTCCCAAATACACGATAGAACCTCGTGAGAGGGTGCAAAAAGCAATGTGATTAATCAAACATGAATCAATTTCTGGGAGAGGGGACACAATGGTCTACTCAGCACTATGGTGAGCCTGGGAAGTTGTGGAGATGGCATAAGTGGCATGGAAGTTCTGCAGAAAAAAAGATCTCAGAAAATAAAGTACACAGCCCTGACCATCCTATTTCCAACTAAAATGCAGCTGCTCCTTGTACCAGTACTTACTCAAGCAAAAGGGCTGAGAAGTCATTAGGACAGGGCCAAAAAAAAACAAGAAATGTAGATTCTGGGGAAGGGAAGGGAAGGGAAGGGAAGGGAAGGGAAGGGAAGGGAAGGGAAGGGAAGGGAAGGGAAGGGAAGGGAAGGGAAGGGAAGGGAAGGGAAGGGAAGGGAAGGGAAGGGAAGGGAAGGGAAGGGAAGGGAAGGGAAGGGAAGGGAAGGGAAGGGAAGGGAAGGGAAGGGAAGGGAAGGGAAGGGAAGGGAAGGGAAGGGAAGGGAAGGGAAGGGAAGGGAAGGGAAGGGAAGGGAAGGGAAGGGAAGGGAAGGGAAGGGAAGGGAAGGGAAGGGAAGGGAAGGGAAGGGAAGGGAAGGGAAGGGAAGGGAAGGGAAGGGAAGGGAAGGGACAGCAGGCAGGGAGAGGGGAAAGCGTTGGTGCACTCTCATGGGGGTCCACCAGCTGAGACACAGCCTACAGGAACTGTTCTTGCTAACAGGAGGAATGTGTTCAATAAAAATATCACTTGAGTTTTTCAGTGTGACCAAAGTAAAACAAATGCCATGACAACAGCCCCCTCCCCATTTAGTTATATGGAGACTGTCCCATATATAGACCCTTTGTACAATTCACCGGTTTCATAATAACCTTAGGTGTTAGGCTGTTTGACAGAAACTTATTTTGGCCTGACCTAGGCAATTTGTGCACGTGATTCTCAAGGGACTGCAAGGTTTGAGTTTTGCTTATATGTTCCAGAGCCAAAAACATTTCCAAAATTGCTTTAATGAGTTTGGGAATATGGGACTTGGGCAAAAGGGAATTATTGGTATTTATTAAAATGGCAAAGAAGCTTCCTTGCTGTCCCCAGTTTCACCTTTAAAGCTGCTTCACTTTGGAGATCTGCATATGCTTTACACTTAACTAGAGAAAAAAAAATCCTGAGTACTTCAGGTATTTCTTCTTGCTAAACTCCTGCAAGTCTACTCCCAAGTGCGTTTCTGCAAAGAGCTGCAGAACAGGCAGAGAAACTTTGTGCTTCCAGGTTGACCCTCTTTGTTGAAAAGTCTGCACTGCTCCTGCCACCAATAAAAGTGCTACATAACGCACACCAGACTCAGCTCACCACTGGGACAGCCTGACATTGGCCAGTATTCATGGATACTTCTATTGCTTCCACATTGAAGGCAGGTCATTGATTAACATGCACTCACGTGCATGTGCACAGCCAGCTCAGGGGATGTTTATGGCAGAGAACCTACGTATACACAGGCTGAGATGCTCAGCTTGTCTACTTCTAAGGCATTTCTTCTTCCAAGGACAACATAAGCTCTTTTGTTGTTGCTTTTTAACCTGCAGCAAAAAAGCCAGTAAGAGTTTATAATTGTTATTTTTGATGTTGGACACGTTGACTCTGCTCCTCGCTTTACAAGTGCTGAGGAGGTACAGCCTGTAGCCAGTCAGTCAATATTGCTGACCGAAGGATTTTAATTCCTTGGCACCTGTGCTGCTAAATAAACAGGGTTGTTGGGCAAACAGCCCACAAATAAAGGACGGATAAGATAGAGAACTGGCAAGTGCTCAACCTCACTGAAAATCTGTCTATCTGTAGGGTTTTTCCCAACTTTAAGAATTTTCCTCTTGTCCCCACAGAAGAATGCTGTTGGACACTATGGGATCTCAGTCAGGATTTGCACACCACCTCGTTGGGCGTATGGAGCCTGGATGGATAGCCTTTACGGTGGCTTAGTAAAATACCACGTGTTAGCTGGGCTGCTCCAACTGACAGCGTTGGCTCTCCTCCCTCTGTAGGGTTGTGCTAACACTGTGAGTCATCATTACTAACATTTAAGCAGATGGGCGGTACCCTGCTAAGCCATGGTGACTCGATCATTTTCCATCATATGACTCTACCCAACGATTAAAGATAAATCCACTAATGTAATCAAATATCTATGATATATACTTTGCTATGTGCCTTCTTGATTAATACCAAATATTCTGTCTGCTATGATGCAACTCCGATCTGACCCAGTTTTCTAGACTGTCTGATGACTAAATGCTACATTTGTCTATTAAAAGACCAGGCTTCCCTTAACTTGTACTCTTCAAGAATAGTTTCTGCAGATGACAATTTCGTGCTGAGGTCTCATGAGATTAGGTCAATATTAACCCAGATCATTCAGGCTTGTGTGCAGAAGGCCAAATGCTGTTTAAAGCATTACTGCAGCATGTTTCTAATGGCAAAGCACTCCAGGTCAGTGGGTCCTACCACAACCCCTGTCATGATCCTTACTCTCCTGCACGTAGGATTCATGAAAAGTCAGCAGGAATAGCTACACCACAACCCAGTTTGTTCTACCTTAGCTAGCTTTGTTCTGGAAAACATAAAGCCACATGTCTATGGAGTTGCATTTGAGCAAAGGATCTCATTCATCTCATGATTTTCTATGGCCTCCAGACCCAGCCAGCTCACACAGAAGAGCCCACAGGTGGCTGGCTGTGCTGTGGCAATTCGCCATGTTGGGTCAGCACTGGCTCAGGGATTTCTGCACCACACTCCAGTTATGCAACATAGACTTGCCCAGACTTTCATGTCTTTATATATATACATATGTATATTTATATATGTATATATATACATGTATACTTATTACCTCAGCACCTACAAGCCTTGGTTTAAAAACTGTGGGTGAGGTCCTGCCCCAGAAAGTTTATAGACCAAAGATAAAATGAGGGAGAGAAAATAGAAGCAACAGGGAAACACAGGTGATTAAGGCAGCGATGGCACCCCTACGGTCAATGCAATGGTGAACAATCACTACATATCAACATCCTAGACCCTTTCAAGGTATGTCAGTACGTGATGTGGTTTGGGCTGCTTTCAGGCTGAAGCACCCAGGTGGGCTATCATGCTAATGAGGAGAACAGCTGGCAACTGTCAAGCCTCTGAATGTCTCATGGGCCACTAAGTACCATCATAATAAAACTTTTCATTGATAAATGGTTTTGATATAGTTCACTGGAGCATGTGGTTCTACAGATCAGCTACAAAGCACTTGCACAGCAGCTACTGAGGCCAGAGTACCTGAGCTGAGTGATGTCCTTGGCCTTCCATATTTGAAATATTCAGTCAGAGGGCTAAGAATTGGAGAGGATGTTTTAACCTGAGAAAAGTGTACTGACTGGAGGAGTTGTCTCACTTGCAGGGCCTGCTGTTGCTTGATCCACAGTGCCATTACTTTAGCCTAATAAGCTAGCTATGGCTTTCCTCCTTTGTGGACCATGACTTGAGATGCACCCTCCACCAGAAAAATAGGACGGTTCTGCCTAGTCTCAATTTATTCATTTGTCATTCAGAGGAGGAAAGCAAAACCAAACACAACAGAAAGCAACAAGGCATCAGACAAGTACTTGGAATACCTCACATAATTCCTGGGACCTCACCTGGCCTGCCATACTCCACATGTAACAACTTTTTAATCACAGCATCATCAGAGAGCCAAGCTTTCCAAGAAATGGGAGCATTATGTCGCCAGTTTTTTTCAGAGAGCCAAACCATATTCAGAGAAAAAGAAAACTGGCACCTAAAATTAATGGATCTTTGCCAACCTAGTAAAGATCCTTGTTTGTATTTCTCAGACAATTCAGACATCTGCATGATGTGGGTAGATTGTTATTATCAGTAGCAGACATTTGTACTGTAGTGGTGCCCAAAGGTCCCAGTCTGGACCGGGACCCCATTGAGCCTGGCACTGTACAAACACAGATAAGAGACAATTCTTACACAGTGTGTTTACAATGTAGAGACACGAAACAGATGAAAAGTAGAAGATGGAGACAGAACATACAAGCAAATAAATATGCTAGAGAGTTGGAGGCAGTTTAGTGGCACTCCTCTGGTTGCTTTTTTGTTTCTTTGTATATTTTTATTGAACTCATACTAGCTCAGAAATGACAGGGCTGAGGAAGTTTGCAAGAGGAAGGGAGTAACTAAGATTGAGACACAGGAAGGGCAATACTTTAGAGAGGAAAAATTGTGGCTCATAATTTAGATGACTTTGCTATGCTTTCTGCAGAGATTTTTAAACAGAGTGTGCATATGTTTTATACATGTGTTAACTTAAGGATTTTTGTTGTATAAGAGGAGACTTTCGCCTGGGAAAGAGAAACTAGCTGATGGTACAGACACTGGCAAAGGAAAAGTGATGCTTGACACTGTAATGAGAAACTGGAGGAGTGAGATAAGATAAGACTAAGCTGCGAAAATTCTTAAAGACAAGAAGCTTGATTCAGAAGTGAAGAGAAAGCCAGTTTAAGTGAGGAGAGCTGGCACAATTAAGATAACAAGCTATACATTGGCACAGAGGTAGAAGGAATTCAGTAACGGGCATCACATAAGGAGCAAGACAGAGCAGACACGAAATGATATGGACATAGTCAAAAGCAAGCAACAAGATGTTACTTCTCAATTCATGTATCCTTTGATGTCATGTGAGAAGGTGTTCAGTGGGAACAAAGCATCTCCACCAGAAATGCATTCTTGCTCACTTGTTTCAATTCACAGGGACAGAACACCTCACTGAAGGGACAGAGTAAGGAAAACAGAAGATGGACAGGGAATGGGTGCACATGCAGGAAAATACTAGGAATGCATATAAAAATTACTCTAAAATATGTTAAGAATGCTGAGCTTGTAGGAGAAAAGCCCCACAAGTCAGCAGCCCCACTGCTGTAATGTATTCAGTGGGCCAAATTCTATTTAAAGATTTAGTCAATGATAAATTTTGCCTTTAGAAATTCCAATTGTGTTAATGCCACCTATATTTCCTGAACACATGTTCAAGGAACCTCTGCAAATTAAGCATAAGTGCAAGGACCAGCAGGTCCTTGGAAGCCTCAGAGAACCCATTAACATTTGCCTTTTGGCTCTCACAGGTCTTAGAAACTGCTGGTTTCAATCTTCCCTTCCCTCTAAATATTTCACTGGGTCTTATTGCCTGACCCATTACAAGAAAAATAAGAAAAGCTAGAATGGTTTCTCAGACTACAGCCTCCTCAGAGAAGTTTATGTTCTGCACAGTGTTATGCACACAGCTGGAACTCACAAATGATACGTGGAGGATAATGGCATAGTTAAAGCAAAACAAGGAAACACAGCGAAAGGCAGGTTCAAGGGATTATAAAGAACTAGCTCATATAAAAACACATTCTTGTAATAAAAATAAAAAAAAAGTGGGTTAAAAACAAAAAATCTGCAGCATAAACATGACAGAACACTTAATCATGAAAGCAAGCAACAATGTCAAACTGATCCCATTGTCACGTTCTCCCAGCTCAGACAGGACCAAAAGCCTAGTTCTGCAGGAAAACACATGACCTGGCATCACTGCAAATAAAAGCAAACCAGTTTCCACCGAAGAAAAAAGGTGACAACAATAATCAAGCGCACCTAACGGCAGCTGACTCAAAACCAGGAATCATAACAGCAATAAAACTTACACAGACACTTTCTAAAATGCCCATTCTTTTTAAAGGTCAGGCTTAAGGCTCCAGCCTGGCAGATTCATGAAAACTTGAGAATTTAAGGCTCATTGAGGAAAAATATCAACAGGTTAAACAACTGGAAATAATCCTAACCCCAGCATCCAGACAAAAGTGACAACTGAACACCAAGCAACTGTTCTGCCAGCTTTGTACTACGTAAAGGTGTTGGAGCCTTCATTTGCTCAAAGTGACTCCAGCAGCCGGACATTTGCAAACGCTTTGCAGCAGGGCAAATGGCATTTATTTGACTTTCATAAATCTGTGTATGAAAAGAATAATAGGTCACAAAAAGACGGAGAAAAAGTCCTCTTTACTCCTAAAGGGCTGAGAGAGTATTTGGAGAGCTCTCAGTGAGTACCCAGTACCAACAATTCCGTGTAGTGGAAATACGGCAAAACAAATTTCTCAGTTAAAATTCTGTTTCTATTCACCCTTATTATTTGGACTAGTGAAATTTAATAGAAATGCTGAGATAAAAGAGCTTTGTAAACCCTGCTTTATAATAAAAATGAAATAAAAAGAATGTTTTTGAAGTGATTTATTTTTCCCTTTTTTTTGTTCAATTTTTTTTTTAACTTCCCAAACAAAGCAGAAGTTTGTCTCTGAAAATAAGATGGTGAATTACAGCAAAGTCATGAAAACAAAGAACCAACAGTTTCTCCAGTGCAGGCTTGTTACCATGAGCTAATAATTCCAGACTTTAAGCAAGCTGAGCCTCTTTTTTTAATAACTGCATGCCTCAAGGCAAAGTATTTCTACTAAAAATTATTGAGGCATAGAACAAGGCAAGGTGTGTGAGCTAATGTTGGATTGTTCGGTTACTAAACCAACTCCTATAGCAATGAGCCTGCTCTGAACTGACAGATTATTTCTCTGTATACACTTGTATAAACACACTGCTTAAGATCGAAATCTGTGTAAGCTTTCTTTTCAATTAAAATGTCAAAGATGACAGCACATGTTTTCACTGTCCTCAACAGAATGATGGATGCCGCAGCAGCAGTTTCATGCCCCTGTGTTTCAGAGATGTTTGCCTGCCTGGGTGTCTAAGAAAGATGTACTTGCTGATCTTCTGATATGCCTGCAGGCAGAAAGGACTACTATAAAAACTTTATGCTTCGGATGGCTTAATATCTCATGGCTTTCTCTTCCTCAAAGTCCCCTCATGTGCCCCCACATCCAGTGTTGTAAAAGTTAGAGCAGAAAGTTCATTGTGCCCAAGGAGGCTGGAGAAAGTCCTGAATTAAAACACCGGATTGTTGCTCAAGTGATAAGCCTGAAATCTCAGGCTGGTTTCTGATCCTGGGCAATTCAGGCACCTAAATGAGGTCCCCACAGAAACGGAGTTGCCCTGGTAATAGTGAACAGAAAAGACATACTGCATGCCAAAAGGAGCATCCAGTATTTTATTTATTTATTTTTAAATAGGACAAATCTTGAAGGTAATCAAAAGTTGCCTGGACATAGTCCTAGGCAAGCTGCTCTAGGTGACCCTGCTTGAGCAGAGAGGTTGGGCCAGAGGACCTCCAGAAGTCCCTTCCAACCTCAAACATTCTGCGATTCTGTGAATCTTTACTTTTTTAGCTACATATCCATGAAACTGAATAAAACTTTGTCCATCAGATTCTCATTCATATTTATCAGTCTAGAACTTGTAGAAGGCCAAAGGTAGCAGCTCCAAACTTTGCTAGGTCTGAAGACCATGTGGCAAATAGAACTGGTAGCACACATAGTCATAATGCTATTGAAGGAGCTGTAGCATCTTTTTGGCCACAATGTTGCCAGAAAAAGCCTAACTAATGAAAACAGTGTCTGTGAGAGGAAAATGTGCCAGCAATCTGCCACCGGCAGATTCGGTCTGTTTTTAAGCTGACAAGACACAACTGTGCTGTATGCAATATGGAACCATGGTTTGCCCACAGTAACTAGTGAGGAAAAACAAGAAGGTACATACACATGAAATGAGATTTAAATTCTACCCTTAGCGCTAAAAATACTACAAAATTAACATATCTGTTAGACATTTTTAAGAAGACATGATTTAAGAAAACACATTCTTGAGTTCTTAAACAAAATATCAAACAAGCAAAATAGAAAATGAGGAGCTTTGAAAAGCCGAAGATGAATGACCAAAATCCAGTCATTAACCCCACGCTTTAACAAGAATATCACAGAAATAGCTCACTCTGCCCTTTCTAACACTCATGGCTTCCCCAACACTTTGGCCACTAGCTCATGTTCCTGGATTGCCAAGATCTCTCTACAGCACAGAATTGTGGTGAAAGCACTTGTGAGTAGCCCACCGCAGTCACAGCCCCATACTCATTCAGAGTCTCAAACCTGTCAGTTGTTCAGGGAGTGGCAGCGAGAAGGGAGAGAAGTATGTACGTGAGGGGGGACTCTCAATTATCTGTTTAACAAGTCACTTCCAGGTGTAAAAAGATCATACCGCTGCTAAGTAGTTCTATATCTTCAGTGACCCTCTTCCCACCCCCAACCCACTCCACTGATTCCTTTCAAACTTTCATAAAAATCAAAATGAATATATGCCACGTCCCAGAAGGAACCTTTGCACAAGCTTCATCTATTAAACATGCTAAAATTCCCAACCTCCAGTTGTATTAGTACAAATGATGAGATGCACAGGAGAGAGGTGAACCTGAAGGCAGAAGGAACAAAGCTGTTGAGAGCTGCTTCAGCTGTACTTCAGTGGAGATCAGCTCCAAGCCAACGCTGATTGCTCTCATTATCCAAAGAGGACACATTGCCTTCTCAGCCTGCATGCCAATCAGTGTTGGCACAGACTGAGAGCATCATTCGAGCAAGCAGGAATCCAAAACTCATCTATTGCATTTTTTACATAGCTCAGGGAAACTTCACTAAAGGCTAGAAATCCCATTAGCTGCTGTGTGGTAATAGTCCCCCAGAACAGCATATATTACTGAACTGCGTGCTCCAGAAATGCCCGATGACAATGACAGAAGCTCTCCAGGTAGAGGCTGCTGTGGATTTCACCCACGCTCAGATGATGCCAGAGGCCAGCAAAGATGGGCCATGGTTTCCAGTGTGTGCAAGAGGGAGAAGTGCTAGCACGCTGAACCTGTTGTCCACACATGCAACCACAAATTCGTGGCGAAATTTCTCTCCTTCAGCATGTATGCACACTGAGACAGCAAAGCACAGAAGAAAGTTATTTTATTCTTATAACAAAATGTACATTGCCACTGTGATTTCCAGTCACTATCTGCGCCCTCTCTTTCCCTTTTAAGCACTGGTTTGAGCATGAACCTGCAGCTAATTTTGAGGTTGGAGTGCATTTGTTTTCACATCAATGCAATTAATTTCCACTGGAAACTGCATCTCAGGCATTCAATCAAAATAGGCCTAAAATAATTCTGAAAAGCTCATCTGTCTCCAATCTATATAATGTTTTAAAAATTGGATGCATGCCCTGCAATAACATTGCACTTCACAAAGCTTAAAGCTCCAAACTTGAGTGTATCAGTTACACTGAAACTGTAGTAAATTAAAACATCCAGTTTCTGGTTTGCATTGATTTATAAATATCGACAAAACTACTATTGCAGTCATTACTACTTTGGGTGCTCAGAGTTGAATTTTCAACAGTTCAGGGTTATTTTCATTCTTATTGTGGCTACAGTAGCCTTTCAAGCTATAGATCAAGTTCCAGATAACATGTAAATCTTAAATCTTAGTTTTAAAAATATGCGTACAAACCAGCCAATACTTGTAATAAAAAGCAGCAATTCTAAATGGTCCATAATGTCAGATAGCGAGCACATTTTTTTCTAATCTCCAGCTTAAAGCAGACAGGATAGTTTACTATTATGAATTGTTTTAAATAAAAGTGAGTGAAAATGGGATAAATAAGAAAAGACAAACATATAATGCCTCTTTTATATACTATATATGGAATTTACTGTTTCTCTTGAATAGTTTTTTAGAATGAAAATAAGAGAATCAGTATCATTTCAGCATTTTTTCTTTTCAGTTAGAATGTTCAAAATGTTTCTCCTAAAGAGCTTTGTGTTTTAGTCTACCTGTTGACCTTCAAAATATGCTTGTTTATGAGCAAAATATCACTGAGGAAATAAAAACCTGAAAATAAAGACAGCTCACAAGCTGTAACCCAGTTAACAAAATAATTTGACAAAACAATAGGAAAAGCATGAATCCATCAACAGCAATAGAGCCAATTCTCAATGGTGTAAAATGTAGCTTTGCCAAAGACAATGGATTTAAACCAACTGGGAATCTCACTCATATACACACATGCACGCACACTCCATAAACACACAGCATATAACATGCATTACATCTAGTTGTGAAACAAGCTTTGACAGTGATCAATGCTTTATGCTTCAGAAGAAAACAGAAATCCCCACCTTACACCTTGACTTACATCTGTGGACTACTACTGAGTAATTTCTCCTGACCTCTGGTGGCGATTAGTTTATGAAGTGAAGCAGGAGGATCACCACAATACACATGGTGTTTCTCCTGAATGCACTGGCCAAATTCTACCCTCTCTGCTCTTATTGGTACTGTCACTGAAGCAAACATGCTGGCCTGCAGTCCAGCTTTCCAGTATTCTTTGCTTTCTTCTTCTTTGGCTTGTACAGCCCATACAGTAGAAAAAGACAAGGAGAAGTTGACCCTATTGTGGCAGATATTCCTTCGGGCATGATGCTCTTGCTGTTAAAGTTCATTTGTTGAAGTGCTGCTGTTGCAGTCATTTAGAATAGTCAGAACCATAGAAATGTATAACACCTATGAAGATATCTTCCTAAATTATACCCTGAAGTGTTGACTTACACTTGTTAACCGCTACACTACATCGTATCGTACTAAGAAAAACAAATGAGTAAACGGAAGTTTATTTTATATCTTCACTTTCCAATTTGTATTGATGTTTCTGGTTGGGTGTTTTGCAGCTGTTTTGCTGTGTTTCTGTTTTTTTTTTTTTCCATTTTTTCCTTTTTTTTTTTTTTTTTGTCTTGAGGAAAACTTTATGCTAAAGAGGAAACATTCTCCCAAAAGAGAACATTGTGTGGAAGACTAAGATAACATATACTGCACCAGTTTAAAGTAAAGGGCTTAATGGTCAATAGTCAATCATGCAACAAGCTTAGGTCATCCTGTCAACCTCCAAGGGCCTGAAGTATGAACACACTGTTTTGCTGGGGAGAAGTGTCCTTCCTGATTTTTTATTTCATGTGTTTTTAACATGAAGAGTAAGTATTCACTAAGTCCATGAAGAGTTTGGGTTTACTCTGTTTCTTTTTTCCCTTGCTTTCCCTGTTGAGGACTACTGTTGAAACAGTGCTTTAGCTAAAACACTGCTATACCAGGGATGTAACTATATCAATGGTGTGAACAGCAAAGTCAAAAACTGAATTAGGTGAATGTGAAACTCTGAGTATACTGGATAACCTTAAGAGTTTGCACATTTCTCTAGTTCACCTCACAGTTTTCAGCATCATAATTCAGCATTGCAAGGCAAAGAGGAACTACCTTTGTACACAATGCTTTAAAAAGACCAAACCCTTCCAGGAACACAAGTGTAGTTGGCTGGCCGATGCCGTGAAACCCAACTCAAGTGCTGCTTTCCAGTGAAGTGCCACCATAATCACTGAGATCAACTGCAGCATTTGCATTAAGAGTTTCCAGAGTTAAACTGTGGGAACTGGCACCCTGGAGTTGTCAGTGGAAGTCTTCTGACAATGCAATTTGTTTCTCCTGATGGCCTGACAAAGTCAGAACATGTTGACATTCAAGAAACTTCAGTAGGTTAATTTTTTATTCTTTTTTTTAAAATAAAACAAAACAAAACAAAATGTTTGCTCGGAGCTGTTGGAAGGGCAGGGGAAAAGGATTATTCGTTAGCTTAGGAAGAGAAAGAACCAGCAGGGGTAGAACAGGAAGGAGAAGTCATGCCATTTTCTACAGGTCTCCTAAAAATAAGCAAAGTGTTGGTCACACACACAGCCCAAGACATGCTGATACAATGCAGGTAAATGTGTGAAAAATATCAACTTTACCTAAACAACAAAGTGGCAGCTCCAGTCGGTTTACAGTAACATCAAATCTATTTGGTTTGGCCCTCAGGGAGCCAGACTTTTGACTGATCTGGTTAAAATATCTCAGCAGTCACATAAATAGATCTGGTCAAAGCCTGTTGCATCACTTGCATTTATTTTTTACTGTTAATATTTAGCAATGGAAGAAAGATACAGATCTGTGCTCTATACACTTGCCATCTCCAACAATATGATCTCAGCTCAGAGAGCAGCAGGAATTTGCACAGCAGTGAGCATGGCTGACGTCCAGGTGTCGGAAGCCATGGCTTACTTGCTCCACTGTGCGTTTTTTGTTGTTGTTCTCTCTCTCTCTTTTTTTTTTTTTTTTAATAGGAAAGGCAAATATGATGAGTGCAAAGAATAGTGGCAAAGTCAGATTTCAAGTCTGCTTGTTTTGGTTTGGTTTGTATTTTTTTCCCCTGGTCTCTCCCTGTTTTGTGAACACCCGATTTAGCCCTGATATCAGCCTACCAGATAACAAGTCCTTAGAATGTCTCCCACATAAAATTTGATGAGAAATGTAGAGCTTAAGCATAATGATTCAGATGTGTATCTTTTAGACCAACATAGAAATCTGTCTTTATCTCTCTCTCTATAGCAACAAATCAACCGTCTGAATCAACAACATCACACATCGTATAAATCTGGCCCAGACTGTGTGGGATATGCAACAAAGGTAATCTATGGCTTAAGAGAAGAAAATGCAGCAGTATATATATGCAAGACACTTTGCATTTGGCAGACACATACAACCAGCTGTTTGTTCTTTAGCTTGTGGCTGTACATCTATCGGGACACCCCCCACCCCCCAACACCCCTGTAACTTTGCTTAGCTCCCGGTCTTATTTCCACTGTAAATTTAACCCTAAGCCATGGATAAGCATAGCGTTTGGGGTTTAGAGTTAAGTGTCATTTAGTATCATTTCTGACATCTCCATACATTATAATGAGCTTCTTTTTCACAGGGGACTCAAGATCTGATTTTAATTTGTGGTAGGGTTATGGTCACAATAAATGTCTATTTCAGATATTCATGAGAAGTCTCTAATGCAAATGGAAATAGAAAGTGGCTGTTTTCTTGTATTTTCAAAGCCATGTATGTAAAACATCCAGTACAGATCTGTTCCACATGGAAACCCGTTATCGATCCACCATTGCGCCCTGACTACTGCCCTGGCAGCAGGAACCACCATGCTGAACAGTCTCAGCAGGTTTTATAGCTTGCATAATAAAAGAGCAGGTTATGAAATCATTAGCACCTCAGCTGAGGCTGCCACAGGGATGCCCCTCTGTGTTCATTGTGAAACGCTTCTTTGGCAGCAGCACCCTAGAAGGATACTTGAATATTGTTGCTTCAGTAACACCTCACAGAGTGGGAAGTAAATCAGTTTTTTCATGTTCTCAACTTATGTGTGGGGGGTGGAAGTCCCTCTGGTCCACCTCTAGGCTAATTCTCTCCATTTACACATGCTTAATTCTAGGTTTGAAGACCTCTAGAAAGCCCAGACATCTATGATCACACTCCTAGCCCTATGCAGCCTGTGATGCCAAGGACCTGGGCCATGCCTTGGGAGGCTGGAAGAGACTTCAGCTTTGTCAGGCATCTTGTGTTCCAGCTCCCTTTGTCCCGTGGGCAGCCACTGCTAGCAGTGCTTCTCAGCAGCCCAGACATGGCCGAGGACTGCCCTCTCTGTGGCTGGTGTCCTGGCACAGGGTACAACCCACAGCCTGCTGGCACTTTCTCCTCCATAAATGCAAGCTCAGGTGAAACTACGTCAGTCTAAGCAGCTGAAGCTAAACTTGCCTGCCCCTCCACGGGAGAATTCAGATCCCCAACAGAAAGAAACAAAATCCACTGTTGGTCACTGAGCAAAAGATCTAGGGCCCTTTGGATGTTCGTTATTACAACCTCAAGACCCTTCCTGCAAAGTTCAGAAATATTTGTTAACCTTGCCCTTGCAAATGAGCAAGGTAGCGCAATCATGACCTGGGTCAAGGACAATCAGTGGCTCTAATTATCTAGCTGGAGTTACACTCAGTCAAGTCAGACAGGGCTGTCAAGTAAACGATAAGTATGTGCAACCAGGAAAAGGGAAAGTCATGCAACTTGTATGAAGGCACCAGCACCAGGTGAGGAGAGGGAACTTGTTGGAGGCAGTGGAATTGTACTGACTTGAGCAACCTGAGAACATGGTCCACTGCTATTTGCAAAATTAACTAAATCAGTTTTACCAACTGCATAAGCTAGAGCATCCAAAGAAAGGACAAGCGTCAATCAGATTCATGACCATTAAATAAAGCTAGCTTATATTGCCATCTTCCAAAATCAATGCACTGGGTCACGATTTAAGTAATTGAGATGATGGAGTTTTTTAAAGCAGCGTAAGTAAATAGCAAAGCTTGATGTGATATAAAAAGCACCACAACAGAAAGGAGAACTTGATGTAGTAATGAAAATCACTTACCCTTAATCATCCCTGAGACAGTGTTTTTACAACACTATTTGATTTATTCAACTAGCAAACATGCCTCCTTTGACTTTTCTAATAACAGGGCATCTTAGACATGCTTGTTGGGATTTGAGTTGTGTTTTATTTTTTTTAATCATCATCCCAAGTGCATTATTTAAAAGTCTTTGATGCCTTTTGTGTAAATGGATTCACTAAGCAATAAATCATATTTATTTGCAAAGGAGACAGAAAAAAAAAATCCCAAGCAACCCAAAACTTTACTAGAAAAGTTTACAGAAATTAGAGGTTTGGTCACAGGTGTGTAACCAATGTTGCACATTCCTAGAGTACACAATTGCTTAAAGACTCACTGAAGCCCACATTCATTGCTGCTGACAAGCAGGCTACTTAGTGCAAGAGAGTGTATGAAACGTTGTTCGCTGCATGATTTATGATTGTGCCCTTACATTAAATAGGAAGGACTGAAAACTACCTGTGCTCTGCTGAGCAGCTCCACGCTTCCTCTTGCATGGAAGGGCCTCAGCTTTTAGAAAAGCTGGACAATTTCTCAAGTGAGTACGCTCTTGTGACACTGAGGCTAGCCAGACCACAAACTATTTTATTATGTTGTGCAAAAACCTATGTGCAAAAAAAAAACCTCTTTAATTAAGATAGAGCAACCAGCACTGCAGTTGTAATTACCTTGGACTGCTTTACCCACGGGCATAATGAAATAAAATTGGACCCTCTATATTTTTGTTTTTAAACTAAGTAAACCCAAATTAATTTATTCAACTAAAACCAGACAGGTTTCTCTTTAAAAGGAAGGCATATATGGTTGGAGGGGCTGGTGCAGGAGGCAGTGACATGCAATGATGACTGTGAACTGCAAACTGCTGGCAAAACATTTGGCTTGCCGTTGGTCCGTGGCCAGTATTTTCCTTTGTTAATGAATCCCACATCTTTTCTAAGTTAAGCATTTTTTCTTCTCCCCCCTCATTTTATTTGAAACATATTTTAGATATTTTTGTTTTTATGACGTCGTGGAACATGATACAGCCCCCTCCTAACCCTGAATATGGGAAAATCAATTAAAATTTTGACATTAGGAGCTATGATATAAACATATGGTTCAACTACTCAGACTTCTTTTTTTTAAGCAACTTATCAAGGATCAGTGCAAGGAGAAATAACCACATGAGAACACCACATTACTGGAAAAAAATGATAGCAATTCAAAGTGTATCACAGCCAGAACCATGCTATTCATGAAACACGAAAACCACTACAAATTTGACAAGTTTTGACAGATTTCCTCTTAGACTTAGGGTTACATATTTTTCAGTTGTGTTCTTTTCCAAGGAAAATGTCCATTAAAAAAAAAATCCATCCTGAATGCTGTGTTTGATATTTAATACATTTCATCTCTCTCACCCATAAGGACCTTCATTTTATGACGTAAAGAATGCAACCTTAAAATTGGGTTTTATGGGCTTTTTCTTTAACTTCTGACTCTTCCCTGAAGAAAAACAGAAGAAAAAATAATTGAGAATTTTTCCACCAGAACAGAAACATGATTTTCAAATGTGATGAACATTCTGGGCATCCAGTCATACCTGCCCTACTGACCACCAGTCCTCCGGACTATGTGTCAATGAAACCGCTTCCAACTCCCTTTGGTATTTCAAATCATCAAAAACTCAGACAGACAAAATCATAAGTCACCAAAACTCCAGGGAATACTGGCACCAAACAGAAGATTTAACTCTTTAGGTCACTGCGCACAAGGTTTCTGCTGCGGCAAAAAGAAGTTCTTTCCCAGAGGTCCTGCATGATTACCGGCAGCTTAAAGCAGAGAGTTATTTTTAACCTGTCACTGGCAAGAAAACAAGATTTTTCAGTCATCTTCTGTGGACATCTAGTCTCCAATCCCGCAAGCAGTTAGCTACATGAATTTACATGCCCTCCTTTAATATTCTTGAATCTTACAAACCTTGCAACATTTTTTCAACCATCGTAGCTCAATTAGTCCTACTGACGGAAGAGATGACAAATTATAGCACAGCTTAGCATTGCTGGCTCTACAGCCCCACACTGGGTGAGGACAAAGATCCGATGGAAAAAATTAAGTTGCAAAGTCTTTTCTGCACCAACCTCCTTACTTTTGCTAGCATGAGTGGTGCTGTGCTTGTGTTAGAAATAACGAAAAGCTTTTCTACAGGCTGCTGGTGTCAGCTGAAAGTTATACTAGGACAGAAACATCAGTTATCTATACAGTATGTGCAAATCAAACATACTCTAGCATAGCGAATTCACTTGCATTGTAACAGATGTAATTTACAAAGCAAAGCTCAAAAGATACAGTAGGACTTTCTTTTTTCTCTGTCAAATACAAAATATGCCAAATACAGCACTTTCAGAATAACCAAAATTATTAAATTCACTACAAAAAAAACCTACTTAGTAAATCTTATATGTGGAGAGGAATTTATATTCGGAAAAGCAGGGGTTTAGAACATTTCTAAATGTTCCAGTTTGATGTGATGTATTAATCTGGAAATTCCTCTAAATCACTTCAAAAAATAATATTTTTGGTAAGCTGAATTATTTTTCCTCTATTTTAATTGAAAAAAAAAAGTAAATAAATACAAAATTAAGTCATTTTGACTTAGCCTAAATTATATTTTTTAATTTCAGTCACTAAGTTAACAACTTCATTAGTCACAGAGAGCTAGCTACTATAACATCTCACCTGCCACAAGCACACCCAAGACACAAAAGAAAATTTAAACCTGTCAATTCTCCTCCATTTCCTGTTCTACAAAAAACAAGCTAATATTCTTTTTTTTTGTCTTCTCCCCCAGATTTTTATAAATGATTTTAACAGCTAGTGAGAAACTTGAACATTGATACTTATGTATTAATCAAAACATATCTAATGTTGATATTTTCAAAACTATTTTACTTAGAGACTGACTAGGTTCCTTAATAAACTAACTGAGCAGGAATGCCATTTTCAGTGAAAAGGGAAAATAGTATATTCTACAGGAAAGTATGGGACTTTCTGTTTTGTTTTCCGCAGGGATTAGGTCCTCCAGCCAGGAAGTTTTTAACCACTCATCCAGACTGACCAATTTGCTCTCAGTCCGACAGCCTCATTCCGACAGCGGTACAAAACCATCTTTGACATTTATTTTAAAAGAGCAAAACTTGCCCCAATCACAAGAAAAGAGGATACAAACAAGGTGAATGCCCGGCAGTAAAACATTTGACTGAGGTGTACTGGGAGCCAGGCTGCGTACTGTAGGGCTGCACATTTTGGATTTTCATAAATATGAAAAATATCCTTCTCTAAGCCTTTTAGCTCAAGATGAATATGAGGTTGAGGCAGCATGACTGCACAGGCTTGTCAGCGAACACTCATGTCCAGTGACTGTTCTTCAGTCTTTACATTATATTCCATAATAAATAATTAATTTTGCAATAATAAAGTAACGGAGCGTTCAGGAGGGCAAGACATGATTTTACTGTGGTATTAGTGACAGCATATTGGATAGTCATTAGTTAATGGATAAATACGAACGGAGGATAAGGTATACAGGGAGTTCACTGCAAAAAGGCACTAATGTGCCATTATTTTTAAAGTGGGAACAGCTTTTGCTAGCTAAGTTCCTGTAAAACATACCTTTGAGCTTACAGTGATATTAGCAAATGCATCCCCCACATAGACATGGACAGAGCTCAAAAGGTTGAAAAATTATCCTTGTCTCTTCATTTTGCAAAACATGCTGAAAAATACCACAAAGGCCTGGAGTTTTGTTTGTTATGCTTTAGGTGCCCTGTTTTTGTGAGAAATATATATATATATATATATATATGTATATATATATATAATAAAGGTACTTTAAACAGCTGATTGGTTTGAAAGTACCTTAAAGATTTTTTTTCTCATAGTATTTTAATTTTGTTTTTGCAAATCTTGACTATAAGCAGAAAATACAGATGCCTAGTAAAATAAAGAACAAGAATTCATTCAGCCACTTGTAAACTGGAAAGATATTCTAAGTCCACAGTTATACCACTCCTGTTGGGTGCTTATACTCTGAAATTCTCAAAAGAAGGTGGACACAAGCAGGCACAAGCAGGACTGTTTTCCTGTCTCACCATTTGCTGTTCTTATTGCTTAATTTCACACCAAAATCCTTCCCATTTCCCCACCCTGTACAGACAGCCGGTTCTGCCATCTCTGCCTAGTGCAGGATCAGAGAACAGCTGCAGTCAAAAGGGATCTCTGAGGGTCTCCTTGTCCAATCTTCTGCTCAAAGCAGAGCTAACTGCGATATCGCAGCAGGCTGCTTGGAGCCTTCTCTAGACAAATTTTGAAAACCTCCAGCCACGGAGACTGCACCACCTCTCTGCAGCCCGCTGCTGTGCTTCGCCACACTCCTCATGTGGGTGCCTTTCCTTTCCTAGGTCCTACCGGAACTACTTTTGCTAAGACTTGTGACTGTTACCTTTTGTATTCATGCTGCAAAGTCAGGAAGACCCTGTCGTTTCTGTAACTACTCTATAAGCAGCTGAAGGTTGCAATTAGATCCCCCTTTAGCTGTCTCTTCCCCATGCTAAGCAGTGGTCTCCTGATGCTCTCTCCCTTCAGCATAGGGAAGATGTCAGTAATAACATCTGTCCTCCACACAACTCTCCAGCCTACCTCTATTGCAGTGCCATGAGCCTTTGCAGGCTCACGCAGGAACTTGTGCACCATTTGGGGGTACTCACCTGCTTGGAGCTATTCAACTGTCAAAGCAGACTTCATTCCAAACTGCCCAAGATTTTGGCTGAGTGCAGTGTATTTATTCTCCCCACAACGGAGAAGATCTCCCTAAGTCCTCTGGGGATTGTTTGGGCCAACTTA